>NC_056033.1:17037416-17356303 GCF_004379255.2 Salvia splendens
ATTTAGACTTGACTAAAAATAAGTTTAAGGACTTATTAAGAAAATATTAAATGAAAGAGGAATGGTTGAAATAATCGGATGGATTGAAATTATTAGGAATTTAATTTTATTAGTCAATAATTTTTTCATTTGAAAATTATTTTTGAAATAAAGTATTTTAAATTAAAGCTCTTGTTATGATTTTTAATTTGATGGATGTATTGAATATCTATTTTTTTAAAATAATTATTTTTTTTAAAAATGATAAAGATGATAAAAAAAGGAATCACCTAGAATATTTTTAAAGTCCAAGGACTCCAAAGGTTCAAATAGCAAAGTTTATAGGCTATTTTTATAATTCACTGTTAAATAAATGAAAGAGAGAGATACAATTGAAGAAAAGAGAAGAGAGAAAAGAGAAAAGAGATGAGGGAGGTAAGAAGACTAAAACAGCCCTCAAGTCAATAAGATGAAAATGATATAAGTCTAAAACAATACAAAAATACTTCAAATATGATTAAATCTTTATACGAGATAAAAAAGAAGAAGTTAAATTTACATAGATTATATACACATAATAGCTTTATTTTAGTTCTGTTTTAGGATACAATTTAATGACTAAACCCTGCCATTTAAAGAAAAATATATTGAATTAGACTGTGAATTAATTATGGTAATAGTATTAATTAACACATTACATAATCAAATTACTAAACTTAATTATAAAATACTTTTATAACTTAATATATACTACTCCCTCCGTCCTACAATAAGAGTCACACTTTGTCATTTTAGTTAGTCCCATGACAAGAGTCACACTTCATTTTTACCGTAAATGATAAATTGGTCTCACATTCCACTAACTCACTTCACTCATATTTTGTTATAAAACCAATATAAAAAGTGGATTTCATATTCCACTAACTTTTCTAACCCATTATTCTTTACATTTCTTAAAACTCGTGCCAACAATAAGAATGACTCTTATTATTGTAGGACAGAGGAGTATTATATATTTTTTCAAATATTTAATTATTTTATAATATCTTGTTTTTTTCTTTGTCTCATATATTATTCTCTCCTAACTTTTTTTATTTTGATTTAAAAAATTTTCAAACCAAATCATCATAATTCATAGGTATAAATAGTGGCGGACGCAAGATTTTTATGATGGTTCCAAACATCAATGTAAAATGAAAGAAAATATAGTAATTGTTTAGAATTAAACTCTCAAATATATAAAATAAAAAATAAAAATTTTGTAAGAATCAAACTCATGTCAAGTATAAATAAGAAAAAATAAGAGCATTTATAGATATAAGAAGAATCAGTAAAAATGGAGTGAATAAACTCTTAGTTAAAATTTAAGTGGAAAACAAATAAATTGCTTCGACTGGGAATCAAACTCTCACCAATCTCCGCGCTAAAGATAGAGAAACAAGCCAACTACGCTACTGATATATTTGTGAAAAGCGTTAATATACATATACTAATACATAAAATTTTTGGGGGTTCCATGGGTCCCCCATGGCTCTTAGTAGGTCTGCACTGGGTATAAATCATCAATAAGTAACAATGAACCATTAATCTTAATACTATATCCGTTCCTCAAAAGTATGAATCTTTTATTTTTAGTCCGTCCTGAAGTCTTTAATTTTAGAATTTTTTTTCTCTCAAATGAGGTGTGACTCATTCTCTACTAATAAGAGCATTAGCAATGGGGGGCCGATCAATTGAGCAAATGATCGGCTTCCCCATCGGCCCCTCATTGTGGAAGAGGGGCCGATCACCGCCCCTTTCCACCTCCCCCATTTGAGTCGTTGCATCGGCCTTGGCCGATCCCATAGGGCCGTCGATCGACCCTCCATAGTGGTGATAGTGCCGACGATCGACCCTATGATTGATTTTTTTTCCAGTTTTGCTGAGAGAGAAAGAGAGATAGGAAGAATAGAAAATGTAACTCTAATTTTTATTTAAACTAATTTTATTAATTCTGTTGCAATTATTAGTGGGCCAATATTTTTATTAAATAAATGGAATATAGCTGGGAGATGACCTAATTTAGGTTTTCATCTAATTAATTAATAAGTTGTCACATATTTGAGATCAATTAAAATTTATTTCATGCATTAAATTACTTTTACATTTTAATTTAATTAAGTTGATAACATATTAAATATAGAAGAGCAAAAAAAATAAAATTAAAACAAAATATTGATGATGTGGAATGAAATGGAAAGTGGGATAGGCCATTCCATTGGAGAGAGATAGGTCCTTTTAAAAATAAGTGGGATAAAATGTTGATGTGGAAATAATAAAAAAAGGGCCATTTGGGAAGGTTCTTCTATTGCTAATGCTCTAAAACTTCAATCATTTTTTCTTTCTATCTCTCTTTTAGTTTATCAATTATCTATTAAACCCGTGTCCAACCAAGATTGCATATTCTCATGAGATGGAAGGAGTATATGAAGTAGTAAAAAATAAAGAATCATTTTTTTTTTATCAAAATGTGAATTATATATTAAAATAACATGGCCATAATGATCACATATTTCTTTGCATTATCTTTATCTTTATATTTATATGTTATTTATTTTTATTTTATTTTTTTGAACTTATTTCCTTTTATAATTAAATATCCAAAAATAAATATGTGAATATTTTTATTTTTATTTACTTTTAGAGATGGATACTTTACAATTAGAAAATAGTAATAATTACTAGTATTACCTTTTTCTTAATGAACATGAAAGGTGATTAAATAAAATTTTAAAAATTGAATTAAATTATACAAATTCTGTTAATTAAGGAAATTATGATATTGACAAAATTATTCCAATTATGTATATGCAATTATCTAAATTTATAACTATCCTTTTTTTATTTAGTATCGGAAAATTGTGTAAATCGTATTCTATGGATATTTTTTTTAGTTCATTGTAAATATTATTCCCTACGTCCTGAAAAGTTTGTCACATTTTCATTTTCTTCCATCTTACACAAAATTTGTCACATTTCATTTGTTATTATTTTTAATAACGAACTCATAATCTATTAACTCATTTCAACTTACATTTTATATAAAAGTAGAACTCATATTTGATTAATTTTTTTAACTTGTTTTCAATTATACTATTAACTTTTATAATTCATTATTTTTTATATTTATTAAAATTAGGGTGAAATCAAATGTAAATCCTATTATTGAACAAATATACTCCCTTCGTCCCATATAATTTGGGACACTTTGACTGGGCACGGGTTTTAAGAAATATAATGAAAAGTGAGTTGAAAAAGTTAGTGGAATGTGGGTCCTACTTTTATATATTAGTTTTATAATTAAATGTGAGTAGGAATGAGTTAGTGGAATGTGGGGTCCACTACTAAAAATGGTAACAGTGAAATGAGTCAAATTATGTGGGACGACCCAAAATGAAAAACTGGGTCAAATTATGTGGGACGGAGGGTGTAATATTTATTCAAAAATTTTGAATTCAAATCGTCACGTGGCACGCTTGAGAGTTGGAGATCGTGTATCAGATTACGATTTGCAAGTCAGTAGTATGACGTGTAGTGGTCCCCACTTGTGTGGGGCTGTGGTTTATTCTGTTAATTAATCAATCGCGCGCATAAGGCCATCCACAACGCTGTCTCTATACCGTCTCTTAAACCGTCTCTTAACTACTATTTGAGCACTATTTGAGGGCCCCACTGTCCTTTTTTCCTCCATCTCTTAACTAAGAGACGGAACCTGCAACGCTCCGTCTCTTAACCGTCTCTATACCGTCTCTTAATTACTATTCATTCAATTTAATTTATAATTTTTTTTAAAACCCAATTCAATTTAAACAAACACACTTTATTAAAATTAAAACAATATTACAACTTAACATTAAAAAAAACGAAGACATAATTAAAATTCTAAAAAAATAAAAATGACATAATTTAATCTTCTCCGCCAAAGTTTTCCCAAATGTCGGCCGTTTGTCCAGTCGCAAGCTGCCGGATGGCTGCAGTACATTTCTGCAGCGTCGTGTGGCTGGGACGACCGACCGCGTCGAACCCTTCTCGGAAGAACTCCTCCCTGGCCGCCAAAGTATTCGCTATGTGGAGAAATAGCGGTTTCCGCATGCGGAAACGGCGACGGAAATAGGTATCTCCCCAAATCGGGTTATCGCAGAAGTAGTCGCGTACTAACCGTGCGGCGGCTTCCTCCCGGTTCCGATTGATGTACTTCCGGGGGCGTCGTGGGGGTGGTGCGGCTTCCTCCGCCTCTCGTCGTCGATCTTCTTCGAGTGATTGTTCCATTAATTGGCGCATTTGCTCAAAAGGATCCATTTGTTTGAGTTGATTGAAGATGGAAATTGGAGTGATAGAGAGGATTTGAGAGGAATAGATGTGTGTTTGTGTTTGAAATGAGTATGGAATATAATTATTTATAGAGTAAAAAAATTAAAAATTTAAAAAATGAAAATAAATATTTAACGGTAATATTACCGTTTGAAAAAAATTTTTTTTATTAAAAATCGATTTTTTTTAAAAAAAATGAATTATTGCGTCATCAGTGACGACGCCCACTCGCGGGCCAGCGAGTGGGCGTCACGCACGCATGGGGACGTGCCACGTGTCCCTGGCGCGTGGCGAGACAGCTCGTCTCGTGTCTCTCCGAGACGAGCTACGCGACGAGACGGTCGCGAGCTGGAGACGAGATGGGCGCTGCAATGCGTCTCGCGGGGGTCTCGTCTCTCCGAGACGAGACGCGAGTCCGGCGCGAGACGCGTTGTAGATGGTCTAATAAAATGTTTAATTCTATCTTCTCTCTCTTCTCTCATTGGATTTTTCTTCCGCCTTCGAAAAAGACTCCGCTGTAAATTGAGCGGCGCAGCCATTCCTATTCGCCGCCCCTTTTCCATCTCAGCCGAAATCTCATAGTTCGCTTGATGAATGGAAGCGGTGGAGCCCTTACTGATATCCACCACCTCTACTCCAAATCTCTGTGATTTCGTCATCACTCTCCATTCCCCCCTTTCCCAAACCCAATCCCTGGACGCAAACCCTAACTTTTACCAACAACACGATGACGAAGAAGAATCCGAGCCTCCGCCTCCGCCGCCGTCCTCCTGCGGCCGGAAGAAGATGCAGCGCAGTAAAACCGCCCCGGCGATGGTCGTCATGAAGGATTACCGGTCTCATCCCGCCGCCGACGACGCCAATTTCGAATCCGGTTCCCCTTCGCTCGTCCGCCAAGCCGCGATTCTGCTTGTTTTGTACCTAGCCCTAGGCATCGTGATCTACTCCTTCAACCGCGACCACTTCTCCGGCATCGAGACTCACCCCGTCGTCGACGCGCTCTACTTCTCCATCGTCACCATGTGCACAATCGGCTACGGCGACATCGCCCCCACCACCCCCATCGCGAAGGTGTTCGCCTGCGTTTTCGTGCTCGTCGGATTCGGATTCATCGACATTCTCCTCAGCGGCGTCGTCAATTACGTGCTGGATTTGCAGGAGAACATCATCCTCGCCGGAATCAAGCCTTCGCCGGCGAAGGGCTTCTCGGCGAGGAATTACATAGTGGATGTGGCGAAGGGGAGGATGAGGATCCGATTGAAGGTCGGATTAGCCCTAGGCGTGGTGGTGCTGTGCATCGGGATCGGAATCCTGTTCCTCCACCTGGTGGAGCGCCTCAATTGGGTGGATTCCGTTTACCTGTCGGTGATGTCGGTGACGACGGTGGGGTACGGCGACAAGGCGTTCAAGACGATAACGGGGAGGCTGTTTGCGTCGGTGTGGCTGCTGCTGTCGACGCTGGCGGTGGCGCGTGCGTTTCTGTACCTGGCGGAGGCTAGGGTTGACAAGAGGCATCGGAAAATTGCGAATTGGGCGCTGCATCGGGAAATCACGGTGGAGGATTTGTTCGCTGCTGACCTCAACAACAACGGCTTCATTAGGTAAACACTAATCCCCAATGTGTGCTTCCTCTTAAATTTATTTTGTCGATGCGTTGATGGGGTTGAAATTGGGGCAGTAAATCGGAGTATGTGATCTACAAATTGAAGGAGATGGGAAAGATTAAAGAGAAGGATATTATGCAGATATGCGATCAGTTCAACAAACTTGACCAGAATAACTCGGGAAAGATCACTCTTCCTCATCTGCTCCAGAATCCTGTATAGCATTTGTTTTGTTTATACACTCATTGTGGGATTTAATTAATGTGTGCATATACAAACTGGACTTATTTGATTGACACATCATTTGTTGTTATTTGTAGCATACAATTAGTTTAGACAGTGGTTTTGCCACAGGCAGTGTGGCGTTTTCCTTTTATAAGAAACATGAACACCTCCGAATCAAATTTCAAATAAACTTTCAAGTATGAAAACAGAGCACTGGCAAGAAATTTGTATGATCTCGTTGGAACTGTTGTTATGATTCCAATTATGAGTTAAGTTTGTGGTAGTTAGTTTATGATCCATCTCCAATGAAAAATCATGCAACAATGTATGATACTGTTGGTAGACGTCCTCCTCCCCCACAGTCTTCCACCGCAGACAGAGCTTGAGTTGTCAACCAACCTGCAATGAAAAAGGAATATAAGTAGATCGATGAGAGTCGACGCTTCTAAGTCTAGATACAAGAGCATTCAACGTGACCAATCCAATCCAATCCAATCGCTTGTGGAATGGGATCATTTTTACATTGCATGGGGGGTGGGGTGAGGTGAGGTAAGGTAGACAAACAGGAATGTGTTTTTGGGAACAACGTTTCTTGAGCATAACTTCACTCTCTAATTATATCCGGAATTTTTTCAGACAAACAATAATAGTTTCTACAGAAATCTGTATACATTATCACATGTACAATACTAAAAGATTTTCTTTAATTTGTTCTTTTGGCTGCAAAACTAGTACTGGTACTACTACTTAATAAACTTGAGCCATCGAAAACATACTCCATATGCCTCGCCTCGCCTCGCCTTGCTTTATGTTAATTGTACTGATTATTTTAAACAATACATTCATGATGATAACATCTAGTCAGGATGGCCGAGTGGTCTAAGGCGCCAGACTCAAGTTCTGGTCTTCGAGAGAGGGCGTGGGTTCAAATCCCACTTCTGACATTTTTTCCTATTTTTTTAATGACAATTTTAACATCTTATTTTGTTACACCAGCTTCTTGCAATTAGTCTTCGACTTATTAATCTATATTCCATGCCTCTTAATTTCGTGTTTAATCTGTTAATAATTTTGGTGTGACTTCATGTACCATGCCTTTCCCATTTGGCCTATTAATATACTTGTTAGTGAGATTATTATAATATGACCGGTCCTTTTTTGTAAAGTCCATACTCTCCTAGCAAAATGTTTGGTATGATTAAACGACTGATATATTAATAAAACGATATAGTTGAATGTATATGCCTGTTCAATTAGCCACAATAACATTAATTTTCAACTCCCACTAGCTAGATTTTGTTATCTATATTTAAAATCAGTATTCGGTGAGAGTGTGTTCATATGGTTCAACACAATATCCTTCGTCTCATGAATTTACATATATAGATTACACACATAATCATATGGTTCTATTTTCATGAAATTAGAAATGTAATGTTTCGGTATTAATTTGGTCGAATATGAGAATATCTATACCGGGTAGCATTAAGGTGACATCATGTTTAGAGTGACACCATAACACTAATTCTATCCCTTAGATCAATAATATGGACGCCTAGGATTGAATTGATGAAATAAAGTTCGGATTGCAGTTTTATGTGTCAGATATTGCAGGCATGTATTTTAGTCAATTCCAAAAAAAATTAAATTAGAAACGGATTTGGCATATCCACATTTTAGCCGCATTCCTGTAATTGAAGGAAGACTGCATACCACAAAGCTATAATTAGCAATACTGCGAGAACAAAACTGTAATCGTTTGAATAAAATTATATCAGGAACAAGTATAATTAAGTAAACTTCAAATATTACTTGGTAACACTGCAATCTATTAATATATAAAGTGCCAGTTTTTCCGAACGCCACCCGGCAACATTTTGGCGGGAAAATGAAGTTTTGTTACTCTTTATTTTTCATTTTTATTGCGTTTTTTTGTGAATAATGTTGCTGTCATTCATGGTTTCAATACTGTATGTTTTTTGTTTTTCATTTTTTTAGCCTTTGTTTGATTGGTTTGTGCAGTTCACCATATAGCATATTCCTATTATATTACAATCACAAAACACAATGAAATCACACTTTTCAAAGGTGATTGAGATATATATCTTCTCCAAATTCCAATGCTTCATTTTCCTGAACAAGTATAAAGGATATATTAGTTGTGCACATTTACAACATGAACAATTGATTAAGTGAAATAGCAAATACATAATGATTAGGATATGCATATATTCAATAAAGATGAACACAATTGATTATTACTCACTTTGCAAGGATATGTATATAGTTTACCTTGAATCATGGAAGGGATTAAGAGAAATAGCATAGACATAAATCAAGAGGATATGCATATTTTCAATACAAGATTAACACAATTGATTATAACTCACTTTGCAAGGATATTCATATAATTTAGCTTGAATCATTTCTATAGAGATTAAGAGAAATAACAAAGACATAGTTAGTAAGATATGCATATGTTCAATAAAAGATTAACACAATTAATTACTACTGATTTTACAAGGCATAAAGAGAATTAGTATAGAATATTATGGAGAATATAAATATATTTGAGGTTTAATATTGGAAGGGATTAATAGAATTATCCTCTGGACTATTAGTATTCACCTTAGCACTATATGTAGCCACTGGAATTTTTTTATGTTCCAAAAATGGTGGTTAATACATGGATGTCAGGGCTAATTTAACTAATAGTAGCTGCATTAATAAAAAATTAATCATTTATTGTTATATTTATTAGTCTTGCAGTTTATTAAAATCATATGATTGAAGAACCAATACATTCAATTCATATTCTTTAAGTTTTCAGATTTCAATATCCAATTTTTCAAAGTTAATGTTACTTTCTTTGAGTTTCCAGATTTTAATATCCAATTTTCGGTTGTGGATTAGTATCTTAATCTCAAAACTAATAGACTACTTAAAGTTTTATACATTAATTCTGTTACTTTTGTTTTGCTCCTTCTTCCTCTTCTGTATTGCACAGATTGGTGTGTAATCTTAAAGTCTTCAAACATGTGTGTAATTATATGTTAAGGTAACCTGCAGATCGAATCACAAGTTGGTTAGTATGTTAGTATAAATTATATACTTCTTAAAGATGTTTAAATTAAATGTGTTACCTAATTTATATTCATTCATTCATTCATTTATTCATTCATTCATTCATTCATTCATTCATTCATTCATTCTTCTTCTTCTTCTTCTTCTTCTTCTTCTTCTTCTTCTTCTTCTTCTCGTTTCCAGATTGTAGATTGTAAGATGTTAAAATTCTATCTTTATAGAATATTAAAGAATCCTGCAAATCCGTATAAAATATGGGTTAGTTTCTTAATCTGACAATAATATATTTATTAAAGCTAATAAATGGAAGTACTTACCTATTATGTGTTCTTTCTTCTTACTCTTCTCTTTTCAACATTGTAGAGTGTAGAATATTAAAGGTTTAAGCTTGCATCCTGTCTCTTTCTTCTTTGTGTAATGATTGCCTCTATTATTCTCTCTCCTTCGCCTTCACATTGAGACATATTTGCAGATTAGAAGAGGTATATAGGCGTGCATCTTCTCCCTGCTTCTTTTCTATTGGTTGCAGCAGTATTTCTCTCTCTTCCTCCTTGAAAATGAGAGGCGGCTCATCTCTCATTAGGGATTTTTTATCTCTTGGTATGCCTGCAAAATAGGGTTGATATTAATAGGGAAACACTAACTAATACTCATTTATTACTATGTAAGGTGGCCCAATTAATGCACCCTATATTTAATACAACATGCATAAAAATCCACATTGATTGAATATATATTTAGTAGTTGTATTAAATAACTTATTTCTTCATATCAGCAAATATTTTTTAATCGAATTTTTGTTTTTTATTCCTGATTTTGTTTGATTATCATTTATTTGTGTTATTTGAAAGGTCTCACTCATGATTATGTCTGTTTTCCTAATTTATTTGTTTTTATTCTGCTGTTTCTGCAAATAAACAGCAACAAACATCTATAAATACCCTTTTTTTTCTTTGTTTTCAACTTTTTTCTATTGATCTTGATTCTCATCCACTTTTATTTGTGAACCTGAAAAGAAGAAACAGAAGTCAATAAATGATTGTGCTTATGTGATAGTTTTGTATTTATAATATATTGTACTGTTTCTTAAAAAATAAATTATTGTGTAGTCTGTGTTAAGAAATTTTTACCATCTCTCTAACATTGTAGTTCTCTTCCCTACATCTTTGTCATCCACTTATATTCATGTCATGGAATATTGATATTGTGTACCTCAAAACAATGAAGATCAAAATTAGTGTATATGTGCATCTTACTCTATTGAATTTGTTTTATCTACATCAGAAACAGTCTCCATTATGGCTCCCTATGTTACCTTGCTCCAGAATCTTCACACTGCCATTACTAACTCTATTGTTAAGGTCCGTTGCGTTTGTGTCTTTGGAGGTCTTTCTGATGACAATAGGGATATCAATACAGAATCTGTTTTTCATGATACTAAGGTATATTCAAATTTCATTATATTAAGTTGTATCCTAATCTTATATCTGTTATTTTTAATTATTTAGATTAGATTATATATAGATTAGATTGTTCTTTTTCTGCAACTCTACATTACTACTTCATTAATCATACTCATTAGAATGCTACTTCAGTTTAGTATAGGAGAACTGACCTTTGCTATTTTTTTTCTTCTGTTTCATTCTTATTTTTTATGCTCTCCATCTTTTTCCAATCTTTGATACTACTTTGCTATCTTCCTATTCCACAGTTTTTAGGCTGAAGTGTATAAAAAAGATTAGGAAGTTATTAAGAATAACATTATTTATAATGGAATAGGGTTAGAATTATTTACCAGCTTTCTGCCATTTATAAGTATTTCATTTGATCTTCAATGTCATCATCCTTTATCCTTTTTTGGAATCTGCATCATGCAATTGAGAATATATCTTCACCTGCAAAAGAAAAGACATATAATTTAGTGTATATGTTAGGTTTTTGATGTATATCTATATATCTAATATCTAATATCTATTATATTGATCTATTTCTCATGTATGATCTTTATCTCATCCCTAATATCTAAATTATTTTATTATTAGGGGACATACATTCAAGTCACATTTCTAAAGAAAGTACTTCAGAATCTGGAGCACACACTTAGAGAAGTAGGCATCTATTACATAAAAAACTTCTTTGTTAGGGATAACACCCTTAGAAACAAAGCTACTAATCATCCATATAGACTCATAATGAATTACAAGACTGAGATGTATGAAGTCAGAGATAATGATTTTCCAGCCATGGTTTTTTTCATTTAAACCATTTGGTGAAATAGCAAGCAATGAGAATGAAGAACAATCATCCTTTTTTGGTATAAATCTTTTGATATATTTTGTGTTGCAGATCTTATTTTTCAATTGTTTGGTAGACGGATGTCATCTTTCTCTTGGCAGACATCATTGGGGTCATTACTTCACCTGGAAGAGTTGTTAAGTAAAGTAGATATAGATAGATTGAAGTTGAAATAAGTGATGAGAAGTAAGTTTTATTCCATTTTAAACATTCAGATATCATAATTATATTTATCTGATTCTCTACTTCAAACTAACTGTGCTACATTTGTAACAACAATAATAAAATATTGTGTACAATTTGGGATTCTAATGTGGAATCTTATTTGTCTCAATTGACAAATGCTGAAGGGACTGTTCCTTTGATCATAGTGCAGTTTTGTAAACCTAATGTTTTCAGATGTGTGTTTCTATCTTATTAATGTTTAGTTTTATGGATGTCATGTATTGGGCTTAATATTTCTTTATTAAATTTTTAGGTGAGGTTGGTGTATCCACTCATTATCAAGCTTCCAAGATTTTAATCAATTCTGATATTGATGAAGCAATATTAATGAAGTGAAGGAGTTTAGGAACAGGTATTGTTCTTCAGATGGATAAGTATTAGTTATTTAATGGTGTATGATTTTAATAAATTTGATTTATACTGTATAGAATTAAACAAGTTTCTTGTTGATCAAACTGGAGTAAGGGTTAGTAAAGAGTTTGATGATCTTGATGTCAAGTCTCTTGGTGATGTTGTTTGTTTGGAGGTATAGAATGTTCTTATTTATAAATAAGTTTTTATATATCCATATCATTTCTTAAAGCATATTGTATTTAATGTCCAGATTGTAGTTTTATTTAATATTGGAGTAGTTTATTTCTAAATTTGGTCATCAGGATGGATCCTATTGGATTTTTGGAAAAGTTGAATCAATTGAGTCTCATTTTGGAGAATGGTATTATTTAGCATGTAAGACATGTGTGAAGAAAGTCAGAGTGTTGGATGACAAGAAGTTTAGGTGTGACTTCTGTATTAAGAATTTTGATGTAACTGTGAAGAAGTACTAATCTGTTTTCTTTTATTCTTGGCGTGTCTTTGGTTTCTTTTGTTATATTTTGCAAGAAGTTATTAAATTCAATACCTTTTTCCTTTTATTTAGGTTCAGGTTTTTTGTGAACATTGTTGATGACTCAAGTAATGCATCCCTTTTGCTGTGGGATAGAGAAGTTGTTCAACTTATTGGAAAAATGGTGAATGACTTTATAGGGAGTAATATGGAGGTAATATGCCTGTTTAAATCAGAGTTCAGCTTCAGTAGTAGTTATATTTTCTATTTTAATGTGTTTTATTGTTGTTTTAGAATTGTGCTATGGAGTATATTCCTAAGAAGATTGAGGAGCTGCTTGTGGGTCAAGAAGTGTTATTTAAGATTCAAAGTAGGAATAGCAAGGAATATTATCGCAGATATCCATATACAGTTAACAAAATCTGTAATATTCTAGAAGATTGAGGAGCTGCTTGTGGGTCAAGAAGTGTTATTTGTTCCTCAGAACATTGCATCACAAGTTCTCAATACTCACACCTAATTTATCAGTTGTTACTAAGCAAAATAGGATTGAATGGATTGTTGAAGGAAGTGTGAAGCGATGCTTGGAAGATGAGTTTGATAGCTGTGATTATGCCTATTTTGAGAACATCAAGAAGAAGATGAAGAAAGTGAATGTGATTGAAGATGAAGATGAGGCTTCTGTCATCTATACTCAAGATTTGTCTGGTGCTGATTAGATTTGGGAAATCTAAAGAGTTTATCTATTTTTTTTCTTGCTTAAGTGTTTTGAACATTTCTGAAATGTCATCTTAGTTTTTTGAAGGTTTAATAGTTGGATTATGTTACATCAGGTAACAGTTCTGGATTTTGGTTGGGGTCATTATCTATTTTGGTATTAGTAAACATTTCTAAGTTGAATTTTATTTCTAATGATGGCTGATGGTTGTTTTTGTTGAAGTATTTATTTGGTTGAAGTTTTATCAGTTATTAGTTTATCTTTCTTTTGGTTTTCTATCATATAGCATAGTCATGTCTGGACTTATTTGAATATTAAGTAAGATAAATACTGATGCATTCCAGTTAGTAAAAGTAGTAAATGGTTTACTAATTTTGTTTTTTTGCTAGACTCTATTGCATTCTTTCTTTTTAATCTTTTCTACTGCATTATTCTATTCAATAGAGGTTTATTGACTAACTCTTTTCATGTTATATGTCTAGACAACTGATTTCCTGATTTCTGTTATATTATAAGGTTTAGTGATTCTATTTTATAGCTAGACTCTTCTGCTTTTCTTCTTTTTAATCTCTTTTACTGGATTTTTCTTCCTTTAAGTAGATCAGATGTGAATAATAATTTTAAAATGTTCAACAGAAATAAGAATAGTATCATATGTGCTATCTGTTCTTATTTGATGTCTGTTCTTATATGCTTTCTGTTCTTATTTGCTATCTTTTCTAATTAGATCAGATGTGAATAATATGCCTTCTATTGGATTTTTAATTCTTATTTGCTATCTGTTCTTATAGTTATAAATAAGTATCCATTTCAACTTAATAATGCAGAGAGGATTTAAGTAATGCATAAAAATTAAATATCATCTTAAAATTCGATAGTTTGAAAATTAGAAGCAATTTGTTGCAAATCTAATTATGTAGATTCTTAATTCTTAATCATGATCCAATTCTTTCACCTTACATGCAACATGTGTAGTATTCATTTACAAATCATAGCAAATGTCTTTATGTCTTTGGAAGGCAAGTAAACACTCTGTTGTTCCTTAAATCAAATATGTAAGTCTTAGTGAAAGTCATCTTCTACATGTATTTGAATAGATATTCTGTTGTTTCATATATGCATACAATATTAGATCCAACTATCAGATACGGCTATTTATTTCCTTTTCAGCATAGATACATATTTTAAAATCAGATCTTGCTCTAATTTTACTATATTTTAGATCTGAAACTAACTGTCATACACATATCAGAGTAGACATATCTAAATTTTTCTATCATTCTCAGAAATAGATCATTGTCTATTTATCTCAGTATTCAAGTTTTGCAATTTTCTTTTTAAACATGCATATCCAGTAGTTTTTAAGCCCAAAATGTATCACAAACCCTAATATTTTGGCAATTGAAAGGTCATGTTGGAATCTGTGTTGCTTTTTAAGTAAACACCTTTTTAAGAACACAATTTCTTTAAATAAATCCCTCGTCTGTTGCAGTATTATGTGTTTTACATTTTTGTGTGTATGCAATGAAAAAGTTGAAGAGTTCCACAACTATAAATGGTTGCTCCTATGAAGGTGTATCAACTGAAGCCTCAAGTGAGTATTATACCTCTGATTGCCTTGATGAATTGACTGCAGAATCTTTTTATCCTTCTTCTTCTTGCATATATCATTGTCTTTCAATATTTCTCCTTTCATTAAACAATTGTAAGTACTTTATTTTGGAAAAAAGTTGCAGTATAATATAATCTCCTTTCACAACATGTATAGAATGTATATTACAATATAATTCATAAATTCACAAAATCTGGTTTTCTACTTCTTCTTTTGAGCAATTTGAAAATGATTTTTAGAAGGTTACAAAGTGTTGAATTCTATCATTGTCCAGCAGTGAAATTCATGTAGAAAAAGCATTCTGAATTTTTTTAAACTCCTCTTTTATCCAAGTATTTTGCATCAAGTATTTTATTGATTAAGATAAGATGAATTCTACAATATTTGAATGTATAATATTTTGGTTTTGTTTGGAATCATATGATTATATTTCTATTTAGTTTTTATTGAACTATTCTATTTGCATTAGTTAAACAATTGGTTGAAATTTTTAATCTTAATAACAATGATTTTTATTTTGTATATATTTAATATAAGTAAATTATCAATTATTTATTCGTTAATATTGTTGTACTAAAATTTTTTTAAGCCTTTGTTGGTGGATCAGTTGAGAATCCTATTATTATAAATGATGTTATTGGTGATGAACTTGGTCCATCTATTACGGAAGGGAGCACTGTTGTATCGTCATCTTTGTTTCAATCTGGAGGTATATTTCTATCATTGTTTAGATTGTGTTGTATCAATTTTTTATCATGTTAGAATGTTCACTTTTATTAATTAGTTTAGTTTTTTTAATAAAACATTATTTTTATTGCAAATTAATTAAATTAATTAATTTTTCTATATGTAGATTATTGGGATATTGGTGATGCTTTGTTCTCCTATTCGCATTGTGGTATGCTAGCCGAGTGGTATGAATGAGAATATTGAGATTCCTTTCATGATAGCACCTCCTGAAGTTTTATTGCGTCTGATGTTCTCTAACGATGCCAAAAGTGTTCACTTCTTGAAAAATATTCGTTCATATAATTCTATGTTTTGTTTTACTTCTTTGGGAGGTAAAATTGATAATAGTATGAACACCGGTCGTTCTCCATCTGTTTTCTGTCTACATGGTCAAAATTACCACTTAATTGGTAGTTTGCTACCACCGCATAGTGCACGTCCCAAGTTTGCTCAGTTGTATATTTTTGACATTGATAATGAGATCAATTATAGGATGGGGTCTGTGAGGTATATATATATATATATATATATATATATATATATATATATATATATATATATATATATATATATATATATATATATATATATATATATAGGGGTGTGATAAACTACAAACCCTCAATAATACAAACTATACAAACTTTAATCCTACTGACTTAATACAATTAATCACCGGTTAATATAAGAGATTTTTCTAATGTCAACTGAAAGTGAGGATTTTTGCACGTGTGTCGTGTGCACGTGTTCCTCCTTTCAACAAGATTTATAATTTTCCCACTAATGCAACAAATATTACGAAGTATAAGCGGCAAGAGCGGGGTCGAACCACAGAGACTAGGGACCTACTCGAGATTGTTTCTACGACACAAACGGAAAAGTGATCGGCTGCTGCCACGCAACGAGAGGGTTGAGTTTTAACTCTAGACCTGGGAAATTAAACCTAATCTATTCTATCTACTGGGTCCAGAGAATGGAAATTGCTTGAAATATAAATGCATGCATGATTCGAAACTGAATTTAATTTTGGGACATTCACTGAATTTCCTGGGTCAAGCAAATAAGTTTCCTAAAACAGCCAGACACAGACCGTAAGAAAAGCAGCAGAACAGATTTCCCTAAATAGCTACTAACAAGAAAGCTGCCACTAACAAACTAAAGCAGATCTGATTCTAACTACCAGCAAACTTCATCTTCTTCATGAATCCAAAGGGAAATACAAAACAAAACAGAGCATTAAACACCATGAAAACAGAGCAATCTTAGATCTAAATTTAAACATGAAATTAAAGCCTAAACTAACAGATCTACGCTACTGGGTCTAGCAGAAAGCGGAATAAACACAGATTAACCTTGCATGCATCACCTAAACTAACAGATCTTAGAAATCGAGCATGTGATTAACTAGATCTCAACCTCTAAACTATTGGAAATCATGTAAACATCATGGATCTAAACATTTAAGCCACCAATTGCGAAAAGCATCCAAGAAACATGAGTAAATAACATCATCAACATGAAAATAAACACCGAAGCTTCATAAAACCAGAAATAGGTCGAGATCCAAAGGCGGAGTCGTCAATTCCTCCGATGAAACTCGAGATCTAACTACATCGTCTCAAAAGCGGTAAAGAAAGCAAGGATCCAACGTCGGAGTCGTCAATTCCACCGTCGAAACCATTGAACTAAGCTAAGAAATCAGCAACTAAACTAAACTAAGCTAAGAAAGCGGTGGCGTTAAGCGTCTATGAGAGTTTTCTACCTAAACTACGAGAATGGTAGCGTTAAGCGCTACCGAGAACTTCCTACCTAACTACCATAGCGTTAAGCGCTCCTCTTCTTCATTCATATTGATCCCTTTATATATGAAGGCTTCAAGCTCGAATCCCTAGGGTATGCTCTTCATGATTTGACGTTTGTACCCTTAAAATATGATCTTTTAAATTTGCTCCTTTCTTCACCTTTTCTGCTCCATTTTCCCCGCCCCGGGTAATTTGTGTGCGTTCCTAGGTCCGACAGATTTTTCACACACCTGCTCTCCTGATAATTCTCCTTGACCTAGTGGATTTTTGACACTTTTTACTCCTTTTATGCTCATTTTGCATTTGGTCGGTCAATTTGCAGCATCGACTTGACCCAGCAAATATCTGCACACTTAAGCTAAAATTTGCGCATTATCTCCCCAAAAAAGCATGTAATATCACCCAAAACCAATGCATGAAACGAGCCTTATCATCAACATTTCCTACAAATCTGTACACTCCGTTGACATCGAACAATCTGAATTTGTACACCCCCGTTGACATAATTTGTACACCCTGTTGACATCAGTCCCCGTTGACAGAATTTGTACACTCCGTTGACATCAGCCCCCCTCCCCCCGTTGACAGAATTTGTACACTCCATTGACATCAGCCCCTGTTGACATCAGCCCCCGTTGACAAAATTTGTACACTCCGTTGACATCAGTTTGTATAGTTTGTATTATTGAGAGTTTGTATTTGATCACACCTATATATATATATATATATAGAGAGAGAGAGAGTCTCATTATTCACAAATCCACTCTTAAAGATCGAACCACCGAACCATACCAAATTAGGGTTTTTTATCTAGTTTTTTATGGATGAGAGACACAAATTTATCATTTATTTTCGCCTTCATCACGAGCCTATTTTAATTCATCCGAAGGTAAATAAGTCATACAAACATGTTACAAAGATTTTACTTCATTCCAGTAGGTTTTTACTTCATTCCAGTAGGATTATTACTTCATTCCAGTACGTAAATGCGGTTTTGCCGTCGCGTGCCGTTCTTTCTCTCTACAATATCTATCACCACCACCACAACGCTAATATGGAGTAATAAACACATGGAATGATGCAATAAATTATTGGGATGAAGTATGTGAAGTCCTACTGGAATGAAGTAAAAACCTTATCCAATGAAGTAATAACGTTTCTGAATGAAGTAATAAACGCACTTGAATAAATTGCATTTTTTAATGTAAATAAAGTAAAAACTCAGGTCAATGAATTCAAATGAAACATATGTTGAATCATTTCAAAACCTACTGGAAGAAAGTAAAAACATGTTGTAGTTTCAAGGTATTACGTACGGAATGAAGTAATAAACCTATACAATGAAGTAAAATGGGCTTGAAATGAAGACCGAAAAATTTACACAGCAGCACATCTCATCAAAAAAACTAGATCTAATGGCCCAGATTTGGTCTCTAGTTCGGTCTTTAAAATTGGTTCGACATTGATCACAACCCTATATATATATATATATATATATATATATATAGGTCCATGATCAATTGAGATTTTTTAGGTTAATTGAGAAATGAGATGTAATCTCAGCCACTCATTTCTATTAAATGAGTGGTCCAGATTTTACCACACAAAAAATATTTTTAGATTAATTAATTATAAAAGGGCATAGTGGTAATTTTATATTCTAATTATGATTTCACAAGGGATCTTCCAATTTGCTGTGAACGCTAAATCCACCGCCCTTCACCACCTCTCCGCCGTCTTCTCCGCCGCGGCCTCGCCATCTCCTCCTCCGCGGCCTCGCCGTCTCCTCCACCGCCCTCCGCCACGATACCACCGTCTGGACCCCCACTCCGCTCGTCAAAGTCTCCCCCGTCGCCGAATCGGTTTCGGCAAAAAAAGATTTCAAATTACAGATTTCAAACAACCTAATCAATTAGATCATGGACCTATATCCCAAATCACATAGTCATCCACTTTCTCTTCCGCATCCCCCACCACCACCACTCTATCTCCCGCCGCCTCCGTCCATCCGCCGCCTTTCTCCACCACGCAGCCCTCGTAGGAGGACTCTTCCCATGGATCTTCCACGCATCCGCCTTCGTCCGAAACGATCGATCTCACGGCTGAGGCTGCCTTCCAAAATGCCTCCCTGATGGAATCCGGCGGTAGGGAACAGTCCTCAAGGCCGGCGTCTTCCAGCGGAATGATGCTATCGATTGCAATCGATTTAGTTTCTCCCGCCGACTCCATTTCAGCAGGTGATTAGCTATCTTCAAGATAAAATGATTTAGATGAAATAGAGAAATTGGGATCCCAGATTTGTGCCAATCCCCTAATGTTTGTCGGTTCAAGTAAAATTCATTTATTACAAATTAACCGATAAATTAGTGCTTATTTGTCTTTTTGCCCCTAATTTTACAGTTTTTATTAATGATGTTTTTGAAGATTTGTTTTAGAAATTTATTAATTAATGTCTTATTGACATTTGATATACAAGTTGTTGACATTTTACTATAAGTTGTTGACATTTGATATATAAGCTGGTGACACTATGTCAACTATGGTGCATATCGTGTCAACGGCACATACATTCATGTCAACTACGGTACATATCGTGTCAACTACACGTACAAGCCATGTCAACTGTGTTACAAGCCATGTCAACTACACGTACAACCATGTCAACTGCACATAGAAACCATGTCAACAACAATTATAAGTCATGTCAACTAGACATCCAAGCCATGTCAACAATCAGACACATTAAAACACGAAATGACACTTATACCCCCGTGTTGACATAATGTGATAGCTGTTGACATGTCGTTAATCTTGTGGATTAGTGGCTGAGATTACATCTCATTTCTCAATTTAGCTAAATAATCTCAACCTAACAGCACCCTATATATATATATATAGGGTTTTGATCCATGCAAAACCATCCTTAATACAAAAATGCAGAACCAAGCATACAAAAGTCATTGTTAGGTCATTGTAAGCTTATTTTTACGTCATTATAGTAAGGATGACATGAAATGATCTTAACATGACCTCAAACCCAAAGTTTATAATATGACCTAAAACTGTTTTATAATGACCCTCCTTGTTTTTGTTTAATTATTGACCATTGGATTGTCAAATCTCATGGTCAGGATTTGGTCTGGATTTTGTATTGAGATCAAGTTTTGTATTGATCATTTTCCTATATATATATATATGTATATATATATAGGGGTGCATTATAATGATAACCCCAATTTTCGTAATAACCCTATAACTAAATCTGGACCACACATTTTTAAAATCACGTGGTCTAGATTCAAACTTAAATTTCCTTCATAAAAAAGGCGCAGAGAGTAAATATGTCATTTCGCTTATTTAATTTCTGAATTTCGCTCATGATAAAATTTACGTATCCAAATTTCGCTCATTTAAATATGTAAAATCTTATTTCACATGATATACAGATGTATGAGGTTCAGTTACACGTATGTATGAGGTTCAGTTATACGTAAAATCTTATTTCCCATGATATACAAATTTCGCTCATTTAAATACGTAAAATCTTATTTAAGTATCATTTTATCATTTTATTAGTCAAAAGTATCATTTTATCAACTCATAGTATCATTCTATCCGGCAAAACTATCATTCTATGTAATAAACCTAACATATATCATTTTATCAGTTAAAAGTATCATTTTATCAACTCAGAGTATCATTCTATCTGACAAAACTATCATTCTATGCAATAAACCTAACATATATCATTTTATCATTTTATCAGTCAGTCAAAAGTATCATTTTATCAACTCAGAGTATCATTCTATCCGGCAAAACTATCATTCTATGTAATAAACCTAACATATATTATTTTATTATTTTATCATTTTATCAGTCAGTCAAAAGTATCATTTTATCAACTCAGAGTATCATTCTATCCGGCAAAACTATCATTCTATGCAATAAACCTAACATATATCATTTTATCATTTTATCAGTTAGTCAAAAGTATCATTTTATCAACTCAGAGTATCATTCTATCCGGCAAAACTATCATTCTATGCAATAAACCTAACATATATCATTTTATCATTTTATCAGTCAGTCAAAAGTATCACTTTATCAACTCAGAGTATCATTCTATCCGGCAAAACTATCATTCTATGCAATAAACCTAACATATATCATTTTATCAGTCAGTCAAAAGTATCATTTTATCAACTCAGAGTATCATTCTATCCTACAAAACTATCATTCTATGCAATAAACCTAACATATATCATTTTATCATTTTATCAGTCAGTCAAATGTATCATTTTATTAACTCAGAGTATCATTCTATCCGGCAAAACTATCATTCTATGCAATAAACCTAACATATATCATTTTATCAGTCAGTCAAAAGTATCATTTTATCAACTCAGAGTATCATTCTATCCGGCAAAACTATCATTCTATGCAATAAACCTAACATATATCATTTTATCATTTTATCAATTAGTAAAAAAGTATCATTTTATCAACTCAGAGTATCATTCTATCCGACAAAACTATCATTCTATGCAATAAACCTAACATATATCATTTTATCATTTTACGTGATATTTGGCGAAATTCAGAAATTAAATGAGGGAAATGACATATTATCATTTTATCAACTCAGAGTATCATTCTATCCGGTAAAACTATCATTCTATGCAATAAACCTAACATATATCATTTTATCATTTTACGTGATATTTGGTGAAATTCAGAAATTAAATGAGGGAAATAACATATTTACCCCCGCGCTTTTTTTTATGAAGTAAATCTAAGTTTGAATCTCAACCACAAGATTAGAAAATATGTGTGGTTCAAATTTGGTTATAGGGTTATTACGTGATTTAGGGGTTATCATATGATCACAACTCTATATATATATATATATATATACATATATATATATATATGTGTGTGTGTGTGTGTGTGTGTGTGTGTGTGTGTGTGTGTATGTGACCTATAATTTATGTTGGATGAGTATAATGTGTTGGTAAAGTCATCCTGGTTGGCTAAAGAAATGATCAAACAACAGAATCCACCAAATGTTAAATTGAGGTTGCTTGGTAGAAGAGGTCGGGATGGAAGGATTTATAACCTACCTTCTGTATCTGAGGTGGCCATGCTTGTGGTAGGGGATTTTGGTCATGCGTTAGGTGATAGAGACATTATTGTTGAAAAACAGTCAGGCAAACTGCAACGCATCAGTGAACTTCATCCTTCTTATCTTTCATTGCAATATCTGTTGTAATTACCTTATGGGGAGGATGGTTATACTGAATTTATAGGTTTTTCCGATTCTGCCACTTCCTCATTGAGCAACAGAAAGAAAGTTAGCCCTAAAGAGATTTTTTCATACCGCATGCATGACAGAGTTTCTGAGTGTTCTATTATTTTGTATGCGGGGCGATTGTTTCAACAATTTATTGTTGATGCGTACACTATGATTGAGTCTGGTCGTTTGACGTATGTACGAACACAACAGAAGAAATTGCGAGCTGAAATTTATAACTGGTTGGAGGAGGCCGTTCTACGTGGTGAAACTGATAGTTCCAGGCATGGAAAACGAATAATCTTGCCTTCCAGTTTTGTTGGTGGTGCCCGATATATGATTCAAAATTACCAAGATGCGATGGCTATTTGTAGATGGATTGGATATCCTAACCTTTTTATAACATTTACGTGCAATCCTAAATGGCCTGAGATTAGTGGGTTTGTAGGGTCCAGGGGTTTAAAATCTGATGATCGCCCTGATATCGTCAGTAGGATGTTTAAATTGAAATTGGATGGTTTCATAAGGGATGTAAAGAGTAAGAAAAAATTGGAGCCGTTAAAGCAGGTTTATTTTCCATTTTATTTTTATTTTATTTTTAAACATGATGTTAATGTTTTATTTTGTTATTGAACCATATTTTTTTTATAAATTGTGATGCAGTTATTTACACCATTGAGTTTCAAAAGCTTGGATTGCCACATGCACTTATTTTGCTGTTTTTAAGTAATGATGATAAACAACCTCATCCCCGATGCATTGATGAAATTATATCTGCAGAAATTCCATATCCATTGATTGATCCCTATTATCATGAGTGATGATGCATGGGCCATGTGGTGTTCTAAGAAAATCGTCCCATTGCATGCGTGATGGACGTGTACTAAGTATTATGATTGTAGATATGTATCATCCTGCGAAGCTGCTTGGAGAATTTTTGGGTTTGAAATTCAGTACAAGGATCCTTCAGTTGAACGGTTGAGTTTTCATCTTTCTAATGAGCAACATATCATTGTTGATGAAGCTGATTCGTTAGATAATGTTATGAGTCGGAGGACCATTCATGAGAGTAAGTTCTTAGGTTGGATGGAGACAAATAAGATTTATTCTGAAGGAAGAAATTTGACATATGGGGAATTTTCGAGCAAGTTTGTGTGGAAGAAAAATCATTGGCAACGTTATTCGATTAGGAGGTTGTTTTATGTTGCCCTGATATGTATTACTTGAGATGTCTGTTGAATGTCGTTAAAGGAGCTACATGCTTTGAAGATCTTAGGTTTGTTAATGGTGTTCAGTATGATACATTTCGCGATGCATGCTTTGCTATGGGATTTTTGGATGATGATAAAGAGTATATTGATGGAATTATTGAGGCTTGTTTTTGGTCCTCTGCCCGTTGAAGAGAGGTGTTTTGCACGTGTGTCATGTGCACATGTCACTCCTTTCAACAATATTTATAGTTTTCCACTTTTGCAACAAATATTACTAAGTATAAGCGGCAAGAGAGGGGTCGAAATACAGAGACTAGGGACATACTCGAGATCGATTCTATGACACGGGGTTGGTGTTAGCCACCACGCCTTAAGCACTTGAACATGGACCTAAACACTAGAGTGGGAAACTTGAATGTAAAGCATGAGAATAGAGATTGGGAGCTTAAGCTAAACTAAGGGAGCATGAAAGAGAGTTTTGAAAGCTTCAAGAGAAAATAATGAGATGAGACAAAGACTTGACATGAAAATTCCTAAACTAAAGGCAACTTGAAACAAACATTTGCTTGAAATCATTTCAGAAACAAGAGTAATGGATTTGCAGCTTAAAACAAGATCGAGATTGAAAGGTTGCAGGGAGAAAATAAGCAAGCTTCGAAAAAAAATTTACTTCTAAACTAGAGCAAAACAAGAGAGCAAATCATATGCAGCAACTAGATCTCAACATCTAAGCCACCAATTGCGAAAAGCATCCATGAAACATGAGTAAATAACATCATCAACATGAAAATAAACCAAAGCTTCATAAACTGGAAATAAGTGGAGATCCAACGTCAGAGTCGTTAATTCCTCTGCCGAAACCATTAAATCTAACTAGAAAGCGAGGTGTGAAGGAGCTTCTAAGATGGAGGCGTCAATTCCACCATTGAAATGGCCAACACACTGTAAATCTACATTAAAGTCTTGAAAACATGAAATAAAATGTAAATCCGATGTCGGAGTTATCAATTCCTCCGTTGAAGCTACAGAGCTAAGCTAAGACAATAGTAACTAAACTAAAACTAAGCTAAGGTGGCGTTAACCGCCTATTAGAGCTTTCTACCTAAACTACTGTAGCGTTAAGCACTGCTCTTCATCGTGGAAAGCTTCTATTTAAAGGGCGGCTTCAACTTCAACCCTAAGGTAACTTCTCGTCCGATTTGACCATTTTACCCTTGCAGTAATTGAGGATGATTCAGCAGATAAGTCTTCATGTGGTGAGCTCTTCTTGATCAACTTAGTCATCTCATGTGGTGAACTCCACTTGATCAACTCAGTCATATGGTGAACTCCACTTGATCAACTCAGTCATGTGGTGAACTCCACTTGATCAACTCAGTCATCTCATGTGATGAACTCCACTTGATCAACTCATTCATGTGGTGAACTCCACTTGATCAACTTGCCGGTTGGGCAGGCTCCATTGCTTGTTTCCAACTGATCAATTTGTCTTCAGATTTGGCCATTTTTCGCTTCTTTTCCGAGTTGATCAAGTTGTTCCTGCATTCTGCCGCTACAACATTTTTTAGCACATGCACACTTAAATTCCCCACTTTTTCACACATTATCACCTCAGTTAGTGTAATAAACCCCTATAAAACCATGCTTGTGACGAGGGCTATCACCTGTTCACTGAGATTGCTATTTGTGAGTTTGTTGTCATCTGAATCTGTTTCCCGTCCGGATGTAGTTTGGCAAAAGTGTTGGAAACATTTGTCCGATGACGTTGTTTATAACCAAAGAAAATTGAGGAATCAGCCCGGTAATGTTTATTTGACATCATATTTTTGTATTTTTTAAATTTAGTAAATATGTTTTATCGCCCTAATAATATACTTATATTTATTACGCCAGGTTTGGTGCTAAATGATGAAGAAATTAAAAATTATGTGTTGGCTGAGATTGAGAAACTGTTGAAGAATGTTGGTAAAAGTTTGCGAGATTACCATGGTATGTCGTATCCAGAATCCCAGTATTTTGAAACATCTCAGAATACATTGGTCAGCGATGAGTTGTGTTATGATCGTGAAGCTTTAGGGAGAGAACATTTGGAATATCTTTCGAAGTTCACGGATGAGCAACGTAATGTTCATGATACGATAATGTCGTCTGTCAATAGTGAAGGAAGAATGTATTTTGTTTATGGTTATGGAGGTACTGTTAAAACATTCATATGGAAGTCTTTGTCAACAAGAATTCATTCGCAGGGAGGTATTGTGTTAAATGTTGCGTCCAGTGGCATAACATCTCTATTGTTACCTGGAGGTAGAACCGTCCACTCACGCTTTAAGATTCCTATCAATGTGAATGAAGATTCAGTGTGGAATATAAAATAAGGGACGGATCTTACTGGGCTTATCATAAGGTCCAAGCTTATCATATGGGATGAAACACCGATGATTCATAAACATTGGATGAAACACCGATGATTCATAAACATTGCATAGAAGCCATGGATAGGACTTTTAGAGATATTCTTCGTGTGTATAGTGGGTCCAATATGGACAAACCGTTTGGTGGAAAAACTGTAGTTTTTTGTGGTGAATTAGACAAATTTTACCTGTTGTTCCTAAAGGGAGTCGACAGAGTGTTGTGAATGCCACCATTAATTCTTCATATCTTTGGAGTAGTTGTACAGTATTAAGGTTGACCAAAAACATGAGATTGTTGAGTGTTGAATCCCCTGTTGAAGCTTCTAAGTTGAAGGAATTTTCTTCTTGGATTGCTTCAGTAGGTGAAGGAATTGTTGAAGGTCCGAATGATGGTGAAGTCTGTCACGACCGCCCTAACTAAAGATAGTGAAGACGGGGAAAACGTGACGAGGGGAGGGACTAAGGAGCGGGGAAGAAAAGGGGACGCAATGAAAAACAACAATAAAGGACGAGATTGAATATGAAAACCCAATTAACTTAAAAAAGAAATATTTTGGTCTGTCGAATAGTTAAACAACAGATTAATGTCTCAAGGTAAATTATGTCATAACGTAGTGTGGGGAAAAATGAAAGACTTTATCAAGAACGATTCGAAACAAGGCAGCGGAAAAACAAGTATCAAAGGAGAGCCATAGGATGACGCCCATGTATGAAGACACGACGCATCCGGGAATTCCTAAAACTCACTCAACATCCATCGCAACATCCCGCTCAACCTGGAAAATTTTAAAAAGAAATGCAGAGCTGAGTACTTGTTGTACTCAATGGGCTCATGCTGAAAACATTTTATAATAGTTATGTTATCCATACCAGTGAACTCGAGTTTTACATATAGTTAAGAAATATCATCGAGAACACAAAAACATTTTCGTAGTCTGGTCAGACAAAACAATCTCCCCACTTTCTCGTCAATCAATCAATCACATCCTCTTACCATAGTGCGATGAAAGTGTGGCCACACTATTCGCCCACGAGACCGGCCGACTAGCAAGGACGGCTCACGATCCCCTCTGTGTACACAACTGATAGGGTTTGCGGCCCTATTTAGACCCGAATTCGTTTATCATAGCCCTATAGCCTAATGGAGCGAACTCACAAACTAGGCATCACGCACAATCTCAACATAGCCCTATAGCCTAACGGAGCAAGCTCAAACGAACTAGGCATCAGACAACAATCTCAACATCAAAACAATCACGGCATGACATAACACTTTAAACCACCCTTATAGCTCCACAATCATACTTTGGAAAAATAAAAGAGTTTAGTTAAAGAAAGCCCACCTCGATTGCTTACAAACACGGTTCACAACTTTATTGAAATCCATTCTCTTCGTACCCACGTACGCACAACAACCCTTATCAACATCATAACCACATAATACAACACAATCAGCCTTCCATCAATACAATTTATCATGCATGTCCTATCGTTCCTTTCATCGTTTTCTTAAATTACACATCCCAAACGTTCACCAATATAAGGAAACACCCCATAGTATACCTCAACGTATAACACATAACCACGCCATAAGATACGTTCCTTAATCACACATGTATCATTTATTCACTCAAAACTTGACAACAAGTATTATTTTAACATGACAGAAATCTGGCAGAACTGCGCGATCATTTTGTAAAAATCATTAAACATCCATCCGACCTCCGTTGGGGTTGAAAATTTACCACAATACAGTAGACACATCAAAGATTATCCAATTAAAATTTCACATCAAAATCACATCTTCAGGTCGGTCAAATCAAAAACGAAACTCACTGGACGAGAATACAATTTCTGACAGAACTGCGCAGTTAACTTAAAAATTTATTTAAAATTCATCTTTCGTCAAAAGAGGCTGAAATTTATAAACAACACAGAAGACATCTCAAAGTTTTCTCAGTTAAAAATTCGTGCCAAAATAAGATCGTTTGATTGGTCAAACACACGTCGGAATCTACTGTCCGAACACCACAGTTTTCATGCTTCGCAAATTCGAATTAGGGTTTATCTATCATTCATCCAAACACATATATTCATGCTTCCAACACATAATCATGCTTTAAAAGATCTCACCACCATGTTCTCATATATTCACATATCATTCACCAACGAATCATCCACAAGTTCATTCATCCACATCAATAAACGCATACACATATATTTTCTCATGTAACCCTCAATCTCAACCGATTAACTCTGAGATCTATGATCTCTACACTCACTATATGCATGAGAGGTTCAAAATTTATGGATTCAATGATAAGAATGAGAAGGATGATTCAAAGTATACCTTTCTCTTGAAAAACAATCGGTAGAAACGACGAGTGGTTCGATTCCTCAACGAATCTTGAGTTTCAAACTCCAAATCGAAGCAAGAATGAAGAATTGATTTGGAGCACTTGAGAGAGATGGGAGGGGAGGAGAAAAACGTGTGGGGGAGGAGAGGAAGAGAGGAAAAAAAAACGTGTGGGAGGAGAGAAGAGAGGGAGGCGAAAAATATGAGGGCTAGGGTTAGGGTTCTTTTAATTTATAGTCTAGGATAAATCTCACAATTAAATAAAATAATTAAATAGTGGGGGAATAAAATTAAATCCCACAATTAAAAATGAAAGTAGGCGTGTGGAATGGGAGAGATCAAGGAAAAAAATATACTTAAATCCTCAAATCAAATAGGAATAGGATTTAAATTTGGTAAGATATGGTAAGATTTAATTGGATTTTAATTCAAGGAAGGAGATAAATAAGATACCAATTAAATCCACAAAATAATTCCTTCTCCTAATTACTAGGAGATTTCAAAAATCTCGAGGGATGACATAATTTGGTTTGGATTTAATTTGGATAAATATCCCAAAATAATTAATTAAATCCGAGAAGAAAATATTGTTTCCAATAAATAGAAAGGCCGAAAATTTCAAATAAAATGGCTAGAATGATTATGCATTATCCCATTTAATTTAATTCACACACTGGAAGGTTAATCACATTAACTCACATAACTCACAACAACTAATTTCACATAATTAACTCAAACACATAGAGACTCAATCTCCACAAAAGAAATTCTCATTCAACATCCACATTAATTAAAATAAAATAAGCCATCAAATAAAAAATAAAAAAAAAGTCACAATTTTCCGGGGTGCCACAGTATTAAGGTTGTACAGTATTAAGGTTGACCAAAAACATGAGATTGTTGAGTGTTGAATCCCCTGTTGAAGCTTCTAAGTTGAAGGAATTTTCTTCTTGGGTTGCTTCAGTAGGTGATGGAATTGTTGAAGGTCCGAATGATGGTGAAGTCGTTATTGATCTTCCATCTGATGTTGTATTGTATAATAATGGAAATCCTCTTAAAACCATTGTTGAGAAGATTTATCCTTCTTATATGGATCTTGAGGAGTTGAGCAATTGTTTGCATGATCGTGTTGTACTTGCTCTCACGCTTGATATTGTTGATGAGGTTAACCAGTTCATGATCGTGTTGGATCAGTCTCAGGGTCGAGTGTATTTGAGCTCTGATGGCATTTCAGCTTCTGATTCTGCTTCGAATGGGTCTGCTGACATACATTCAGTCGAATTTTTGAATTATTTGAAGTGTTCAGGTACACCTAATCATGAATTGATGTTGAAAGTTGGAACTCATGTGATGTTGTTAAGAAACATAGATCATTCTAACGGTTTGTGTAATGGCACCAGATTAGTAATTACCCGGTTAGGAGATTATGTTTTGGAGGCTCGTGTCTTGGGGAGGCATAATATTGGTCATAAGGTTTTCATACCACGTATGTCCTTGATACCGTCTGATCCAAGGCTACCATTCAGATTCCAACGACGCTCGTTTCCATTGGATGTGTCATATACAATGACCATTAACAAAAGTCAAGGCCAATCTCTTTCGCATGTTAGATTATTTTTAAAAAAACCGGTGTTTAGTCATGGACAACTTTATGTTGCTGTATCTAGAGTGACAAGTAGTGAATGTTTGAAGATTTTAGTTTGTGGGGATGAGAATGATAGTAGATGTGATTCAACTTTGAATATTGTCTACAAAGAAGTCTTTCAAAATGTATGAGTTACTGGTGTTAGAGAGATGTTTGTTACTATTTTGTTGAGAATATGTGTGAAACAGTTTATTTTTTCGAACAGTTTTCTTCATTATGTGTGTATATCGTATACACACAAAATATTTCTCTTTCTTTCCTGATTTCCTTTCATTACGGTATATTGATAGATTGATACATGTAGACGTAGAAATATTTTCTTTAAATCATTACAATCTTATCAATACAAGGTCTACCTTTGAAGTTTATATACATGATTTTTCAATAATTTTTTCATTATGTTTATATATTTTTTTAATTTCATTTAATTCGTAATAAATATATTTTCATATTTTTTGAAAATCTTTTGGCCTGTGCATAACACGGGTGGTAAAACTAGTATTTATAGAGTAACATGCAATCTGATAAAGTAAAAAAACTATATTACGAATGATGCAAGCGCATAACACTGCAATATTCATAGAGTAACATTGTGATCTGGTAATAGACTAAATATAGAGAATGCCGATCTTGTCCTTCAGCGTTTTTTATATTCCAATCTAATTAAAATAAACAAGGGTTGTCATGTTCATAAATTCCTATCGACTTCCTCCGTCCAACAAGAATATACACTCTTTCTTTTTTAGTTCGTTCCACAAGAATATGCACTTTCTAATTTTGAAAAGTTTTTTCTCTCTATGGAGGTGAGACTCATTCTCCACTAATAATACTTTAATTACTTTTTATCTTTACCTCTCTTTTATTTTTATCAATTTTACATTAAAACTCGTGTCGAATCCAAAGTGCATATTCTTTGGGGATGCGGAGAGTATAGTACTAAATACTCCCTCCGTCCACGAATAGGAGTCCCATTTACTTTTTTACACTTATTTTATAAAAATAAAAATACATAGTTAAAAAGTATAGAAATGATAAAGTAACATAAATAATAAAGTAGACAAGATTCGTTTTTTTAGGCTATAGCCTCAACTTAATTTATTGACTAAAATCTAATTTTGGTCCTTTACATTTATCTTAAAATTCTTTTTGGTCCCTTACATTAAGTTTGTGATTTTTTAGTCCCTTATATATTATTTTAGTATTTTTTTGTCCAAAATATATTATTTTAGTCTAAAATAATCATTTTCTGTTAAAATTAACAGTCAAAATGTTTGATCAATTTAATAACTTAATTACTATAATCTAGGTCAGTTCAATTTTGGTCCCGTACATTTTTCATAAAATTCTTTTTGACTCTCATACATTAAGTTTGTGATCTTATTTGAGACCAAAAAAGTATTAAAATAATATATTATGGACTAAAAAAGTCATAAATCACCAAAAAGAATTTTAAGGCAAATATAAGGGACTAAAATTGACAGTTAGTTCTAGAAAAAGAAATAGTCCATCACCAAAAGTGGAAGAAAAAATGGGGACGTGGAGGTTGGCGCACCGCTCGTCTCAAACTCAAAAGCGGCGGCTCCGATTTCGAACTCCGATTCTCCAATTTGAAACAGAATCGAGTCAAGCATTATGCAAAACGACGAGGCGAAGATCGTGCTGGGATTTCCCCCTAATTCCGTCCCCTCCCAATCTCAGGTTCACCAAAACACATTTCCTATCAATCCAAACCTAATTTCACCTCTAATTTTAATTTGGTATGCAGATTAAGTCCGCCTACAGAAGGAAGGTTTGGGAAACTCACCCCGATCGATTTCCGCCCCAGCTGAAAGCCCAAGCCGACTCCAATTTCAAATTGGTTTGTCAAATTTTGTTTGGGTTATTCAATCTTTGATGGCCAGGCTACTAATTGTTGATTGATGAATGCAGCTCTCAGAAGCGTACACTTTGTTGAACTCTTCAGGTAACTTTTGCTATTCATCATGATCAATATGTGAAATTGGAATTATGAATTGGATTCATTTGTAGTAGTATGTTTGATTTGAGAAAAATAGGATTAGGAGATAAGTAAGGAGTGTTTATTTTTCATGATTGACTATTTTTTTTATCCTGATTTATGCAGTTCCATCTTTTCATTGAGATATGAGTCAAGCAGATTTAGCTCAGCATCAGATGATAGACAATAGTATAAAAAACATAGGATATCCCAAGTTAATCAATCTTAGTAAACAATGGATTTGCCTACACTATATGTTAGTATAGTGTTAGTAATTCTCATAAGTGAATGGAGTTTACTTTTCATCAATAGATGAAACAAGCAAAATTATCTCAAATGACATCAAGAACTTTAGGATATCCGACGTTTCAATCCATCTTAGTAAACTATGGATTATCTATACTAATTTTTTTAATCATTCTTAGTAAAGGCTCCCTAATTTATAAAGCAAGTGGGATAACCTATATAACACCGATACGCCACCCTGTTGCCGTATCACGTATCGGATACGTATCCGATACCGATACGCAACGGATACACCGTCGATACGTATCCTGGGCGTATCCGCGAGCTGGGCCGTATTGGGCCGGGAAACCTCAGATTCGATACGTATCCTTCGGCGTATCCGCGAGCTGGGCCGTATTGGGCCTTCATCCTCCTCTATCTGCAAAGATCTGAGGTTCTCCTCTTCGAAATCAACGTCCATCTCTGTCGAAGAACTTCGCAACTTTCAATTTACGAACTTCAATCCGATTTGGGAACAAAATTGACAGTTAATCGGATATGAAGAAGAAGAAGAAGAAGAAAGGGGAGGCGCCGCTATTGCCTCAACTAGGGATTGAAGAAAATTGGAAATGGGAGAATGAATTGGGCAAGAAGTAGTCACGATGGAAAAGGAGTATATTTGGGGCTCATTTTTTGGGCCAATTTATTACTCCATTAACTTTGTCTAATTTTGTAACTATAAATAAATATTTTGATCAATATTATTGGTAATATGGATAAGTATAACCAAAAAATCGATGTGGTGTAATCGACCATAAAAGAAATTGACTTTAGCTTTTAATATTTTGTAATTTTATTATTTTTATTTGTATAATAACATTAGAATATCTATTTTGTAATTTATTATGCACTATTATTATTTATTAAAAAAATAGTTAAAACGTATCCGCGTATCGGGTTGTTTGGGAAAGAGCCGTATCCGCGTATCCGTATCCTTCGGATACTGATACGCGTATCCGTATCCGTGCCGCATAGGGGATAACTATTTGTAAATTGGTGGGAAAATTTTTAGCTCCTCGTGAATTGGCTTTGTTGGTACAATGGCAATCTTGAAAGTAGGTTATGAGATGAAAGTAGATCTGAACTCAGCTCCTCGTGAATTGGTTTTTTGGTACAATGGCAATCTTGAAAGTTGGTTATGAGTTGGAAGTAGATTCCAACTAAGCTCCTAATGAACTGGCTTTGTTGGTAAAATGGCAATCTTGAATTATCAGTGATGGCTGTTGGTTGATTCTCTAATCAATTCACAAGTAGAAACAAGGATTGTTGATTAAAGATAAGATTGTTGCATCATTTTAGATGTTAAAAACCACAGACACTGACTTCCCTATGAATGGGAATTTGCAGGAGGAAGCAGAAGAAGAGCTCCAACAGGTAATCTATTACGTCAAGTGGTTGATTTGATAGAGCGAAGAGTGACATTTATATTTGTTGTTTCGTTGGCCAGCATCACCCTACTACTCTAAGGTGGTGAGGAGTGGTGTCCCAAACTCAAAGGGTGGACGAGGCAGTATGAGAGCTGCATCGGCTCCTTTTCTTTTAATCATATTTGGAGCACTTGCTCTTGGCGGATCGACTGCTTCGAGGTATGGTATTGGAATGGGTAAATCAAGTGTTTGTATGGTTGATGTTGTTTGCATAACCTAACCTTACATAACTCTGTTTGAATCATATTTATTAGGGCTTATCAAAGACAGAAGGAGGCTCATCCCTGTTTCAATCCCTTTCTCCCATGAACTTCAGCCCATGTATAATTAATATTAAATACAAATGAAAATACTTATATTGATCATTCATAAAGGTAATATAACAATTCTAAACCACTCTTAAAATTCAAATGGGGAATAGTAGTAGTCTTGTCCTCAGATGTATAGATTTTGTATTGTCCTTGTAAAATATTTATGTTTCAATAAGACTGGTAAAAAAATATATGTGAGCCCTCCCTCACATAAGCTTAAAAAGAGTTGTTGTTCTTGTATATAGAAATACTTTTCAAAAAAAATATTCTCATGATTAAAATTATTTTTGTTATAAATACAATTGATAGACTTCAAGTGATGTTCAACAGCACCAGTTAGAAAAGTCTATGATTTTATGGATTTGTAATTTTCTTGTAATTCAAAATCGAAAGATCGAGCCTCAGACCACAACAGAGACAAAAGAGAGGAAAATGATACGAAATTGGAATTCAATTCTATATTCAAATATTTATGTGATATTAACCATTAAATTTGAACTAGAGATTGCATTTTCAAAATCAAACCTATAATTCTATTGTACCAAAAACACTGTTGCATATTCAGTCCACCCAAACTTCACATTTCCCTCGTCTTCAGCATACCAAATACTCATTGCACGTGTAAGAGCACTAGCAATGGGGCTGATCGCCACAACCGATCGATCGCCCCCCCTATCGCCGAGCATGGGTCACCATTGTGGGGAGGGAGCCCATCTCCCTTCCCCTTCGCCCCCGCCTATCAGCCGATCGATCGCCCCAGCCGATAGCATATCGGCTCCGCATCGGCCTGCGATGGGCCTCCATTGCAGGGGCTCGGGCCGATGACAGAGCCAATATCCATTTTTAAAAAAATATATAATTCAATTTTTAATCCATTAGATATACCTCATTCTCCTTCAATTCACATTCATCCCTTTCCAATCTCAATTTCAATTTTATTACTTCTCTCCACGGTGATATGAACTTCAGCAACAAGGTGTCCGACATGAAGGGGAAGAAAAAGGAGACACTCGGGGAGGCGTCTGAAGTTGGGCGGATAATGAGTACTTACTCCATAGAGAAGTCGATTGCTCTTGCTCATTGTTGGATAGAGATATCTGAAGACCCGATTGTAGAGGGCGGTTTCTGGGGGCGTGTCACAAAAAGATACGAACAAGTAAAGCCCACAGGGGCCCCGACACACCAGCCCGACGATCTACGCAAGCATTGGAAACACCTGGTGTATGAGTGTGCAAAATTTCACGAATTCTACGATGGCAATGCGAGGGGGTTCAAGTACTGGAAAATATATATGCAACTGAAGGATTGCCCCAAATTCATAAGGTTAATGGGTCGTGTCGGGGAGGACGAGCCTGGTGTATCAGTGTGCTAAATTTCGCGATTTCTACTTCCGTTGTTTTTTTATTATGTTTTCTATCTTTATCTTTTCTTTTAATGTATAATGTTTTATTTTGTTTTTAATTAATTTCTTTTTTGTCGTATATTGCGTTGTCTTTAATTTAAACCAATAATTACAAGTGAAATATATAAAAATAATAATGATGTGGAAATGAGATGGGCTCTGAGATAAGCTCTGGGATGGGCTCTCATTGCAGGGAGATATGGTCTGAGATGGGCTCCGAGCTCCGGAGATAGGTCACTATTGTGAATGCTCTAATAAAATTCAGAATTCCAAATTTCGATATTTGTAATGTACAAAATTTACAATGATATGAAAAAGGGTAGGCAAATATCACATATTGAAAGAATGTCACATACATAGAATTTCAAGTCATTATATAATGGGTAAATTGCTTCAAAAGTCATGAACTTTGCCAAAAGTGTGGTTTTTCCCATCAACTTTAAAAGTTGCATGAAAAGTCATGATCTTTATCGGGTGTTGCAAATTTCCCGTCCGACCCGACCCGGTAAATTTCCGGGGCAAACTAATCCTACAGGGCTTGCCGGAGGTGTGACATGGCATATTTTTCCGGCAATACATAAAACAACGTTGTTTTGCACTGTTAAAAACGACATCATTTTATACATATTTAATTAAATTAAACCAAATTTCGAGATTTAGGGCTCGATTGAATTAAACGACCACACGATTTAGGGCTCGCGATTCCCACTCCCGTTTGCAATTCCCGATCTGTGACGCCGCCAACGGAAAATATGCCATATCACGCCTCCGGCAAGCCATGTAGGATTAGTTTACGCCGGAATTTACCGGGTCGGGTTGGATGGGAAATTTGCAACACCCGGTAAAGTTCATGACTTTTCATGCAACTTTTAAAGTTGATGGAAAAAACCACACTTTTGACAAAGTTCATGACTTTTGAAGCAATTTACCCTTATATAATACACGTTGCGTTGGCAAGGAAAAACAATGTAAACAATACACGCCTCAGGGGACTCTTGTTTAATTTAAACAATCACGATGAAGAACGAACATGAGAGAGAGAGAGAGAGAGAGAGGATATCTTTCTGATTCAGGGTTCATGTCAATCAAGCTTCACCAGTAGGTCCAGCCCGAGTATTTAACAGAGGCTGGAGCGCTTTAACCACAATGCTCATATTTGGTCGAAAATCGGCTTCATACTGTACGCACAAGGCAGCAACAGCAGCCATCTGCATTCAACATGATACATAGTTTTACATTAAATGAAGTTGTTATTGATCTAGCCTCAATTAAGTTAGCAAGTATACTGGACAGCTACAATCAATCATGTTGTATCGAGATTAAGCTTGCAATGTATACTTAACAAATTAGCTCCATATCAAAATGTAATTCGTTTTAGTTTATAAGGAGATTTCGTCATTACCTTAGCGACAGCCTTAGGAGGATAGTCTCCTTGTAGCCTCTCATCAACGCATTGCCGAACCTTATCTTCGCTCAGTTTAGGTGTAGCCTGAAACATCCAATAACAGAGTTACAAACTTACAAATGCAAAATAGTGCAAGACCAAGAGTGTTTTGTAGCGCAATTTAGGCATGGGATGGGGGCAAGTCCAGTACCCATGTTACTAAGCTTTGCTGCCCACGAGGTAATGTATGATCAACGGGTTTGCGGCCAGTAAGGAGCTCCAGAAGGACGACACCAAAGCTGTAAACATCACTCTTTGAGTTCAGCTGTCCAGTCATAGCATATCTGCCATATCACAAAAAAGGAAGAGGTGAACACATTATGTGTAGCAAATGTATATGATCAGAGAAAATGGGTAGGTGAAAAGAAGTGTGTATGTGAAAAACAGAAAGCAACTCACTCTGGAGCATGATATCCAAATGTCCCAAGGACACGAGTAGAGTGAAGACGTGCTGCCATATCAGGAGCTTGATTTGATAGATCAAAATCAGCAATCTTAGCTACATCTTCGTCAAAAATCAGTACATTGCTGGACTTTATATCACGGTGGACAATATGAGGGTCTGCTTTTTCGTGAAGATATTCAAGGCCCTTAGCAGCACCCACAGCGATTTTAACACGTTGAGCCCAAGAAAGAAGAGGACCAGGCTGCGCTCCTTTAACACCTTTTCTTCCTGAAAATAAAATTAGATACTTAAAATTGCAACTCATACCTCTTAATATGAATCATTTATTTTCCTTTCCTCCATTATAGGTGGTCTGGGCCATGGGGTTTAGGGCGCAAATTTGTTATAGTTATGCAGTAGCATGACTACCATCTAAAGCAAACTTAGTTGATAAAATGCTTCACCAATATTTCAAAGATAGTTATGACAATGGAGAGACCGAGAGAGACAAAGAGAGAGAAATCAATGATATGAAGCGTATGAAGTTCAATGAGTTTCTGGCCCTAAACCAAATGCCACTAAAGAATGCCCAAGACATCAAATTATAGAGAATCTTTCGCTGCTTCCATGAGTAAATAGTTAGCACATGCTTGGCTATCTTAAAACTGTTTACACAGTACACAACACGATGCAATGATATAGTGGGAGAAAAACATAAACAAGATGCATTAGAAAGCGACCACACTCATTGAATAAAGGATTATTTGTGATTATGTGTTATACTACATGAAAATTTTCATTTCAATCACAAGGCAAAAAAACAAAAGAAACTTAATGACTTGCATTAGGTGATTAACAAACCGTGAAGAATGTCATGAAGAGATCCATTAGATGCAAATTCATATGCCAGAATACGTTGATTTCCATCAACAGAATAACCAAGTAGCTCCACAAAATTCTCGTGCTTCAGCCTTGACACCATAGATACCTGAAAGTTCAAATGCATGACATGTTAGATATCAAATACTTTCTTCCTAGCACAAGAATTAGTATAAATCTTAAAGGACCTGAGCTAAGAATTCATCATCTGGTTGTTTGCTGGCATCCAACTTCTTTATGGCTGCAGCTCGACCATTAGTAAGAGTTCCGTAATAAACTCTTCCATATGACCCTTCTCCTATTAAAGAATCTGTGCTAAAGTTACTTGTAACTTCCTTGAGTTCATCCACGGGAATTATTGGGACTGCAATAGGCTGTATTTTCACAGCTTGATCTTTAGATGTGGCTTCAGCAGTGTGATAATTCCCAGCATTGCCTACCAAACAACTCTTGGTTTATACATTTCTTCTTGACAAAAAAGAAAAAAAGGAATCATGCTGAAGAAAAGCAAATAAGTAACACTAGGGACACAATAATGGTGCTGTCGATTAAGTGGAATGGACTTCTCTACCGGCAAATAAGTTGCCATAACTGTACAAACTACTAGATCTCGGACCAACCCTGGTTAATTAACACCTCTTTCACAATTAAAAAAGTGACTAGTATCAAATCCAATATTAAATAGATAACCCCAGTGGGAACAAAAAGGTCAACTTCCAAAATTTGAGAATCAAGCATATGAGTTTTAAGAAAAGCCAATTAGATAAACACCAGAAATAAAACTGGTTGTTGTATACTGCAACCTGTAGCATAATGTTTAATCAGTTGAATCGCCTAGTAAAATTAAATGTATAAAATTTCAGAAAAAGGTTTAAACATAAAAAGAAATTAAAATCTACCAATATTTCATGTGGAAGGCATGAAAGACTAAAGACTGCTAAATTACCAGCTGCGGTTTTTACTGGATACGGGCCTCCACCATCAGCATTTCTATTGATCTCATCTTCCCCACAACAACCAAGACAACTCATATTCCGTTACACCAAATGATCTCCTCAAATGTCACGATATCCGCTGAGCAAGAGAACTATTGATGTAAGTTTACATGTTTTACAAATAACTTTGATGGGAAAAAAATGTTAGCCACAAGGTCAGTAACTGAAATCACCAAAACAAGTTAACCATACAGATATAACTCAAATAGACACAAATACTCAACGAATTATTGCTTCTAGTCAGCTTATCCCGAGAAAAAATTGTGACCTGATACACACTTCTTCAAGATAGCACGTCAATGAGAGAAGTTGCATTCAGACCAAAATCCTGTGTAGCCTAATTGACTCCAGAAGTCTAAATTCTATCTAATTAAGCTGTAAGCTTTTCAAAGCTTCTTTTACTCGCATGCTTCCAATTGCAGGTTATGCTATCAAGCCAATTTTGCCAATAAAAGTTATAGACTATTCATCACCTAAAACATTCACAAAGTGGAGTTGAGGACCACCTAATCTGATTGTAATTCAATTGAGGGGGAAATCACGATGCAACAAAAAAAAATTGGCATTCGATTAGGCACGGAAAAAGTGAATCAGATCTCGCAAAATAAGGATAAGAAAATTGAATGCATGAATTAACTGAATTATTACTAGTAACAGTTCCAACTGAAAGAAAAAAAGCAACGATGCGGCGAAATTGGGATTAAGTCGAGCTGGAATCAGTGAACGAGTTGATATACTCACAAAAAAACTCAACCGATCGGAGGCGATTGAAGCAAAATGCAGCAAAAGTGTTGAAGCGAGCCAACCTCTGCAGCTCACAATTAATTTGGGGGCGAGTGAGAGAAGAGAAGAGAAGAGAAGAGAAGAGAAGATCGAGAATCAGAAGCCGGTGACGAAGACTTGCTTTTACTAAAATAATGATCCGATTAATTGTGGGCCGTTGGATGTGTGATCCTCTGCGACTCGTGTCTCTATATTTCAACCGGAAAGCCGCCGGACTTTGACTTTTACTTTTCACCTTATTGAAAACGAATCATCTATATTCTTAATTACATTAATAAATGAGTTGTAAAGTAAAGTTTTTTTGGAATTTAGTTGAAAGGTAATTTACTACTACTACTACTTAATATGATATTTTTAGTAGGTAAATTATTAAAAAATTCGTTTCGTGATCTTTCCGGCTATTTTATAAATTAGCTAGAAAAGTAATCAAACCTGAATTTATTTGCAATAGTCCTGTTAAAAAAAGTTTGTGAAATTGTATTTGACTGCATGCGAAAAATCAAGTGTGGATGTCACCTCAAACATCAACAATATATCACAATTAAACAAGCAGATTCTTCTTTGAGAAAATTGCATATAAATCCAAACTTCATGATTTTTTAAAAATGGAACATCATTTTTGGTCCACGAACTTTACCAAAGTATCATTTTAGGTCCGTGAACTTTGAAAATATCATCTAAGGTCCACCAACTATGAGTTAATATCATTTGAAGTACTTTTTACTATTTTCAAGTTTTTTTGGACGAAAATACCCTCAATACCTTAAAGGGTTTATATTTGTAATAAATTTATCATATACTCATATTTTTTTATAAATATCTTTACAATATATTTTTGGTAAATTTTCTAAATATAATTTGACCTTCAATATTATCATTTAATTTTGTGACATGCAAGAAAAGATCTTTATTCAATTTTTTATTATTAAAGAAAAGTTCTTTATTCAATTTTTTAAAAATTAATATAAAAAATGAAGAAGCAATTTTACTTGCATGTCACAAAATTAAGTGATAATATTTAAGGTCAAATTATATTTAGAAAATTAGTCAAAAATATATTGTAAAGATATTTATAAAAAAATATGAGTATATGATAAATTTATTAAAAATATATACACTTTAAGGTATTGAGGGTATTTTCGTCCAAAAAAACTTAGAAATAGTAAAAGTACTTCAAATGATATTAATCTATAGTTGGTGGACCTCAAATGATATTTTCAAAGTTCACGGACCTAAAATGATACTTTGGCAAAGTTTGTGACCAAAAAAGATGTTCCCTCTTTTTTAAATAGATTTTCAAAGTTGTGGGGGCAGACTATAGTTTGATTAAACTTTTGAGAACATGGTAAACGTACTCACATCGTCCATGAAAAATAGTCCTTGTAGTGGACAAATTTTGTTTGACGGATCAAAATAAAGTAGGAATAAGAATAAAATTGACTCAATTACAATTAAACGTCCCAAAAAGAAATACACATCTATTAGTGTATAACGGATGAATATATTCACTAAAAATAAAAAATAAAAATCTTGAATTATCAACAAGAAAGACTTCAATTTATAGGAATAATTATCATTTAATCACAATTTTCCTTAACTTCTGATTAATCTTATAATTTTAAAATTATATTATAAAACCATAACTTATTAACTTTTTGCAATTATCTTACAATAGATAAAATCACGACTAATATGTCAAAAATCTAATATAACTTGACATCAAAACGGCTGGACAAAAGTTACAAAACAACGTTATTTAATTTTGAGTATAAAGTAACATGGATTTATTTGAAACGAGTTATACGCCACATTAATTTGGACTTTGACCATCATGGGAAATTGCAACAAAATAAAAAAATTATGGTTTTATATTCTAATTTTAATTTTATGAAATTGTACGAAGTCAACGAAAAATTAAGATTTAAATTCCATTTTACATAATTATCATGTTGACTTAATTGTGTTTTAAAATGGCTCAAATCGGCATGTCACTCATAACATAAACTCCAATCCTTCCTAGCTACGAAGGATCTCCAACCATTTACACTAAACTCAAATCTATTTTAATGTAAATATCACATTATATATAATTTTACTCTAAACATTTTTGACTAAATTCAAACTTAAAAAAATATTATCTATATTATGCCTTTTTTTACTTACAGATTTAAAAAAAATTGTTTTGATTTAGTGTAAACCTAAAGATAGATATTTTTCACTCAAAAACAGAAAATGATATTGAATTTGGAGTACTATTGGAGCTAAATACAATCCTATTTTAAATTTTAGTGTACCATTAGAGATGATCTAATAACCCAGACTTAGGTGTAGTATATAAAATCTATCTAAAAAAGTTTTTGTAATTATTGAGGGCAGAATTGTTTAAGTAGAGAGAGTGATGGAAGAGGGGAGACTAATGTAGCTAAGACTCTTTTCTATATTATTCTTTCTCTTACTACATTATTTTCCCCTTTTACGTTACTCTCTCTACTTAAACAATTTAATAGGAGAGATGTATCATTTTTTCAAAACGAGGGCAAAAAAAGTGTCAAACACTAATGGAACAGAGGGAGTACTTGGTTGGAAAGTTCAACAAAATATCACACTCTCCGTCCAACCATAAGTGAGACACTTCTTTTTTGCACTCGTTTTGAAAAATTATATTCCCCCGGTCCACGAAAAATAATCTCATTTTGTCATTTTGGAATGTCTACAGAAAATAGTCTCATTTCTATAAATGGAAAGTTTCTCTTTCATACTTTTCCCATTTTTCTCCAATCTCTCATATTTTACCCACTTTTTCTCTTTATCACCCTCGTTTGACCTACTTTATCTCTTTCTCTCTCTTACTTTACCAATTTTTTATTAAAATCTGTATCGTCCATAAATGAGACTACTTTTTGAGGCGGAGGGAGTATAAAATAGTTAAGTAGAGAAATCACATTATCTCCACTTTAACTATTTTATAGTATCAATTTTTCAAAACGAGTGCAAAAATGAAGCGTCTCGTTTATGGTGGGACGGAGGGAGTACTATTTAGCACTTGAATGGAAAGTGAAAAAAATGTCCTTCATGCCTTAGGTGACATTTTGGGTCGAAAAAATGTCAAGAGTTCCAAAAAGGCTATAAAATTCTCCATAGATTATCTATGTCCCTGACTAAAACATCAGGAACTGTTTATATAGTTTACTCATTAAATAAAGAGCGACAAAATGGTTTCTGAAAAATGTGGTTTAAACCTTTTGAGTATTTGAAGCAGGAAAAATCACTAAACATGTTTTAATTGTGTAATGTTATATTTTATCATGTAATATCATGTTGATGTCGTTATCATGTAGTGTCAAACTATTCGTATTATAACATATTAACGTTAAAGGCAGGCTGACGATTTTCGACATGACACAAAAACCCAACACGCACGAAGTTAATGGGTTGAGATCCACTAAAAACTTAATGAATTCAGTTAGGTTAGGGTTTGACCTTATTGGGTTGGATCGATATTGACTTGATCTGATAAAGACTCAAGCCGCACAATTTAATTATCGGCTCTATATAAAACGAATATTATTGTATTATTGTAATATACAGATATGGGCCCATGCAAGGCCCAAATGAGGTAAGATCAGTTTTTGAGGGCCAGTTTAATCAGTGTATAACTACGATGGATTCCAAATCCTGATAGATAGCCCACAAGTAGTCAAAATTATTGATATTATATGTCCAATTCCATAGCATTGGGACTTACTGACGTGGCTCATCGCCAGCCACAAACTGAATTCACTTAATTCTAAAATAAATAAAAATAAAAGTAAAACAGTTTGTACTACTATATGCCAGTTAATTAGGAGCACATCATACCAATTTTATTTAAAGAAACTTTTTTTGCCTCAATATATATGAAACGGGCCATCAATTAAATCAGCCCGGGTGATTAAATAGCAAGCCCAAATTGAAGTTCACAATATATGTCACACCATCCATGCATAGTCCAATAAAACCTAAACATAAAAAGAATAATGAAGTATCTATACGAGTAGTACAAGATAAAGGAAACATTATATGAACATGAGAACATGTAGTACTATTTTAGAAGGTTGATGATCATATTCATACATAAGGTTAATGATGAGATTAGGTGTCATCGCCCATCCATGCAGCACGTTCTCCATCTCCAAATCTATAGTTATGTTATGTCATATCCGGGGCTCCTACTAAGAACCCCTTCCAAACAATGGAGGACTCCGGTGAGAAGCCCGGGTAAGTGGACAACCATGCTACCACAAAATACGGCCAACACACACGATAAAAAGGAGACGAGACGAACACCACAACACTAAAACTGTGGAAACGCACTTGCAGAATGCGAGCTTGAGATATTCGAATCGAGTAAAAGGAGAAGAGAACCAACACTACCCAAATTGTAGAATATTGATTTCCAAAGGTGTCCCAAACCCCATCATCCACCAATGATTTCAGAATATTGATTAATAACATCGAAACAAATCTCAATTCACATGAATACTTTTTTTTCTATATCATCATTTTTATTCTCTCTAGTTTTATAGACAATTTTGGTCTATCGTCGACGTGGTTTTTCCTACTTTAACGTGAAGAAAATGAGCATCACTTAATTGCTCTCTACATCACTGGGAACTGATATTAACTGCTAAATTATAAAGTTAGAGACAAAAAAAAATCCATAAACATGTAACTTTTCAACTTGTAAGTCCTCTAGTTTTTTTACGCACTATAAATCAGAAGCTTCAAACTCACGACAGGACCAGGCGCTTATTGGAAACTGCTATGAAGGTTCCCTTTGATAAAGTTTGATTATTTTAGTATTTTTTGACATATCTTTGTCGAGAAAGTGGAAGCTCTCACATGCTATTTTGTTTGTTTACAAATCGTTGTAATAAAAACATTTTTTGATAGACATGAAGTCAATTTAACAATTATGAATTATCCCATCAAGTCTCAGTTAAATGTCTCCTATTTCGTTATTTGTACATTTCACTAACATATTTTATTCACAATCATTATAAACTACTTTATCCATCTCACAAAAGATGTCTCACTTTCTTTTTAATTTGTCATGTATACTAAAAATGTCACAACTCCATTTTGAAAAAAAATCTCTATATATTAATATAAAAATTATATTTTCTCTTTTCACTCAACACACGAAACAAACCTTCTAAAATCATGTGCAATCCCACAAGTGTGACCTTTAATTTAAATTCCTAAAATAAAATCTCAATCGTTATGTGCTCAAATTTCTTCGATCATATTATGTTGGAGTTGGTCATGAGCCCACCCCTCATGAATGGAAGCATGTCAGGCCATATGCTCCTAGAAAAACGGTGGCGCGCCATGGGTCTAGGTTTTGCGAGCTACTCCCTAGCTGGGTCTTGGTTCTTCTCCCAACATATGTCGTAGATTCTCCATCCTCGATTATCATGTTATGGTCTTATGGAAGAATATGCATGTGTACATTACATCGGCGTTCGACCACTCCTAGTTGCTTAATCATAGTTGTGCACTTCTGCAATATCAAGATCATGCCCCACCCGATTGCATTAAAAATATTAACCACGACCCAACATCGTGTTCGCTGTACGCAAGAATAGAGATCGACGCATACGAAATGGCCGCCAAAAAGTGGCTTTGCCCCATTGTGGGTTATCGGAAACAACTCTTAGGGCTTGGCACATTAATACATTCTCCCTCGCTTTCCTTCTCCTTAAAATATTCTATTATGCTTGTATAATTAACTGCATTTACACATAAAGAGAGAAGATCGTACGAAAAAAAGATGATATTTATAGATAGAATTGGGGTATTTAAATTAATAAATATTCCATAAATTGAAAAAAATGTTGCGGGTGCCACAAGGGTCCCGTGAGCGCCCGGCTTTCAGCCACATGGGGATAAGCGGCAGTATATGGTCTGCAATGCAGCCGCAGCCCGCGTCCGCAGATGCAGATGGCCTTATAACTATTAAAACTTGAATTTCTTTTGTTTTTTTATATAAAATCTCATTTAAATAACGAAATATAATAGGTAGAGTAGCCTAGGGATCCCAATTCAAAATCGAGATTAATCAGAAATTAAAAGTTAGGAGTACTAATTTAATTGGCAATCATGTTGAATATATCCAGTCTGATTAGTACTCCCTCTGTCCCGCTTTAGCAGTTTCAGTCTCTTTTGAGCATTCATTTTGTAAAAATGATACTCCGTAATAAATAGTTAAAGTGGAGAAATGGTAAAGTAAGTTAGAAAATAATGTAGAGAAGAGTCTAATTTACATTATTCTCTCTCTTACTTACCATTTCTCTACTTTAACTATTTTTTACTCCCTCCGTCTCCAAAGAATATGCACTTTGGGGTCGGCATGTGTTTTAATGTAAAATTATGTAAAGAGAAAAAGTAAATGAAGTATTGTTAGTGGAGAATTAGTCTCACCTCATTAAAAAGAAAAGACTTTCCAAAATTAGAAAGTGCATATTCTTGTGGGACGGACTAAAAAAAGAAAGAATGCATATTCTTGAGGGACGGAGGAGTTTCTTTTTTACAAAATGAGTGCTCAAAAGTAATTGAGACTGCTAAAGCATGATAGAGGGAGTAGAACATGAAAAGGTGCACTGAATGATCTAGTTTATTATTTTATCATGACTTATGAGGAACATTCATTAAATCTTTGGCGCACTCAACAAATCAGCCATTTGTTATCATTATTCATTGCACTTTTGTGTAGTCACCGAATCAGCCATTTTTATAATATGTAAGAAAACAATGATTGGTTAAATACGACTCCAATAACCGAATTGATAACCTATAAAATCTGGATTGTATCAAATTGCAAAAAGAAACTTACTCTCTCAGTTCCATTATAATAAGCCCATATTGAGATTACATAAATTTTGATAAATGATTGATAAATAAGACAGGTAGATAGGCAGAAAGAAAAAGTGAGTAAAGTTAGTAGAGAATATGGTCAATTTTGTTAGAGAGAAAAAAAGTTATCGAGTAAAAAATTTCTAAAATTAAAATGACAAAAGTACTTATATTTTTATGAGATGATGGAGTATATTTCTTAATCAAAATGATAAATAAGTTAAAAATAAAAATTAGAAATTAAAACATGAAATAAATTCTCAAATATAAAAAATTTCATAATTATTATTAAAATATTCCTAAAATTTTGCAAAATTGGAGCTTATTAGTCCCGCTTAGGCCCGAATAAAGCAGGCCCAACGATTGAGGCCTAGTTTCAGTATTTTACAGACCCGTATAGAATGATCTAGTTTAGTTATTTTACTGAGTTTATAAGATGAGTACAAAGATTGAACTTGTATAAAATATTTCAAGAATTTTTTAGTTTATTTCAAATAAGATACAGAACTTTACTTATGCGTGCGAATTTTTTTTTGTCAAATGTAGTTTAATTTCCTTTCATGTAAAGAAAGAGAAACACACGTAATAAGAACATCTCAACCGTACATTAAATTTAATTTTTGGTGTTAAAAAAAAATTTCCAATTATACTATAAATCCAAATTTATTTTTGCGTGTTTCTACGGAACTAACACCAATTATAAAATATGGAGCTAGGGCTGGGGAAAAAGACCGAAATACCGGCCTTATCGAATCAAAAAAATATCGAAAATACCGAACTTTTGGTATACCGTGATTTTCGGTACGGTATAATACCTTACCGAAATCTTTCGGTAAGGTAACGGTATGAATTTTCATATACCGCTTAATACCAAAGTTCGGTATGTACCGTAAATTAAGGTATATACCGTAAAATATAAATTTAATAGTATAAAATATATTTTATATATTTTTAAAATTATAAAATTTATTGTGAAATATAAATATAATTATGAATAAAATATATGTAATATATTTTTTGAAAAAATAAAATATAAATAATATTCTAAAAACTCAAATTATCTATTTTCATTGATGTTGAAAGTAAGGTATACCGCAAAAGTACGGTATACCGAACTTTGGTACGGTATACCAAAAATGAGGTACTGCATCAGTATGGAAATTGGTCATACCGAAAATAAGGTATACCGAAGTTCAGTATACCGAAAATTTTGGTAAGGTAAAGGTATGATTTGTTCGCATACCGAATTTACGGTAAGGTATACGGAATGGTGGTTTCGGTAAGGTATATCGTACCTACCCACCTCTATATGGAGCTATTGCAAAATAATTGTGAAATATATATTAAAAATGTTGTAAAAGTTGAATTTGATGTAAATAGTTGGAATATAATTATTTTGATGCGACATATACTCAAAAATGGATTTGAATTTAATGTAAATGGTTAGAGACGTGCTGACTAATGAATCGAAAATAAATGAAATGTCATATTTTATGGATTGTTTAAGAGATTATCAACAAAAATAATAATTGCTAAATGGGTAAAAATGGGACAACATATGTTGAATTAATGCAAACTAGTGTCATCATTTGTGCGATGCATGGGCCAAATAATTTTCACATACTATTTCTATTTGCAAATTGATACAACAACGTTGTATCGAGAGCTATGGTCGTCGGCGACAGAGAGCTCAGCGTTCCAGTCAGCTGCGAGCGGAGAGGTTTCCTCCGTCAGGCAGTGGAGGGACTAGGAAAGAGATCGAAAACACGAATAGAATGCAGATCAAGTTATATGGAGTGATAACCGAACCGATTGGATCAGTTAGCAAATGTCGTTGCCACTTAATAAATGCACTCTAGCTCTTGCCCTTTCCGCGTTGCCAAAGTAATTTATAACTCCCAATTTTGCACAACTTTAACAGTAAAGCGGCATGTTCGGGGTCGATCCCACAGGGAAGTTGGTGTGTCGAGTGTGTGAGTAGTGAACAGGGCGGGTTGGCTGCTGCCACACTTTAATTTGGGAGTTTTAACTACTGTTTTAATCTAGACAGAATTTAAACTAGCAAGCTTGATCAACGAAATTCTAACTACTGGGTCAAGTGATTTGCAGGAAACAACAGAAAAGTAAATGTGCGGATTTAAAGCAAAAATAACTTGATTAAACTAAAAACTGATTACAACGTGAAATTAAACTAAGCTAACTCTTGGAGTCTAAGAAAGCGGTAAACTGAGAAGAATCTCAGCGGGAAACTTAAGTCACGCTAACAGAAATGAGTATTCTGCAGCGCTCCCTTTGGTCGCCCTTCTAACTAAGCTATCTAACTAAGCTAGAGAATTAAACTAAACTAAGCTAGAGAGCTGGACTACGCTAGATAACTATGCTAAACTAAACTAGGCGGAAAGTAAAGTGTCTCTTCCTTTCTTGTGGTGGCACACCCTCTATTTATAACCTCGATTCGGCCTCCAGCTGGATAACGATCTTGTCAGGGAATATTCACTCATTCTGAGAATGAGCGACTCATTGATTGCTACGTGCTGTTCTTCTAGAATGTCGACGCTTTTTGGTAATAAATTTGTGACTCAGCTTCGTCCTTGCGTCTCATATTCCAGCACGTGTCCCCTTCTAGAACGTCGTCCTTGATAACAGAATGGTGCGCTGTATCCAACTCATTTCCTCACGTGCTCTTCTTCCAGAAGCCCGTGGTTCCCTCCTAACTGCTTGATCGCTCCCCTTGATCAACTCCCCCGATTCTGAGCCTTTGATCACCTTTGTACTTGCTTGATCAGGTCGGCCTTGAAGCCTTGGTCAAGTGGTAATTCTGCACATTTAACACTTGTTTTGCGCGATAAACTTATCAAGTAGCATGTATTTCACCCATAAACCGATGCATGAAATAGGCCCTATCAAACTGCTCACACTTAAAACATACTTGTCCCCAAGTATAAAGAAAAAGAAAAGAAAAAGATAGGGCAAATTTCAGGCATGGTTTATTTATTTTTTAAGTAAGAGAAAAGACGAAAAGAAAAATAAGACCTTAAGATAAAGACACGTATTCACATGTATGCATTAGACCGAATAATTTTCCAACAATCATACCCGAGGTCGAGGTCAATCCATTTGTCAGTAGCTTGTGTTCATTCTCTTTCGCCTTTGCTTGATCAAGGTGTCAGCTTGTCAAGATTGCTCAATTAAAAAACCACTGTTGGATTCACTCAGTCACTCATTCCTTACCTGAGAAGTTAGGACTGTTCACTCGATGTTGCCATAAATTTAATACCTTGAATCGGACTGCACAAGATAGTTCCTTAAGGTCTTTGTTTTAAGGTTGTAACGAGGCTTAAGGTTAGTAACGTATTAGGGTGGGGTCCTAGGGGTTCTAAGTTCAAAAATAAAAAATAAAAAAATAAAAAATTTTAAAGAAAAATCACATGAGTCAAAAAGCCAAAGATTTGCCTAGACTCGCTGGATCAGAATTGGGATATTTTTTTTCTTTGGTGCTCCTTCTTGGTCAGATTTCGACCTTCAACCTTATATTATTTTTTTGCTTTTGATTTTCTGGGTCAGGTTACAACTATTTCCTGCCCTTTTTTTTATATGATCAATGATCAACCCGATTGTCTAACTTGATCAACCTGGCTGCCCCTCCTTTTTCTTGCTATCCCCTTTCGTTACCCTTGACAAACTCCATCTCTTTGACCCTCTTTCCTCATGTGATATGAAACTTTGAATTTGGTTTTAAGGCTTCAAAGAAAGGGAAAGAGTGTATAAGCTCGAATTGGCTAACTAGGGGGTGCCTTGACTAATGAGGCGGGTTTGTGGAACGAAGGAAGAACACGACTCAAATGGTTAAGTCCTAATGCCTTTAGTCATTACTACTTGTGCAATTTTCATCTCAATATTAAAAATCAGCCTCTCATAATTTTTCTTTTGTAAAAATAGTAGAAGTGTTCTACTTTTGGCTTATGACTCACATATAGAGAGGCTTCACAGTTGGTTTAGAAATTGAGAGTTTCTATCATACTTGCGTCATTCAAATTGATCAAGCTTTTGCAATCAAGTTTTACATGTGAGCATACTGAATCCTTTTTCTAACTCTCCCAAGAAGTAATCAAGTCTTCCATTTATCCAATTTCATGCAATATTCCTATTTTATTACTATCTGGAATTTGTTTTCGAAAATTTTTTAGCATATATGATTCTACTGTAACTAACCCGTCCCCCCTCCCCACTGCATATGAACTCGTCCTCGAGGGGCTGGATGCAGTGGAAAGAAGGGTTAGGCACAGGCAACGGCATAACAACAATCAAGGGAAACTTCTCACACTTAGACCAGACACTGGGCTAAGTGTGAGATAGTGCCAGCAATCAAAACATGCTAATAACCACATAGAAATAAAACAGATATAGACAAAATAGAAAACAACCTCCATAAACTTCTCACACTTAGTCCAGACACAGGACTAAATGTGAGATTGGAGTACACAATTTACACAAAGAAACAAGGTTAAGGGTGATAGTACTGCCTTCTAGATAGTTGAATCAGGGGAATGTTGCGCTCTCCTTCCTTATTGCCTCCATTACACAGGCCTTCCTTATTGCCTCTACGGCTCCGTGCTTATCGGAGCTCCTCCTCCTTGGTATTTTTATTCTTTTTCTCCTTCGGGGAGGGGAAGCAAAAGACCTGCTGGTAGCTTTAGTAAGCCCCATACCTTAATTGGTATGGTGGCCCATATTAGGGGGAGGAAAGATACTTTCTTCCCCCTTCCTCTTGCTCCCTTTCTCTGCTCTCACCTGGTTGCTCTCCACAGTCTTGCTTGCTTCAATGACTGCTCCGGTCTCTTGATTTTCTCCTCATCCACTTGCTGTCTTGAACCCTCAGCTTCAAGAAGCAGCTGGTTCATTTCCTGGTGGCGCGTTCTTCTCGGGATGGAGTCTTCTTCTGTGGTCGATGAAAGGTTAAATTCTGCCTTCTTTCGTCGTAAAGGGAGATCACTGGGACGAGGCAGCCCCTCTGTTGGTGGTGGCGGAACAGGGTCCTTAGACCGAGATATCCTTGGGCGAGCCTTTAGGGCGGTGTGAATCTCCACGGGAAAACTTCTGAGTACGGAGTCCACACGCCTTATGTCAGCCGGGTCCACATATTGGAGTGGACCGATGAATCTAGGAGGCGATAATGGGGTTCTGGTGGTTGGTGGACTCGGTGGTGAAAAGGATCTCTGATTATTACTGTCGAGACCGGCTCCTGAAGAAAACGAGGAAGTATTGGAGGTCTCGAGTTGATTGCCCTGCATTTCTTTCCGAATGAAGATAGCACAAAGGTTCTGAAGATATTTGATGAAAAGTGAGATCCGGAAAACCCTCTTTTATACTCAAATTCCAAATGTTGAGATCCCCGCTTATTGATATCTCTGCGACCTTTCGTGTACCGACGCGCCTTTTTAGAATGCCAGATGGCAAAGCTTCCCCGATACGCTTTCTTCCTCTCTTCAGAACGTCCTTTCATTTCAACAGTCGGCGCCGCCTGACACCTCTCTACTTACTGCACATGTCTCGTTATCACCTGCTCTTATCAACTCAATCACTGTTCCACTAATTAAATTCAAATTGCACTGATCACGTGAATCATTAAATCTCGATGACAACTCACATTATTCCACTTGATCAGTTCATTTTCTCCACTTCCGACTTTTGATTAACGAAAATAAAACTAAACACACTTAATAAAAAAACTATTTACAAGGATTTGACCGGGTTTCCTTGGAATGTTACTTGATCAGATTTAGAGATTTTGAAATTATTGCTTGATCAAGCAGACCATCCATGAATACCCGATCACTCCTTATACCTGTTTACTGGTACAAGCTAGGCATTGGTAATGAAATGTCGTCCACTACAAACGACTTCCTTTCGTTCCTTCCGGGTAGCTCGCTTTGCTCCAAACCGTTGGTCCTTCCTGCGAACTTTGCCCTTTTAGGTTTACGTTGCTCCCAGTTTCTCTGTTTACCTTGATCAATCCTCCTTTCCTGGTCGATCTTTATGTTTTCACATTTTTTTCTGTCAACTGCTTCTCATTCAAACTCCTGTAGAAGGAGTAACCATCTGATCAAATGCGGGTTTGATCCCTTCTTCGACGATAGGTATTTGATGGCCGCCTGATTTGTATACACCGTCACCTTGGAACCGAGTAGGTGCTGCCTGAACACTACAAATGCAAAGACTATCGATAACATTTCTTTTTCTGTTACATCATAGTTCCTTTGCACCTGACCCAATGCTTTTGATGCGTAGAGGAAAACATAACTTTTCCCTTGGATCTTCCGACTTAGTGTTGCTCCCACAGCACAGTTACTAGTCTCACACATCACCTCAAGGGAGTGATTCCAGTCAGGACCACGAATTATAGAATAACTCATCAATTGTTCCTTCAGGAATGAGAACGTGGCTTTGCAGTCATCAGAAAGTTTAAACTCCATGTCGTCCTGGGGAAGCTTTGTCAGGATCTGCGTTTCCCCAGTAAAATCCTTGATACGTCCTCCACGGCCCTTAGCGTGCCTTAACAAGATTATGATCTTCCCCTGGTTAATAAGGTACAGAAATTTTGCCACATGTGTGTGTCTTGCCATGACTGTCCCATGTTCCGGCCAGTTTGAATTTTGCTTCTTGGGCATCGGCTGGGGTTGATGTTGGAAGAGTAATTCTTCCTTTCTCTGCAATCGTGGTTTGACTGTCTTGTGATCTGTCTGACTGGACAGGTCCTTGAATGCCATCGGTGACGCTGGTACGGAAAATAGTTGCCTTGTAAACGAGGGATCCTTCTTCAGCATTTCTTTTAATGGAGCGGCTTGGTCAGGTGGTTTCTCGACCCTTCTTGGCTGAGTAATCTCTCTTGCCTCAGCTGGTTGTGACGGCGGGCAAAACTCCATAATTGCCCTTCCAATGGCTTGGTCATCCATTACTTCAGCCATTGTCGTATCATACCATTCTGCTGCCTCTCTCTTCAGCTGTTCGCCTTCAGCGGAACCAGACGGTGGCTCTTTGAGGGATTCCCTTTTTGGATACTTCTTTTTTCGAGGGCTGATAGCGTTTACTGTTTGTATGCTCTCTCTGTCCTGTGGCTCTCTTGCAGCTGCATTAATGCCGACTGTAAGTCGCTCTCCTTTAAACTCCAGATTAATTGTCCCATGGCGGACGTCAATGACTGTGTTAGAGGTGGATAGGAAAGGTCTCCCCAAAAGGATTCCAATAGACTCCTCCGCTCCTGGTTCCGTCATTTTTATAACAAAGAAGTCAGCGGGATACATGAATCTGTTCACCTTGACGATTTCATCTTCCAGAACTCCCTCGGGGTAGATGCAGGACCCGTCTGCTAGCTGTATTTCCATATTGGTTTGGACGAGCTTGGTGTTCTCCAGCTTCTTGTATATATAATACGGCATAATATTGATGGAAGCCCCTAGGTCGCACATTGCGTGCTTCATTTGAACTCTGATAGAAATTGGGAGCGTAAATACTCCTGGGTCAGTTCTCTTTGAGGGAAGATCATCAGGTTGGATCTCACAGGTTACTTCCTCTACTTCGGCCCTCCTTCTCTTTTCAGCACCATGTTCACATATGTTAGACTCTTCTTTCGCTGTGACTTGATCAGGGGCGCTGGATTCAAGGCTTTTACTAAGACTTGCCCTAGATGCTGGAAAACTTGCAGTAGAGCTCTGATAAACTGCTTCTGATTTCAGAGAGACTGTGTTAACATTCTCTCACCCTGCTGGAGGTTGCACTGTAGCCGGAATCTTTCCATCATTACCTCTCAGCTCGCCTAGTGACATGGCGACCTGAGATAACTACTTTGTAAGCATTTCTAATGCGGCTCTATATTCCTTCTGGGCTTCCTGTATTTCTCGCACAGCATCATGAGGCTGATGTGGAACAATCATATCCACTGGAACTTCATTTTGCTGCCTGTTATTTCTCTGATTAAATCGGCCTCCTCCATGGCCTTGCTGGTAGAAACCGGAAGATCCATATTGCTCTGGTTGGTTCTGGGACAGATGGTTTTGTTGATTTCCTTGGTAGTACTGTAGGTTCCCTTGGGATTGCTGGGTTCCTCTGTGGTACTGCGGGACATAACTCACCATTTGATTACTTGGTTTCCTACCCTGGTTGCCACACTGAGGAGCTTGGTGTTGGTACCCCCATTCTCCTTCTTGTTGTCGGTTTGACCAGTTAGGCTGTCCTCCACTTGACCAGTTCCCTTGAGGTGTACTTGACTATCCTTTCTGACCTCCCTGCATTCTATTTCTTCCTGTGTTTGGTCTATCCAAGATTCGGGCTGGCCAGTTGGACTGCCCGTCGAAGGGTTGTATTTGTTGAGGTGCGGTTAGTTGTGGCTGGCTTTGATTCTGATTAGTCCATCTGAAGTAGGGGTGGTCCTTCCACGGAGCATCTCTCTGCTTCCCCTGGATCCAGTTGCCATTTGTGTTACAGTGGCCTACTGCGTTCACTTGCTCTACCTCAGGGGGAAATTCACAGTAATAGTAATGATGTTCTTCTGGAGGTGCCGGTTGCGGTACGTACTGTGTCTCCTTTGGTGCAGGTGGTGGCGGTGGTCTCATTTTTTCTACTGCTTCCAGCAGTTTCTTCTCCATCTGCTCGAATCGAGCCTCCAGCTTTTCATCGTTGCGCGCCTCTGCTGCGTGCACTGCTCCTCTCCTGTACTGCTCTCGAGAGGTTTCATACGACCGCTTAGCCTCAATCAGCCTCTCCAAAATATTCTTAGCTTGGCTAAAAAGAGTTTTTGAGAAATCCCCTTGTGCTACGAGGTTGAGGTCGTTTTTGCTATCCACCGTGAGTCCGCCATAGAAAATCGAGTAGATTTCCTTCTCTCCCAATTTGTGGTTAGGGCATGCTTGAAGCAGCCCTTGGAACCTATCCCAGTACTGGACGAGGGGTTCGTCGTATTTCTGTCTGGCTTGTGTAATTTCCCTTTTTAGGGCACTTGTTTTTTATGTTGGAAAGAAACGATCGAGGAATATCATGCGAAACTCAGCCCACGTTCTGATGGATCCTTCTGGCAGCCTTGACAGCCAGACACCCGCGTCCCCCTTCAAGACAAAAGGAATAGCTTTGAGTCTGTAATCTTCGGATGTGGACCCAGCTGGCACGGGCTGCACAGTACTGGCAGAATTCGTCCAGAAAAGCATACGGACATTCCTTCGAAAGGCCGTAGAAGTGGGACAAGACGGGCAGTACTCCTGATTTGATGGCAATTGTCCGCATCCCAGGAGTAGCGGTGATGGCATGCGTTGGCTCTTTCTCATCATGAGCATGTAGAGAACCGATCCCCGAGTCGTCGATGACAACGGCCATCTCTGCTTCCGTACGTTCGGGTGGTGGTTGTGTTTTCTGCTCGGTGGCTGCTGCTGCTACTAATGCGGCTCTGCGACGAGTGATGACAACGTCGGCTTCCTGGACTCTGCACTGAGTGTTAGTTCTTCTGTATATCAAGGGATGATTCCAGTAATCGCCTTGGTGGTACCTTCTCATCAACAGCAAAAACAAAAAAAATGAGAAACAAAATTATATACACCTACGCACTACGCACAAACATAAAGTAACACCATGCTTCCCCGGCAACAGCGCCATTTTGGAGGGACTGGGAAAGAGATCGAAAACACGAATAGAATGCGGATCAAAATATATGGTGTGATAACCGAACCGATTGGATCAGTTAGCAAATGTCGTTGACACTTAATCAATGCACTCTAACTCCTAATTTTGCACAACGAACAGTAAAGCGGCAAGTTCGGGGTCGATCCCACAGGGAAGTTGGTGTGTCGAGTGTGTGAATAGTGAACAGGGGGGGTTGGCTACTGCCACGCTTTAATTTGTGAGTTTTAACTACTGTTTTAATCTAGACAGAATTTAAACTAGCTAGCTTGATCAACGGAATTCTAACTACTGGGTCAAGTGATTTGCATGAAACAACAGAAAAGTAAATGCGCGGATTTAAAGCAAAAATAGCTTGATTAAACTAAAAACTGATTACAGCGTGAAATTAAACTAAGCTAACTCTTGGAGTCTAAGAAAGCGGTAAACTGAGAAGAATCTCAGCGGGAAACTTAAGTCACGCTAACAGAAATGAGTATTCTGTAGCGCTCCCTTTGGTCGCCCTTCTAACTAAGCTATCTAACTAAGCTAGAAAATTAAACTAAACTAAGCTAGAGAGCTGGACTATGCTAGATAACTATGCTAAACTAAACTAGGCGGAAAGTAAAGTGTCTCTTCCTTTCTTGTGGTGGCACTCCCTCTATTTATAAGCTCGATTCGACCTCTAGCTGGATAACGATCTTGTCAGGGAATATTCACTCATTCTGAGAATGAGCGACTCATTGATTGCTACGTGCTGTTCTTCTAGAATGTCGACACTTTTTGGTAACAAATTCGTGACTCAGCTTCGTCCTTGCGTCTCATATTCCAGCACGTGTCCCCTTCTAAAACGTCGTCCTTGATAACAGAATGGTGCGCTGTATCCAGCTCATTTCCTCACGTGCTCTTCTTCCAGAAGCCCGTGGTTCCCTCCTAACTGCTTGATCGCTCCCCTTGATCAACTCCCCCGATTCTGAGCCTTTGATCACCTTTGTACTTGCTTGATCAGGTCGGCCTTGAAGCCTTGGTCAAGTGGTAATTCTGCACATTTAACACTTGTTTTGTGCGATAAACCGATCAAGTAGCATGTATTTCACCCATAAACCGATGCATGAAATAGGCCCTATAAGGCAGACGTCAAGTTATAAGGAAATTGAGAGAAAAATAACAAGAGTTGTGGGAATAAACTTATCATTCATTAATGTTGACAAGTCCCCTTTTATAGTCTAGGACCCTAGTGCGGTTCGACCTCCTATCTCCCGGGAAAGAACCACAAAGAAAATCCGAGATAGAGCTTATAAATATGCTCGACGCACTAATCTATTACATTATATTAACTAACTAAAGAAAGATTCAAACAACTAACGACCTACATAATCTTGGAAACGTCTTGGTGGTCGGCGTGTACGACGAGCTCTTGAATTGCACACACTCTGTTCGTCTGTGTCGTCACTTGCTACAGCCACATTGGGATCGTTGTGCTCTGCATGACTCGATTGCTCGGCTGACACATTGTTATATCCTTATCAACCCCCGATAGAGCTTTCCTTGTCCTCAAGGAAAATAGAAGGGAAACGACGAGACAAGTAACTGATTGGCTCCTAAGTTGGTGAATCTTGTTCCTCATCAGACCACTGAACTAGACCTTGTTCCACGGCTTTCCTCTACTGCATAATCACCCTTCGATCAAGCAATCTGGTGGGTTTAAGCATCGGACGCGACATACAGAATTCCTCCGGTAGCATGACTGGCGGATGAGCACGAGTATCAGAGATGAATGGCCGCAATAAACTGACGTGGAACACATTATGAATACGAGAATGAGGTGGTAAGTCGAGGCGATACGCCACGGGGCCAATTCTCTTTGTAACTATGACAGACCCATAAAAGCGTCGAGATAACATGACAGATTGTGGATGCGCGACAGAATGCTGTCGATATGGCTGGATCTTGAGGAGGACTGAATCACCGACATCAAACTGAACGTCTTGACGATGTTTATTCGCCGTATCTCGCATACGTTGTTGAGCACGTTCCAAATTCTTCCTCAATTGCACTAATAATTCACCTCGCTGCCTTATCAAATCAACAACAGTCGGAGGCGTAAAACGAGATGGTGACGACGCAACCAATAGAGGGGGCTCCCGGCCGTAAAGTGCGTGGAAAAGAGATGTCCTAAGACCATCATGGTGGAAGCAATTTAGAGCAAGTTCCGCCCAAGGCAAAAAAATTACCCATTTAGAAGGTGGTGAAAAGGGAGATTACGCGTGATCAAGTTATATGAAAAAATAACCGACCAAGTGGATCAGTTTGCAAATGTCGTTGCGACTTGATCAAGGCGCTTCTCTCTTTCACAAAAATATTTATAACTCCTTAACATGCATCCTACTTCTAACAGCAAGCGGCAAGTACGAGGTCGATCCCACAGAGTAACTGGTGCGTTGAGTGTGTGTTTAGTGAATAGGGTTCGGTTGCTGCCACGCTTTAAGTTGGGAGTTTTAAACTACTGGATTAAACTAGGCGGAATATAAACTAACTACAGGATCAAGTGACTCATCATGCTAGAAAATAGCGAACCGATCAAGTAAGCGACAAACTGGAATAAAAACTTAACTACCTAAACATGCTACGAATCTACGAAACACTTTTCCATTCAACATAATGAAAGTTCAACACTGGCTCTGGGATTTTTTTAAAGATAAAGATTAAACTAGAACAGTAGACGAAAATTCCGAAAACAAATAACTTTGATTTTTAACTCAAAACAGAATCGTGAAGAAGCGGAATACAAAACAAGAACGTTTCTTTGACTACGCAACAAAATAAAATTAAACTAAGCAACTAGATCTAGAGTATGAGAAAGTGAATAAAGCAGAGAGATCCTCGGTCGGAAACTTGAGATGGCGCTGAACAGATCTGGGTTTCTCTGTCGCTCCCTTCGGTCTCTCTCCTTCTAACTAACCATTTCTACTCTCTAACCTAGGCTATTTTGGAACTTAGAACCAGGAACAAGCGGAAACTAAAACTAAAAAGGGAGAAGAAGCTCTCCATTATGGCGCTGCGTCCTCCATTTATAGACTTCACAACAACCTCCAGCTATGATAACAACTTTGGCAGCGAATATTCGTCCTTGCTGGGATTGCGCGCCTCATCTGTTGATATGTGTCCTCCTTCTAGAATGCAGCGATCTTTCAATAATTGAGTGAGGATTCGCCTTCGTCCTTGCGCTTCTTATCCATCGATACGTGTCCCCTTTTCTGTTTCACAGCTGTAGTCCTTGATAACTGATTGAGGATCGCTTTCCAGCGCATCGACCATACGTGTCCTCCTTCTGGAATGTAGTGGTCCCCCGGCTAACTGCTTGATCACCACCTTGATCAACCCACACTTTTCGCCTTCTGCGCCAGCTTGATCAGCTTGGTCTTGCTGCTCTTGGTTAAGCGGCATTCCTGCACAATTAACACTAGCTTTGCGCGATAAACTGATCAAGTAGCCTACATTTTACCCCTAAACCGATGCATGAAATAAGCCTTATCAAACTGCTCACACTTAAAACATACTTGTCCTCAAGTATAAAGAAAAAGAAAAGAAAAAGAGAATAAGACAAATTTCAGGCATGGTTTACTCGTTTCAAGAAAGTGAAAGAAGACGAAGAAAAACACAAGATTCAAAACAAAGACACATATTCACATAGATGCATAAAACCGAATAAACTTCCAGCAATCATACCCGAGGTCGAGGTCAATCCATTTGCCAGCAGCTTATCTTTCCTCCTTTCGCGTTCACTTGATCAAGGTGTCAGTTCGTCAAGATAGCTCAATTTTAACCAACTGTTGGATTCACTCAGTCACTCATTTTTCACCAGAGATGTTAGGACTATTCACTCAGTAATTGCTACACATTTAATACCTCGAATCGGACTGTACAAGATAGTTCCTTAAGGTCTTTGTTTTGTAGTAATGGGGCTTAGGGGAGTAACGTGTTAGGGTAGGGTCCTAGGGGTTCTAAGTTAAAAACCTTTAAAAATATAAACTGAAAAAAGAAAAAGAAAAGCTCATGAGTCAAGAGACCAAGATCTGAACAATTTTACTGGATCAAACGGGGTTTCCTTCTTTCTACTTGACAACTCCCTTGGTCAAGCTACGACCTTGCTTCTAACTTTCTGGCTTATTCTTAACTATTGACTTACTGGGTCAGGTTACAACTTTTTCCTGCCCATTTTCAACTTTTTCTCAACTTTCTTCAACATAATAATAATTTTTTTTGAATTGAACTGATCAACCTAACTTTTTATTTTTGATCAACCCGACTAATTGACTTGATCAACCTGGCTACCCATTTATTTCGGTCCTTCTATCGCTACCCCTTTTCTTTGTTGAAATAATTCATCTCTCTACCCTTTTTTCTCATGTGTTCATAAAAATGTAAAAATTTGGTTTTAAGGCTCCAAAAGACGGGTAAAAGTGTATACGACTCAATTTGGTTTACTAAGGGGTGCCTAGTTTGATGAGGCAGGTTCGTGAAATGAAAGAAAAAAATGCTCAAATGGCTAAGTCCTAATGCCTTTATTCCTTACTACTTGTGCAATTTTCATCTAAATATCAAAAAGCAGCCTCTCGTATTTTTTTTGTAAAAATAGTAGAAAGTGTTATACTTTGGCTTATAACTCACATTTTAGAGAGGCTTCACAGAAGGTTTTAAAAATAAGCATTTCCATCATACTTACATCATTCAAGCTGATCAAGTTAAGCAATCAAGTTTCCATATGTAAACATACTGACTCCTTTTTCTAACTCTTTCTCAAGCCATTCATATCTTTCATTTACTCAATTCCATGCATACTGTCCTAATTAATTATATCTGTTGTTGATTATTTTTTCTCTTTTTTAAACCCGACATGTGTGATTTCCAATGGACTAACCCTCCCCCCTCCCACTGCATATTGGCTCGCCCTCGAGCATCTTTATGCAGTGGAAAAAGGGTTAGGCAATGGCACAAGCATAACAAAAACCAAGGAAACTTCTCACACTTAGACCAGACATTGGGCAAAGTGGGAGATAGTGCTAAAATAAAAAAACATGTCGAAACAAGGAAAAACAAGAATAACCCAGAAACACAGAGTCAAAAACAACAAACGAAACAAGTGTGCAAAACGAAATAGGTCATCTTTAATGGGACAGTGGGAGTACTAAATTACTTGGACCATATGAGATTTTTTAATAAGTTTAAGATAAATTTGCAAATTTTTAAGTTTATAATTCTATAACCACCCCATGAAAAAAATGGATTAATTAGCATTATAGAAAAAGATACATAGCATTATAGAATTTTAATGACGAATCTGCTGATACGTACTTGTCAATAAAATTCTCGTCTCTAAAAAATATTAGTGACGGATTCTTCCGTCACTAAAATTACAATGACGGAAATGGTATGCAGCTGCCTTGGTAAGTTCAGATTAGTGACAGAATATTCTGTCACAAATTAGTGACTGACGTTTTTCATTCATTTTCTGTCATTAATTATTGAAATTTCAGTTTCTGTCACTAATTCTCGTTTTTTTAATTGAATCTTGATCCTATATTTCTTTATCACCAAACGCCTCCCATCATTAATATCTTGGATAGATTTTTGCTTTAGTTATTCAAGTAAACTCTATATTTCTCTTACTTTATTTATTTTTTCTCCCATATCTTTTACTTTACTAATTTCTCATTAAAACTTGTGGCATCCACAAATGAAACTATACTTTATTAACTTTTTCCATCCACTTTTTTTTTATTCTTAAAACTCATGTAAAGTCAACGTGGGACATTTAATCTCAAAAATATAAATGAGCTCGAAGGGTTAGAGTCATGTAGAGGATGTGTGCATGAGTGAATGTGAAAATATTTTTGTATAACGAGATAGTATTTCTGAAAAATATCTAAAATTTGGAGGGTGTTTAATACGAAGAGAAAGCAAAAATCACCAACATTTGATAATAAAATATGGATACATACTAGACTACTAGTCATGTAAAATGCAATATCTAAATATTGTACAAACTCTAAACTATTATCTGAATCATTAGAAAATGTTAACAGATGACAAAATAATAGCAACAAAAAATATCAACACAACATCAATCGTTGACATTTTTTGTTGATATTATTTGGTCATCTTTTGACATTTTCTAACGATCCAGATCAGTAGTTTGGAGTTTGTACAATATTTAGAGTTTGTATTTGATTACATCCCACTAGTCATATTGAACAAATATCATGATGAATAAATTGAATACACTAGATTGTTCTCAAGCAATTAACAATTATGGATTGATGGGATGGATAATAATAAATTCAAATTAATAGACAAGAAAGAGATGAACAATAACCAAGAAAGGAGAAAAACCCTAACCTCATGCCATTTGTTGGATAAAAACTAGTAATTGATCCCTTAGATACCTCAATTTCTTCAAGGAGTTATTTAAAGGTAATTTCAAAGAAAACTGAATTAATAAAGTTAATTTTACAACACTAGATTTATATATACTCCATTTTTATACGATAGAGTTTGCTATGGTGGGATTTTATTTGGTAAAATCCATATTAATGGACTATAGCTGGTAACGGCCAAACACCTTAATACTCAACGTTTCTTGGTAACAAGGAACGTGGAATCCACCATTGAATTTCCAATAACAAAATAAAAAACATAGGGATCTAAATAGGCATATATCCACTCAATACGTCCACTAATTTGATTCATAGTATTAATTTTCCGGGCAAGAATTAGCCAAATTAAGTCTTTAAGCTTCATACATGATCAATTTATATTTAAGGGTTCAACAATGCACACCTGAACTCACATTAGCATGATATTATCTGTTTTGGCAGTATTTTAAAAACCGGACCGGAACGGCCGGTTTGACCGGTCCAACCGCGAACCGGCAAGCAATCCGGTCCGGTTCACCTCTAGAAACCGCCAACATGTTAAACCGCTACTTTTTCAAAATTTGTTGTTGGCAAGACTTCAACCCATGACCTCTTCTCTATATACCAACACTTTTACCACTCCACCATATGACCATTTTGAAATAATATGAATATTAATTATTCTTATACACTAAAAATGATATTTTTAATCCACATAAAATAATAATTCATTTTGATTTTATATTATTTTAAGAAATTATTAATTATAATATATATTTTAATTATGTTTTAATAATCACTAGATTTTTACAATATATGAGTTTGTAATTACACATAAATTTAATATGTTTTATCTGTAAATATAATTTATTATTACTTAATATTAATATTTTTCTTGTACTATATATTTAATTTATATACACTAACCATTGATATTAATATTTTTACATAAAATAACTAATTATTCATGTTTAATTATTACTTAATAGTATAATATTATTTTGTTCAATACACTTTTTTTAGTTACAATGTAATTTATCTATTTATATATAAAATATTAAATTTTTTATCTACAATAACTAATAAACCATATATTTATTTTTATTTACCAACAAAAATATTTATGAAATTTATTCATTTACTACTAAATTTTAATATTTATATTACCACTAAAATATAAAGTTAATATTTTTTATATATAAACTAAGGCGGAATATAAACTAACTACTAGATCAAGTGACTCATCATGCTAGAAAATAGCGAACCGATCAAGTAAGCGACAAACTAGAATAAAAAATTTAACTACCTAAACATGCTACAAATCTACGAAACACTTTTCCATTCAACATAATGAAAGTTCAACACTGGACCTGGGATTTTTTTAAAAATAAAGATTAAACTAGAACAGTAGACGAAACACCTTGGTGTTTGCTCGGGCTGGCTGGGCGATCAGCTGGCCTCTGTCTTCCTTCCAGTTGGCTCCTTGATTGTTCCCTTTGGCCAATTGTGTAGAAGCGAAATACCCCCTATCGCGCCTTCTCCAGTACCTTTATTCTGAAAAAGTAATCAAGGTCAAACGGTTCAGGGCGAGGGCAATGGAGGGGGCGTCTAACACTCTCTTGATTCTCCAGAATCCAGTTCCTCTTCAGGTAAGCTCCCAGGAGGTGACAGATGTTCAAGTGGCGAGCCGGTCGGGTAGCGATTTGATTGATAGAATAAGCCAGCCAGAAGCCCAAGTGGACTTTCCTCTATTTCTTCATGCACCACATGAAATAGAGCTCAACCAGAGTGATCATGGCTGTGGTGTTGGCTTGACCCAGGAGGTTGCACCCGAGGTATACTTGGGCTAGGCGGAGAGCAGGGTCCTTGAATGTTGGAGCTCTTTCGTGGCTGAGGTCTTTCTAGATAGCCTGTTGATCGAAGTCAGCCTTTTTGTTCGGGAGGCCTATATTTCGCCCCGAACCACTCTCCATGTGCCACCTGGCTATTTGTATAGAGCCCCATTCGGATGGAAAACTCATTTAAGCTCATGTGCTGCTGGTGGCCAAACACTCTGAACCTGACGCTCCTGGCATCAAGGTCGACCTCCCCACTAAACCGAAAGGAGGTGAAAAACTCCTTGGCCAAGACCTCTAGAACAGGGGTCTCATCAATCTCCAAAAGCCACTCAAAGCCAATCCCGGTTATGTACACTGTAAACTTCTCCTCAACCTGTATCTTCTCTAGGGCAGGTTGGTGGAGCTTCTTCCCTGATTTTAGCCACTTTTGCTTAGTCACCCTCTGGTTGACCTCCTCCTGCCATTTTGGATTATCAAATTCTAACATCCGCTTGAGGAGGTCTGCGGTCAGAACCACATACTTTTTGGAGTAGTCAACTGTAGGGGCGGGCTCAGGCCTCCCCATGCTTCTTCTGGAAGTCCGGGTCCAGCGTAGCTCACGTTCCCCAGTCTCACTGCCTTCATCATCGTCACGCGACAGAGGGGCAGCTGGTTGGTCGGGGTCCCTAATGACTATCCCCTGGTGGGCAGGGCATGTACTCTTCAGGGGAGGCTGGGCTAGCTCTTTCCCCTTTCTCTTCTTCTCCGTCCTGGCGTGGCTGTCCTCTACAGCCTCTTCCTCATCAACCAGGCACCTCATACGGTGCGGCCGTCGAAGTAGCTGCTCCTCCTTCCACTCGGAGTATGGCTCATCATCTATCGTTCGCAGGAGGTTCCAGTCGACCCCCCTGCTCTGAAGTAGTACATCACTGGGGAGGGGCTGCCGGACCTCCATGTCATCCTCAAACTCCACCACCTCAATCGGTTGTAGCTCCTGGAAGTGGGTGGAGTTGGAGCCTCCGCCACTCGGGGGTGACGGGATATCTCAGGCACGGGCACCTTCTTCTTGTCTGGGACTAGCTCTACCGGCATCCTCGACTGCCCGCTAGATTTCCGGCTCCTCCAGCCTCGGGGCGAAACGAGCGACAGGCTGCTTAACAGTCTCCCTTTCCTCCACATCGTTCGGGTCCTCCACCACTACCGTCGCTTCACTATAGTGGTCCAGCAGCTCCATTGGGTTTAGGGATTTGGAAGGAGGAGGCGGACTTTGTGTTTTGGGTGGAAAGCATGGTGGAATTTTGATTTAGAAATCGGAGCGGGATTTCAAGATCTGGGAAATACTAGGTTAGCTCTGAGATGGGCGAAGGCTGTCGCGGCGTTCGTCCCTATATGTACACTGTCGAGGAGCCTCTCTAGTTGCTCCGATAACCTTGGATCTACTGTAGGGAGTGAGGGAGATGGAGCGGCGGCGCTAGGGTTTGCAAGCGGCGCCGCCGAGGATAGAACGGAAGTTTGCCACCCACTGCTTCTGGTACCGGGAGCAACGTCCCTTGAGGATGTAGCTTTCTCGCTTGCTCCGGTCTTCTTCATTTTACTGGTATTTGTGGGATTTTTGGGTGAAAAATGATGGCGATTTGGCTAGGGTTCCTGCGAATTTGAGAGAAATATCGAGAGAGAAATATCGAGAGAGTACTATTAGCGGTTAGGAAAAATGAAGGACGTTTCAGAAAACTCCCTTTAATTTGAAAAAAGTGACTGTTGGCATCCCAACGACACTTCAAGTACTAGGCGCGATTTTTAAGAATAGCTGGCTTCCTCAATACGCTTCGCCTTCAAATGCCACTTTTCAATGCTTGAGCACGCCTCCCTCGACGCTTCATCTTTAAATGCGACTTTTCAACATTTGAGCACGTCTTTTCAGTTCCCTGCCTTGATCAAGCCAACAACATTAGACCATCAATTAAGTCCAGAATCCAACTGATCAAACTGACAAGTAATTCCAGATGAATACTCAAATAATAACCACTTGATCAGTTTAACCTTGTTTTTAGATCTATATATATATATTTATTATTATTATTATTATTATTATTTGTTTAAAATTAATAATCAGAAAAAAAAAAGTGTTTACACTAAGCTACCAAGGAGTTGGCTGAGTGCCCTTAGGATGTCACTTGATCAGTTTGATAGTTTAGAAATCATCAGTTGCTCGATCAAGCAGACTACCCAAGAGTACCTAGTTACTCCTTCTACCTGCTATCACTGGAGAGATTTAGGCATGAATAGTGGAATTTCTTCCACCACGCACACCACGGTTCTATCCCTGTAGGGCTTCACTCTATGGCCATTCACCAAGAAGGAAGACGAGTCAGGGTCGCTTCCTTGGAGTTCGATTGCTCCATTTGCTCGTATGGCGATGATGGTATAGGGGGTTGTCCACCTCGACCTCAGCTTCCCTGGCATCAGTTTCAGTCTCGACTGGAATAGTAGCACCTTCTGTCCTGCCTTGAGCTCATTCTTTCTGAGGTTTTTGTCATGCCACATCTTCGTTCTTTCTTTATACCACTTGGCAAAGTCATACGCGTCAAGGCGGAACTCTTCAAGCTCCTGCAGCTGCAACTTCCTATCCTCAGCGCAGGCCTCGGCGTTCAGATTCATCTCTTTGATACCCCAGAAGGCTTGATGCTCAATTCCCACAGGTAAATAACACATCTTCCCGAATACCAGATGGTAAGGGGACATCCCGATCGGTGTTTTGAAGGCAGTCCTGTATGCCCAGAGTGCATCCTCAAGTCGGCGACTCCAGTCCTTTCGCGTTGGGTTTACTATTTTCTCCGGGATTGCCTTGATCTCTCGGTTGGACACTTCAGCTTGGCCATTCGTCTGGGGATGGTAGGGTGTGGACAGTCGGTGGACTCCATATTTCTTCATCAAGGCTTCTATGGTTCGGTTGACGAAGTGAGTGCCTTGATCGGAGATGAAGGCCTGTGGTACTCCAAACCGGGTAAAGATATTAGACCTTAAGAACTTGGCCACCTCCTTGGACTCACAAGTCTTTGTTGCATTTGCTTCAATCCACTTGGACTCATAGTCCACCGCTACCAGAATATACAAGTTTCCTTCTTACGATGGGAACGGTCCCATGAAATCCATCCCCCAGATGTCGAAAATCTCGCACACTATCACTGGGAGTTGCGGCATTTCATCCTTTGCTGAGATTCCTCCCGTTAATTGGCATCGGGGGCAAATCCTGCAGAACTCATATGCATCCTTATGGATGGAGGGCCAGTAAAACCCACTATCAAGCACCTTCCTTGTTGTTCTCTTTGAACCGAAATGACCACCACATGCTAGTGTGTGGCAGTGGACCAATACGTCCTCTTGTTCCCACTCAGGTATGCAGCGGTAGATGACTTGATCAGCCCCCATCTTCCACAAATAAGGATATCCCAGTAGAAGTAGCGAGAGTCGCTCTTGAGTTTCTGCTTTTGCGCTCTTGTGACCTCATCATTTCTGGGTAGTTCGCCCGTCACCAAATAATTGGCCATGTCAGCAAACCATGGCTCCCTCTGCCCATGGATCTCTTTCCTTTGATCAGCTTAATTTACCTTCTCAGCGTGGTTGATTGACTGAAGGCTGGACTTCGACTTGATCAGGTACAAATGCTCTTCAGGGAATGCGTCAAAGATGGCTTCCCCATTGTCCTCTTGCATGATGCGGCTCAGGTGATCAGCCACTCTATTCTCACTGCCCTTCTTGTCGACTGCTTCCTAGTCAAACTCTTGCAGCAGGAGTACAAACCTGATCAAGCGCGACTTCAACTCTTTCTTCGCCAGAAGGTATTTGATCGCCGCGTGATCGGTGTAAACAATCACTTTCGAGCCCAGCAGGTAGGGTCTGAATTTCTCAAATGCATAGACTACTGACAGTATATCCTTCTCTGTCGTATCGTAATTCTTCTGTGCTTGATTGAGAGTCTTTGAAGCGTAGAAGAGAACATAGCTTTTCCCATCGATCTTTTGACCCAAGACCGCCCCTACTGCATAGTCTCTTGCGTCGCACATCACCTCGAAGGGGTGACTCCAGTCGGGGGCGCGGATGATCGGAGTACTGATCAGTCTATCCTTCAAAAGCTGGAAAGCGGCCTTGCAGGCATCGGAAAATTCGAACCCCACATCATTCTGGAGTAGCCTCGTCAAGGGCTGGGCTATCTTCGCAAAATCCTTGATAAATCGTCTGTAAAAGCCCGCATGGCCCAAGAAAGCCCTGATCTCCTTTTGATTTGTTGGATACGGGAGCTTTGCTATAACTGCCACTTTGGCTTGATCCACTTCTATTCCTCTGCTTGATACCACATGGCCCAGGACAATGCCTTCAGTGACCATGAAATGGCACTTCTCGAAGTTTAAGACCAAGTCCTTCTGCTGGCACCTCTCCAGAACTCTGTTTAGGATATGTAGTCCTTGCTCAAATGTGTCCCCATAGACGGTGAAATCGTCCATGAAGATCTCAATACAGTCTTCTAATAAATCAGAGAAAATGCTCATCATGCATCTTTGGAAGGTACCTGGAGCATTGCAGAGGCCAAATGGCATCCTTCTGTAGGCGTAGGTGCCGAAGGGGCATGTAAAGGTGGTCTTCTCCTGGTCCTCTGGATTCACCGCAATCTGGAAATAGCCACTATAACCATCGAGGAAACTGAAGTATTGTTTCCTAGCCAATTTCTCAAGCATTTGGTCAATGAATGACATTGGGAAGTGATCCTTCTTTGTGGCCGCATTCAGCTTCCTGTAATCAATGCACATCCTACATCCCGTGACGGGTCTTGTGGGAATGAATTCGTTCTTCTCATTTTTCACCACATGGATTCCACCTTTCTTCGGTACCATATGAACTGGACTGACCCAGTTGCTATCCGGGATGGAGTAGATGATTTCTATCGAGACCAGCTTGACTATCTCCTTGAGTACTTCTTCCCTCATATTTGGGTTGAGCTTGTGTTGCTGGTCACGGTGAGGTTTTGCTCCTTCTTCCAACCGAATGTGGTGCATGCATAAGTCTGGCCTAATACCCACCAAATCTGTCAACTTCCACTCGATGGCCTTCTGATTACGCCTCAGCACCTCCAGCAATTGATTTTCCTGCCCCTGGGTCAACTGATTGATGATGATTACTGGCAATGTTTCGTTTCCCCCAGATAGGCGTACTTCAAATGCGCAGGAAGCGACTTCAATTCCTTTGCGGGTGTGGGTACTGCAGTAGGCAGAGGGTTCTCTTCCGCTTCTCTTCTCAGTTGGGTGCCTTGATCAGGCAGCTTCTCGAGGCTCGACACTTGAGCAATCCTGCTTGACCCAGCTGGCCGTGGTCGCTCGCAGAAATCCATCACTGTCTTCACTGTGGCTTGATCATCCATCTCGCCCACTTTCATGGCCTCGTACTAGTCTGCGATCTCCTTCTCAACTTCTTTGTTCGTGGCAGAGTTTGTGAACTGCCTTTGTAGGAACTCCTCCTCCAGATACTCCTGCACCAGCGGCTCGATTACGTCCACCGAGTACATGTTCTCACTGTCTGTCGACCTCTTCATTGGTTCGTCAATGTTGAATGTAAATTGCTCTCTGTTGAAATCCAGACTGATCGTCCATTACGGCCGTCGATTATAGTGTTGGCCTTAGACAGGGATGGTCTTCCCAACAAGACTCTACTTGACTCCTTCGCCGCTGGCTCTGACATTTTTATCACGAAGAAGTCGGCTGGGTATAGGAAATTGTTCACCTTCACTATTACGTCTTCGAGAATCCCTTCTGGGTGAATGCAAGATCTGTCGGCTAGCTGTATCATGATGTCGGTATCGACAAGCTTAGCCTCTCCCAGTTTCTTGTAGATAGAATAAGGCAGAACATTGATAGACGCCCCTAAATCGCACATTGTGTGCTCCACTTGAATATCTCTGATCGAAATCGGGAGCGTGAACATCCCTGGGTCAGTCTTCTTTGATGGGAGGTCGCTCCGTTGGATTACTGCAGAGACATTCTCCTCTGTAATAATCCTTCCTTCTTCATTGGCCTTGCCCGCCAGGTAGTCCTTGATAAACTTGCTGATTGGGGGCATCTTCAACGCCGTCAGGAGAGGCACCTTGACTTCCACGTCCTTGAATAGACTGGCCACATCAATCGTGGCATCTCTCTTTCTGGTCACCATTTCGCGGTAGGGGTAGGGCTTGACCTTCTCCTGAGGTCTCGCCGCCCATTTTCACTTTCCCTTTGTCTTTTCCTCTGGCAGCTTGATCAGAGGAACTAGACTCTCCTTCTTCTTATTAGCTCGGTCCGGGTATAGATGCTGGGGACACTGCAGGTGAGCTGGGGCTCTGATATACCTTCCTTGATCTCAAGGAGACTTCACTTATGTTTTCCTGCCCAGTCAGTTGTACAGTGGCAGGGATCTTCCCTTCGTTCCCTCTCAGTTCTCCCAGCGACATCGCAACTTGAGAAAGTTGTTTTGTAAGCATATCCAGAGGAGCCCTTTGTTCCTTCTGTGCTTCCTGGATCTCGCGCATCGCATCGTTAGGGTGGTGTGGAGCCATTACCTCCCCTGGACCTTCGTTGGGGTGTCTGTTATATCTTTGATTCGAAGGTCCTCCACCATGGCCGGGAAGTCTGATGGACCGTAGTGCTCTGGCTGATACTGGGGCTGATGGTATTGTTGGTTCCCTGGGTGCTACTGATTTCCCCTTTGATGTGGCGGGACATAGCTCACCACTTGATTGTTCAGTTGCCTTCCGGAGTTGCTTGGCTGAGGGCCTTGGTGCTTATATCCCCAGTTCCTTTCCTGCTGCCTGCCGGACCAGTTGCCCTGGGCACCGCTTGACCAATTGCCTTGTGGTCCGCCTGGCCAGTTTGCTTGACCACTTTGCATTTGGTTTCCTCCATTGTGTGGTCTCTCTTGATTTTGAGCGGGCCAATTGGGCTGCCCATAGGAGGGTTGTATCTATTGTGTCGACGGTGGAGGCGCTTGGCTTGGGTTCTGATCACTCCACCTAAAATTAGGATGATCTCTCCGCGGAGCATCCCTCTGCTTTCCCTGGATCCAGTTGTCATTTGGGTTCCAATGGCCGACAGCACTCACCTGAGTTTGCGGCTCCGCTTCAGGAGGAAACTCGCAATAATAATAATGGTGCTCCTCCGGCGGTGGTGGCACATATGGCTTCTCCTTGGGAGCAGGCGGTGGAGGCGCTCTGGACTTCTCTACTGCTTCTAGCAGCTTTTTCTCCATCTGCTCAAATCGAGCCTCCAGCTTTTCGTCACTTCGTGCCTCTGCTGCATGCACCGCTCCTCGTCTGTACTGGCCGCGGGAGGTTTCATACGATCTCTTTGCTTCAATTAGCCTCTCCAAAATACTCTTCGCTTGGCTTAACGGGGTTTTCGAGAAATCCCCTTGGGCAGCTAAGTTGAGATCATTCTTGCTATCCCCCATCCATCCACCATAGAAGGTTGAATAGACCTCCCGCTCTCCCATCTTGTGATTCGGACACGCTTGAAGCAGTCCTTGAAATCTGTCCCAATATTGGCCCAGAGGCTCATCATACTCCTGCCTTGCCTCTGTAATTTCTCTTTTCAAGGCACTTGTCTTTGACGCTGGGAAGAAACGGTCCAGGAAGATCATGCAAAACTCGGCCCAAGTTCTAATTGAGCCTTCTGGCAGCCTTCTCAACCAGATTCCTGCATCACCCTTCAAAATGAAGGGTATCGCCTTGAGCCTATAATCTTCTGATGTGGACCCAGCCGGTACGGGTTGAATGTCACAATATCTGCAAAATTCTTCTAAAAAGGCATAAGGGCATTCCTTCGAGAGTCCATAGAAATTTGACATCACCACGAGCACCCCCGATTCCACTGCGATTGCCCGTATTCCTGGGGTAACTGTAATGGCATGAGTGGGATCTTTCTCGTCATGAGCGTGTAGGGAGCCGATTCCCCAATCGTTGTATATGACGACCATCTGCTTTTCTGCTTCCTCGAGTAGTGGTGGTTTAGGCAGCGTGGTCTGTTCTCCTTCCTCCTCACTGGTCAGTTGCTCAGCAGTTGATGGCGAAGGTGCTGCTGCTAACGCGGCTCTGTAACGAGTGGTTACTACACCGGCCTCCTGGACTCTCCAATGAGCGTTTGTATTTCTATAGATGAGAGGACGATTCCAGTGTCCTCCGCGGTGGTACCTTCTCATGAAAAGAAAGAAAAACATATTAAAAACAAGGAACAAAATAGTAGACGGAATATAAACTAACTACTGGATCAAGTGACTTGAAGCTGGACAGGTTTTCGTTACATTGTGTGTGTGCCTAATTCTTAGGTCCAGATGATTCACTAGAGCACATGGTCTAGGAGATCGTGAACCTTCAAAATACAGTCGTTGTTGTAACAACCTTGCCTCAAAACCTCAACCCTCTACACTATTGGTTAGTATAGGGAAGTCGGGATCGAATCCACGGGGACGGAAGGGTTGAAATGCATAGAGAGAACTTTTGGAGGGATTTGGCTGCTGCCACGCAACATGAGGGTCGAGTTTTAAACTACTAGGCCTGGGAAATAAAATCTAGTAAGTGCTAACTACCAGATCTGGAGAATTGAAAGTACATAAAACGTAAATGCATGCATGATTTGTATCAAACAGTAATTTGAGAGTATTCGCAAAATTCCTGGGTCAAGTAAAAGAGTTTCCTAAATTAACCGAACATAGGGCAAGCAAAAGTAAACAGGAAAACAGATTACTCTAATTAGCTACTAACAAAAGCAACAACTAACAAACTAAAGCAGTACGACTACAACTACCGATCGACTTCATCTCTTCCAACAAACGAACACGGAATGAACAGAGCAGACATGAAAAACAGAGCATACCTCAAATCAAACGCAGAACACTTCAATTAAACTGAAAGCTATCAGATCTAAACTACTGGACTAAGTAAACAAGCGGTAACAGAGTTTTCCATGCAGATCCGAACACACGTATTCCAGATTCGAACGATTAACAGAAATCTAAGCTAGATGTACCAGAATCAACACCAAACAAATTAGATCCACCATTCTCAACATCATCCCAACTCCGATTCAACCTCAATTCAGAAATCCACCTCCGATCAATACCAATCTCAGCTCTGATAAACAGAACAATTGCGAAAAGCATCCAAAGTAGAAATCCGAGCAGTAAATGACATAATCGAAAAAAACAGAAATTCAAACTAGATTAAACATAAAGTGAAATGAGTCACAAAGCAATCGCCGAATTTCCGGCAAGGAAATCGGCGAGGAAAGAGTACGTGCAAAAAGTAAATTGTTTCTTCACTCCTTCTCGGAGTGGTGTTATACCTTCAGCTGAATAAAAAACAAACCACCACTAACTACCCCAAATCTCCATGGAACCGAGTGCGTGAGTGAGTGTGTGAAGAGTGAGCCCAAAAAAATACTAAGGAGAATTCTCTAACTTCGTGTTCTCCTTGGGTCCGTCCCCCTTTTTCTTCTCGTAAGCTTCCTGGTATTTATAGGCATGACTCCAATCCCTAGGGCAACGGTCATCTTGATTTGACGATTGTACCCTCGCGGATTTCACTCTTTTTCTCCACTTTTCTTCTCCATTTTCTCTGCCCTGGTAATCGTCTTCCATTCCTGGGTCTGGTAGATTTTTCACGCACCTGGACTTATAAATACATGTTAGCATCTTAGAAATCACAGAATTCATACGTAAAATAGATGCATGAAACGAGCCTTAGCATGACTCATCATGCTGGAAAATAGCGAACCGATCAAGTAATCGACAAACTGGAATAAAAGATTTAACTACCTAAACATGCTACGAATCTACGAAACACATTTCCATTCAACATAATGAAAGTTCAACACTGGATCTAGGATTCTTTTTAAAGATAAAGATTAAACTAGAACAGTAGACGAAAATTCCTAAAACAAATAACATTGATTTTTAACTCAAAACAGAATCGTGAAGAAGCGGAATACAAAACAAGAACAATTCTTTGACTACGCAAAAAAATGAAATTAAACTAAGCAACTAAATCTAGAGTATGAGAAAGCGAATAAAGCCGAGAGATCCTCGGTCGGAAACTTGAGATGGCGCCGAACAGATCTGGGTTTCTCTGTCGCTCCCTTCGGTCTCTCTCCTTCTAACTAACCATTTCTACTCTCTAACCTAGGCTATTTTGGAACTTGGAACCAGGAACAAGCAGAAACTAAAACTAAAAAGGGAGAAGAAGCTCTCCACTATGGCGTTGCGTCCTCCATTTATAGACTCTTCACAACAACCTCCAGCTATGATAACAACTTTGACAACCAATATTCGTCCTTGCTGGGATTGCGTGCCTCATCTGCTGATATGTGTCCTCCTTCTAGAATGCAGCGATCTTTCAATAACCGAGTGAGGATTCGCCTTCGTCCTTGCGCTTCTTATCCATCGATACATGTCCCCTTTTCCGTTTCACAGCTGTAGTCCTTGATAACTGATTGAGGATCGCTTTCCAGCGCATCGGCCATACGTGTCCTCCATCTGGAATGTAGTGGTCCCCCGGCTAACTGCTTGATCACCACCTTGATCAACCCACATGGTTTTGGCCTTTTTCGCCTTCTGCACCAGCTTAATCAGCTTGGCCTTCTGCCCTTGGTCAAGCGGCATTCCTGCACAATTAACACTCGCTTTGCGCGATAAACTGATCAAGTAGCCTACATTTTACCCCTATACCGATGCATGAAATAGGCCTTATCAGAAGGCATATCTGCCGAGAATGCTCTTAAATATTGTTCAAGACCTCGATTGCGGACCTCTGTTTGACCGTCAGACTGAGGATGATAAGCGGTCGAAAAGTGTAGTTTTGTGCCGCTCAAAGGAAGCATATGGTCCCACGCCGCACTTAGAAAAATCGGATCTCTATCTGTCACAAGAGTCTTAGGGAAACCATGGTGTTTAACCACAGTATCAATAAACAAACGAGCAACACGCTAAGCATCAAACTTGGCCGGTAATGTAGCAAAATGAGCGTATTTGGTTAAACGGTCAACCACGACCATAATTACCGTATACCCTCAGGAAGGTGGAAGGCCGGTGATGAAATCCATAGAAACATCCCCCCACACCTGCGTCGGAATCGGCAATGGTTGCAAAAGACCCACCGATTTCTGAGTGGAATATTTTGTAGTTTGGCAATCGACACAAGAGGCAACAAACTGCTGAACCTCCTTTCTCATTTTTGGTCAATAAAAAGCTGTTGCCAGACGCCGAAATGTTCTATCTACTCCGGGATGACCAGCCGACGGAGTACTGTGGTGCTCAAATAGGAGCCGAGATCTGGATGGAGACGACGGATCCACATAAATGCGACGCTTAAAATAAATAAGCCCATCGCTATAAGAAAGGTGAGAGGTTGTTGTGCATGCTTCAGTGGATTGTTTTATTGCTGACAGCACGTCTGAATTGGCTGTTTCGGCATGCAAAACCTCCCACAAGTCTGGCACTGGCTGTGCAAGCAAGGTGAGCACGTCTGCAGCCTTGTCAGCGTCTGGTTCGCGCCTTGAAAGAGCATTTGCTGCACGATTAGAGGGGCTGCTTTATACTCAATTCGGAATTTGTAGCCCATAAGTTTCCAAACATATAAGTGATGATCGGGTGTTTGAATAACTTGGTGAAGCAGATCCTTTAAACTCTTTTGGTCACTACGGATGACAAACTTCCTTCCCAATAAATATTGTCGCCACTTTTGCACAGCCTCGACTACAGCATATAGTTCCTTGTGATAAGTGGAGGCGCTGCGACGTCTAGGACCAAGTTTCTTGCTGAAAAAAGCGATAGGGTGATCATCTTGCATGAGTACAACTCCAATGCCAAAATCTGAAGCATTTGTCTCCAAATAAAAAATGCAATCAAAATTCAGTAAATGGAGAACAGGAGCAGAAGTCATGGCTGACTTCAGAGGTTGAAAACTTTCATCTGTTGCAGTTGTCCATTGGAATGAGTCCTTCTTCAATAGATCCGTCAAGGGATATAATAGTTAACACTTTATTAAACAACTAAAAACATAAAATGTAATAAGTTCAAAATTAAAATAACATAGACACATATGTTAATTAAAACAATTTTGGATCTTAATATGCATATGCATGTTTTTAATAAATATTACTGCCAAAGTTTAGTTACAAAAAGAAATATGAATCACTTGACAAGGGACTGAAGGAGTAATAAATAATGTAGAGAAGATTGTTCATTACATTATTCTCTCTTACTTTACTCTTTTCCACGTTAACTATTTATTACAGTATTATTTTTCCAAAATGAGTGCTGAAAATGAAAGTCTCTATTAAATCGGAACGGAGGGAGTACATCTTAGTAAACATATTTGGCGAGCGCCTTACTACCAATAATTTTTTAGAGCTGAATAGAAATAAAAAATAAAACTAAATTAGAGAATGTCTTGCGTCTTGTCGAATGGTTGTATAGTTTGATCTTTGAAGCAATTTAGAATCGCAATATAAAGTAATTAAATTGACGAAATGCGTATAGCAATAGTTATTTTTAATTAAAATAAAAAATACTGTACTAAATTACTTGGACCATATGAGATTTTTTAATAAGTTTAAGATAAATTTGCAAATTTTTAAGTTTATAATTCTATAACCACCCAATGAAAAAAATGGATTACTTAGTTATAGAAAAAGATACATAACATTATAGAATTTTAATGACGGATTTGTTGATACGTACTTGTCATTAAAATTCTTGTCTCTAAAAAATATTAGTGACGGATTCTTCCGTCACTAAAATTACAATGACGGAAATGGTATGCAGCTGCCTTGGTAAGTTCAGATTAGTGACATAATATTCTGTCACGAATTAATGACTGACGTTTTTCATTCATTTTCTGTCATTAATTCTTGAAATTTCAGTTTCTGTCACTAATTCTCGTTTTTTTTAGTGAATCTTGATCCTATATTTCATTATCACCAAACGCCTCCCATCATGAATATCTTGGATAGATTTTTGCTTTAGTTATTCAAGTAAACTCTATATTTCTCTTACTTTATTTATTTTTTCTCCCATATCTTTTACTTTACTAATTTCTCATTAAAACTTGTGGCATCCACAAATGAAACTATACTTTATTAACTTTTTCCATCCACTTTTTTTTATTCTTAAAACTCATGTAAAGTCAACGTGGGACATTTAATCTCAAAAATATAAATGAAATCGAAGGGTTAGAGTCATGTAGAGGATGTGTGCATGAGTGAATGTGAAAATATTTTAGTATAACGAGATAGTATTTCTGAAAAATTTCTAAAATTTGGAGGGTGTTTAATACGAAGAGAAAGCAGAAATCACCAACATTTGATAATAAAATATGGATACGTACTAGACTACTAGTCATATAAAATGCAATATCTAAATATTGTACAAACTCTACACTATTATCTGAATCATTAGAAAATGTTAACAGATGACAAAATAATAGCAACAAAAATTATCAACACAACATCAATCGTTGACATTTTTTGTTGATATTATTTTGTCATCTTTTGACATTTTCTAACGGTCCAGATCAATAGTTTGGAGTTTGTAAAACATTTAGAGTTTGCATTTGATTACATCCCACTAGTCATATTGAACAAATATCATGATGATTAAATTGAATACACTAGATTGTTCTCAAGCAATTAACAATTATGGATTGATGGGATGAATAATAATAAATTCAAATTAATAGACAAGAAAGAGATGAACAATAACCAAGAAAGGAGAAAAACCCTAACCTCATACCATTTGTTGGATAAAAACTAGTAATTGATCCCTTGGATACCTCAATTTCTTCAAGGAGTTATTTATAGGTAATTATAAAGAAAACTGAATTAATAAAGTTAATTTTACAACACTAGATTTATATATACTCCATTTTTATACGATAGAGTTTGCTATGGTGGGATTTTATTTGGTAAAATCCATATTAATGGACTATAGCTGGCAACGGCCAAACACCTTAATACTCAACGTTTCTTGGTAACAAGGAATGTGGAATCCACCATTGAATTTCCAATAACAAAATAAAAAACATAGGGATCTAAATAGGCATATATCCACTCAATACGTCCACTAATTTGATTCATAGTATTAATTTCCCGGGCAAGAATTAGCCAAATTAAGTCTTTAAGCTTCATACATAATCAATTTATATTTAAGGGTTCAACAATGCACACCTGAACTCACATTAGCATGATATTATCTGTTTTGGCAGTGTTTTAAAAACCGGACTGGAACGGCCAGTTTGACCGGTTCAACCGCGAACCGGCAAGCAATCCGGTCCGGTTCACCGCTAGAAACCGCCAACATGTTAAACCGCTACTTTTTCAAAATTTGTTGTTGGCAAGACTTCAACCCATGACCTCTTCTCTATATACCAACACTTTTACCACTCCACCATATGACCATTTTGAAATAATATGAACATTAATTATTCTTATACACTAAAAATGATATTTTTAATCCGCATAAAATAATAATTCATTTTGATTTTATATTATTTTAAGAAATTATTAATTATAATATATATTTTGATTATGTTTTAATAATCACTAGATTTTTACAATATATGAGTTTGTAATTACACATAAATTTAATATGTTTTATCTGTAAATATAATTTATTATTACTTAATATTAATATTTTTCTTGTACTATATATTTAATTTATATACACTAACTATTGATATTAATATTTTTACATAAAATAACTAATTATTCATGTTTAATTATTACTTAATAGTATAATATTATTTTGTTCAATACACTTTTTTTAGTTACAATGAAATTTATCTATTTATATATAAAATATTAAATTTTTTATCTACAATAACTAATGAATCATATATTTATTTTTATTTACCAACAAAAATATTTATGAAATTTATTCATTTACTACTAAATTTTAATATTTATATTACAACTAAAATATAAAGTTAATATTTTTTATATATAAACTAAGGCGGAATATAAACTAACTACTGGATCAAGTGACTCATCATGCTAGAAAATAGCGAACCGATCAAGTAAGCGACAAACTGGAATAAAAAATTTAACTACCTAAACATGCTACGAATCTACGAAACACTTTTCCATTCAACATAATGAAAGTTCAACACTGGATCTGGGATTTTTTTCAAGATAAAGATTAAACTAGAACAGTAGACGAAAATTTCGAAAACAAATAACTTTGATTTTTAACTCAAAACAGAATCGTGAAGAAGCGGAATACAAAACAAGAACGTTTCTTTGACTACGCAACAAAACAAAATTAAACTAAGCAACTAGATCTAGAGTATGAGAAAGCGAATAAAGCAGAGAGATTCTCGGTCGGAAACTTGAGATGGCGCCGAACAGATCTGGGTTTCTCTGTCGCTCCCTTCGGTCTCTCTCCTTCTAACTAACCATTTCTACTCTCTAACCTAGGCTATTTTGGAACTTGGAACCAGGAACAAGCGGAAACTAAAACTAAAAAGAGAGAAGAAGCTCTCCATTATGGCGCTGCGTCCTCCATTTATAGACTTCACAACAAACTCCAGCTATGATAACAACTTTGGCAGCGAATATTCGTCCTTGCTGGGATTGCGCGCCTCATCTACTGATACGTGTCCTCCTTCTAGAATGCAGCGATCTTTCAATAATCGAGTGAGGATTCGCCTTCGTCCTTGCGCTTCTTATCCATCGATACGTGTCCCCTTTTCTGTTTCACAGCTGTAGTCCTTGATAACTGATTGAGGATCGCTTTCTAGCGCATCGACCATACGTGTCCTCCTTCCGGAATGTAGTGGTCCCCCGGCTAACTGCTTGATCACCACCTTGATCAACCCACACTTTTCGCCTTCTGCGCCAGCTTGATCAGCTTGGTCTTGCTGCCCTTGGTTAAGTGGCATTCCTGCACAATTAACACTAGCTTTGCGCGATAAACTGATCAAGTAACCTACATTTTACCCTAAACCGATGCATGAAATAAGCCTTATCAAACTGCTCACACTTAAAGCATACTTGTGCTCAAGTATAAAGAAAAAGAAAAGAAAAAGAGAATAAGACAAATTTCAGGCATGGTTTACTAGTTTCAAGAAAGTGAAAGAAGACGAAGAAAAACACAAGATTCAAAACAAAGACACATATTCACATAGATGCATAAACCGAATAAACTTCCAGCAATCATACCCGAGGTCGAGGTCAATCCATTTTCCAGCAGCTTATCTTTCCTCCATTCGCGTTCACTTGATCAAGGTGTCAGTTCATCAAGATAGCTCAATTTTAACCAACTGTTGGATTCACTCAGTCACTCATTTTTCACCAGAGATGTTAGGACTATTCACTCAGTAATTGCTACACATTTAATACCTCGAATCGGACTGTACAAGATAGTTCCTTAAGGTCTTTGTTTCGGTAGTAATGGGGCTTAGGGGAGTAACGTGTTAGGGTAGGGTCCTAGGGGTTCTAAGTTAAAAACCTTTAAAAATATAAACTGAAAAAAGAAAAAGAAAAGCTCATGAGTCAAGAGACCAAGATCTGAACAATTTTACTGGATCAAACGGGGTTTCCTTCTTTCTACTTGACAACTCCCTTGGTCAAGCTACGACCTTGCTTCTAACTTTCTGGCTTATTCTTAACTATTGACTTACTGGGTCAGGTTACAACTTTTTCCTGCCCATTTTCAACTTTTTCTCAACTTTCTTCAACATAATAATAATTTTTTTTTGAATTGAACTGATCAACCTAACTTTTTATTTTTGATCAACCCGACTAATTGACTTGATCAACCTGGCTACCCATTTATTTCGGTCCTTCTATCGCTACCCCTTTTCTTTGTTGAAATAATTCATCTCTCTACCCTTTTTTCTCATGTGTTCATAAAAATGTAAAAATTTGGTTTTAAGGCTCCAAAAGACGGGTAAAAGTGTATACGACTCAATTTGGTTTACTAAGGGGTGCCTAGTTTGATGAGGCAGGTTCGTGAAATGAAAGAAAAAAAGGCTCAAATGGCTAAGTCCTAATGCCTTTAGTCCTTACTACTTGTGCAATTTTCATCTAAATATCAAAAAGCAGCCTCTCGTATTTTTTTTGTAAAAATAGTAGAAAGTGTTCTACTTTAGCTTATAACTCACATTTTAGAGAGGCTTCACAGAAGGTTTTAAAAATAAGCATTTCCATCATACTTACATCATTCATGCTGATCAAGTTAAGCAATCAAGCATTCATATCTTTCATTTACTCAATTCCATGCATACTGTCCTAATTAATTATATCTGTTGTTGATTATTTTTTCTCTTTTTTAAACCCGACATGTGTGATTTCCAATGGACTAACCCTCCTCCATCCCACTGCATATTGGCTCGCCCTCGAGCATCTTTATGCAGTGGAAAAAGGGTTAGGCAACAGCACAGGCATAACAAAAACCAAGGAAACTTCTCACACTTAGACCAGACATTGGGCTAAGTGGGAGATAGTGCTAAAATAAAAAAACATGTCGAAACAAGGAAAAACAAGAATAACCCTGAAACACAGAGTCAAGAACAACAAACGAAACAAGTGTGCAAAACGAAATAGGTCATCTTTAATGGGACAGAGGGAGTACTAAATTACTTGGACCATATGAGATTTTTTAATAAGTTTAAGATAAATTTGCAAATTTTTAAGTTTATAATTCTATAACCACCCAATGAAAAAAATGGATAACTTAGCATTATAGAAAAAGATACATAGCATTATAGAATTTTAATGACGGATCTGCTGATACGTACTTGTCATTAAAATTCTTGTCTCTAAAAAATATTAGTGACGGATTCTTCCGTCACTAAAATTACAATGACGGAAATGGTATGCAACTGCCTTGGTAAGTTCAGATTAGTGACAGAATATTCTGTCACGAATTAGTGACTGACGTTTTTCATTCATTTTCTGTCACTAATTCTCATTTTTTTTAGTGAATCTTGATCCTATATTTCTTTATCACCAAACGCCTCCCTATATTTCTTTATCACCAAACGCCTCCCATCATGAATATCTTGGATAGATTTTTGCTTTAGTTATTCAAGTAAACTCTATATTTCTCTTACTTTATTTATTTTTTCTCCCATATCTTTTACTTTGCTAATTTCTCATTAAAACTTGTGGCATCCACAAATGAAACTATACTTTATTAACTTTTTCCATCCACTTTTTTTTATTCTTAAAACTCATGTAAAGTCAACGTGGGACATTTAATCTCAAAAATACAAATGAGATCGAAGGGTTAGAGTCATGTAGAGGATGTGTGCATGAGTGAATGTGAAAATATTTTTGTATAACGAGATAGTATTTCTGAAAAATATCTAAAATTTGGAGGGTGTTTAATACGAAGAGAAAGCAGAAATCACCAACAATTGATAATAAAATATGGATACGTACTAGACTACTAGTCATATAAAATGCAATATCTAAATATTGTACAAACTCTAAACTATTATCTGAATCATTAGAAAATGTTAACAGATGACAAAATAATAGCAACAAAAAATATCAACACAACATCAATCGTTGATATTTTTTGTTGATATTATTTTGTCATCTTTTGACATTTTCTAACGGTCCAGATCAATAGTTTGGAGTTTGTACAATATTTAATGTTTGCATTTGATTACATCCCACTAGTCATATTGAACAAATATCATGATGAATAAATTGAATACACTAGATTGTTCTCAAGCAATTAACAATTATGGATTGATGGGATGAATAATAATACATTCAAATTAATAGACAAGAAAGAGATGAACAATAACCAAGAAAGGAGAAAAACCCTAACCTCATACCATTTGTTGGATAAAAACTAGTAATTGATCCCTTGGATACCTCAATTTCTTCAAGGAGTTATTTATAGGTAATTATAAAGAAAACTGAATTAATAAAGTTAATTTTACAACACTAGATTTATATATACTGCATTTTTATACGATAGAGTTTGCTATGGTGGGATTTTATTTGGTAAAATCCATATTAATGGACTATAGCTGGCAACGGCCAAACACCTTAATACTCAACGTTTCTTGGTAACAAGGAACGTGGAATCCACCATTGAATTTCCAATAACAAAATAAAAAACATAGGGATCTAAATAGGCATATATCCACTCAATACGTCCACTAATTTGATTCATAGTATTAATTTCCCGGGCAAGAATTAGCCAAATTAAGTCTTTAAGCTTCATACATAATCAATTTATATTTAAGGGTTCAACAATGCACACCTGAACTCACATTAGCATGATATTATCTGTTTTGGCAGTGTTTTAAAAATCGGACCGGAACGGCCGGTTTGACCGGTCCAACCGCGAACCGGCAAGCAATCCGGTTCGGTTCACCGCTAGAAACCGCCAACATGTTAAACCGTTACTTTTTCAAAATTTGTTGTTGGCAAGACTTTAACCCATGACCTCTTCTCTATATACCAACACTTTTACCACTCCACCATATGACCATTTTGAAATAATATGAACATTAATTATTCTTATACACTAAAAATGATATTTTTAATCCACATAAAATAATAATTCATTTTGATTTTATATTATTTTAAGAAATTATTAATTATAATATATATTTTAATTATGTTTTAATAATCACTAGATTTTTACAATATATAAGTTTGTAATTACACATAAATTTAATATGTTTTATCTGTAAATATAATTTATTATTACTTAATATTAATATTTTTCTTGTACTATATATTTAATTTATATACACTAACCATTGATATTAATATTTTTACATAAAATAACTAATTATTCATGTTTAATTATTACTCAATAGTATAATATTATTTTGTTCAATACACTTTTTTTAGTTATAATGAAATTTATCTATTTATATATAAAATATTAAATTTTTTATCTTCAATAATTAATGAATCATATATTTATTTTTATTTACCAACAAAAATATTTATGAAATTTATTCATTTACTACTAAATTTTAATATTTATATTACAACTAAAATATAAAGTTAATATTTTTTATATATTATTAAGTATATGTAAATTTAATATATTTTGTATATTGTATACTTAATTATATGTATTTGCAACAGTAAAACGACCAGTGATTGAACCGGTTGGACCGGTTGAACCGTGAACCAGTAGCTTTACCGGTTCGCCGACCGGTCCGGTTTTTAAAACATTGTGTTTAGGAGCAAACCCTTACGATTTTGTTTTTGTATACTCCCCAAAATGCCTAGTACTAATCAAGTAGATCCTGCATTTTTATATTGCGTGCACATTTTCTAATTCTCCGATATGGAATGGTCTGAACCCCCAACATACACCATGCGCACAACATCACCAAATCCCAAATAATGTACACAAATTAGCTTGGGAAAAAATAAATTAAAGAAGATCCTAAGAATAATTAGCAACAAAATTTTTCCAACACAAAAACAAGAAACCCTAAAAACCAAGATGGTAGAAAATAAGGAATGCACCCTAGCAAATGCCAACATCACTCTCCAAGACAGAGCGAGGAAACCCTTGAAGAAGGCAAGCAACGGGCGGGATCGTCAGCGCGTGCATCTCTCCATACGCGTTCCAGCAGAAGGGGTCGAGCACCAACGCCCCTCGGGACGGGAGAAGCTCCACGTCGCCAATGGTGATGTTGGTGCACGGGACCGCGTCGCTGCACTTCAGGCGCACGGGGGGCTGCGTATATCGTAGGTCCCCTTGATATCCGAGTACTCGATGTCCGAGACTTGCACGGCCGAGGTGCCATTCGAGCAGTTCTTGGTGAGGCAGTAGAACTGGTCGATGATGATCGGATTCCGCACGTTCTCCATGTGGATCTTCCGGAAGATCACGCCCGAGACGGCCCCGGACCCGCCCTGCCATGTCTTGATCCGCACCCAGTTGTCGGAATTCTTGATCACCGAGTCGCACACCGTTATGTTGGAGGCGCACGCGCGCGAGTTGTGCTTGCCAAGGCTACCTATGCTGTATATTTATCAAACTGTAAATACTTTGAATATTCCATATACATAATAAAAGCATGCATTTGGTATGTTTAGTGGTGCAATTCATTCTCTCCTCCTTATATTTTTAACAAGGTAATACGAATTTTTATACATAAACCACAAAGAATAGTCAAATTTGGGTTTGTCCCGTACTTTTCAAAACTGGAATAATTAATCACCAAGTTTCAGAATTTGACAATAATCATCTCATACGTAGTTTTCTTTTCCGATGAAACATGCGATAATGTGACAACCAGATATTAATATTATCCCACCATCGATTTTAGATATGTCATTATGTCCCACCGTCATTTTCTCCATGTAGATAGACCTCGTTGTTTCATCCAAAACAATGACGTACGGGACAAATGCGAATTACTGAAACTTGGTGATTTATCATTCCAGGTTTGAAAAATAAGGGACGAACCACAATTTAACTATTTTTTATGATTTATTTGACAATATTCCTGTTTTTATATTCATAAATGATGGCTATTATTTATATTGAATAAGTAAAATAGTTATTAGTACTCTCTCTGTCCCATAAAAATAGAGACATTAAAGATGGTACAGGTTTTAAAGGATAATAATTGGTAAAGTATGACATATAGAAAGAAAATTTTTTTGGAGTATGTTAGTGGAGAATGAGGCTTACCTTATTAGAGAAAAATAAGTTATCAAAAGTAGAAGTGGACTACTTTTATGAGACCAACCAAAATGAAAAGAGTCTCTATTTTTATGGGATAGAAACAGCAATATATTTTGCGCCTCTCTGTATAAATTTTGGTGGGACTAGCTAAAACTCACGATGTTTTCGTTCACAAAATCTCACTCACTCTTACGATTTTCGATATTTATGTAGTTAGATGAATGGACCTGATGCCATGGCTGGGGCCGCAAGTCATATTCCTAATATCAACATCGTAGCAGCCAGATCCTATTGAAACACAATCATCACCTGCAATACAATTGAGAAATTAAATTAATTAGGTTTCAAATAAATAAATAAAATGAATATATATACTATATACTAACTGTTAGAAACGACTGAATTGTATATCTCAACATTAATGGTGTTCTCTATATGAATCCCATCAGTGTTGGGACTAAGAGGTGGAGCAGTTATGTAAATTGATTGTATGTGAACATTTTGGCACCCATCAAATCTGAAATGGAACTGTGGGCTATTCTTCAATCTGATTCCCTCAACTCTAATATTGTTGCTCATGAAGAATCGTATCGCCTGCTTTCATCCAATACTTAATTACTACTACTAATAGTTGTAACATTTTTGTTTCATTTCAAAACAGATTTGTTTTTGGGTCACTCACAACTGTACTGTCGCATGGCTCCCGAACAATGCGACCATATCTTGCCTTGTGAGGCTTGCAGGGCAAATCCCACCACGCCTGGCCACGTCCATCGATGAGGCCGTGTCCGCGTAGCGCCATCTCGTTGACCCGGTAGAAAACGAGCCACTGTCGCCCACTGTAATCCGTCGGCTACGCATCCGGCCCCTCCGGGGGCATTATCGTCCCGTCAACCTTTGGAGATACAAAATTATTCCCAGATAAAAATCTTCAAGAAAAAGAAGAGCAAAGTAAAACTAGTAAAAGAAGTACACTCTACATCCCTTAAATTTTGTCACATTTTCATCAAGCACGAGTTTTAAGAAATGTAATGAAAAGTGGGTTAAACATGTTACTGGAATGTGACTCCTATTTTGAATATTAGTTTTATACGAATGAGTTAGAGAAATGTGGGGTCCACTACCAAAAAAAGTAAAAAAAATGAAAGGTTGACAAATTTTGTTGGATGGACGGAAATTATGTAACAAATTTTCAAGGACGGAGGGATTATTAGAAATGGGCTACTCATCCCCTTAAAATGCTTCACAAAGGTGAGGGTTATCCTGACTTATATAGTTATCGACACTTATATAGATTAGATGAAATCTTTAACCAGTCGATCTGGGACAAGATTTAGACAGAGGTGGCACCTGAAAGATGAGGCCGTTTTGACAAGGACCGGTGAAAATAGTGGATTGGATAATAAAAGTATAGCCGTAGGGAACTAGCAAGACGCCGGAATCAATTTGGCATGCGTTTTCCCACGCGCTCTTGAATGCGCCGGTGTCATCCGTCGCGCCGTCGCCTATGGCGCCAAACATTCTCACGTCGTAGACTCGCCAATCATCGCCCGATAGAGGTGGCGCAGCCGGAGGGGAGGCCTCAGGAGGGGCGGAGATTTGGGAGGCCGGGTGGGAATGCCGGTGGTGGAGGTGGTGGTGGTGGTGTCTAGCATGGCCTTCCGGCATAATTAATGCGACGATGATGATGATGATGATGATGATGGTGATGATGGTGATGATGATGATGATGGTGGTGATGATGATGATGATGATGATGATGATGATGATGATGATGATGATGATGATGATGATGATGATAATAATAATAATAATAATAATAATAATAATAATAATAATAATAATAATAATAATAATAATAATAATAATAATAATAATTAAAATTAAAATTAAAATTAAAATAGGAGAAAGGAAGTTCGGGGCACCATGTTTTTGCAAGGGAAGATAGTGATGGATGAGTGAAAGGATGGATAAACTAGGTTTAGGTTTAGGTTTAGGTTTAACGAAGTTGTAAGAAGATTTTGAATTTGTTGAAAAAGTATGAGCAACCAAACTCGGCTCTAACTTCGACTTGGCTTTGATCTGTTTATGACTCACATGCAAAACCAGTTTCATCTATATATAATTTTTTGAAGGGGCCTTGCAAGAATAAGAGATAAAAATGTATTAAAATGAGAATAAAGTAAAGTAGAAATGTAAAAAAAGAAGCTATAAATTGTGCATATCTTTTGAGAGATGTCCAAAAATAGCAACATGAGCACTATTTTTGTGACCAAAAAATATTTAGTTTCTCCTTTTCATATGTATGTTAATTATATTATTAATATATTGGAGTTTTTCAATATTTAAAAAAAACATGCAATTTTCTTCTAAAATACTTTACCGCAATTAGGGCTAAGTCTCCCCTATATGCTTGTGTTCGATACTGATTGGAAGAGAAATGTCTTATCAACTGAGTTGTAATTTGTTGTCTTATCAACTGAGTTATAATTCTATATGCTTCATATAGAATTATGAAATTTATGTAAGTTAATAAAATGACCAGTTACCTATGAGGCATTGGAGTTTTGTGAGTGTGGAAGAAAAAGGTTAGTTAGTGAAGGCAAAATCAAGAAATGAGATACACTCCCACACTCGCATGTTCTTCCCATAACTTCCCACTTGTTTTGGTTCACTGCCACTCCCTGTCAACCATGACCCTTTTTGGTTAAAGCTAATCTTAAATTTTCAAATGATATAATAGAATGTACAGTGTTACAATCCCATACATTTTGAAATGGATTAAAAAATAACATGTGTGGCATGTCCAATTTAATATTACTAGCACATATCAAGACAAAGTACTGAGTTATAAAAAAAAGAAGATTTTATGTAATGGAAAGAAAGTAGATAGAATTAAAAGAAATTATGCCTGAATATTCCTTGCATTGGATTCACCAGAATTTAAAGTTGAGTGATACATGAATTGCCATATGCCAATGGCCACTATTCTCCTCTCCAGAAATTTCTACAGTCTTGGTCCACTTACCTAAATTTCAAAATAAATACATATCTATCGTTATCAAGATTCTGACTATGGGATTTTCAAAGTAGAAAAGCTGCTTAATTTGGATTCTTCTATTTCATTTATCACCATTTTGATATATACTAGGATGATAATGTTTTCTTTAAGTAAGGTAGATAACACTTCATGACTTCACTGCCCAAACTTCAAAATATTGGCACTTCCCCTGTGTGTGTGAGAGAGAGAGTCACTATTCAATTTTTTAAAATAAATTTGAGTATAAATAATAACATTTCTTCTTACACTACAGAAAACTTATATTTTAGAGACATAAAATTGAAATGCAATTACTAGTGTTCGGAAATTTTAAAAAATAACCATAATTTAGGATACAAAATAAAAGGGTCTCTAAGTTCAAGCCAAATTATCTTAATCTTTTGCTTTTTATGACGTTTTTATTTGTGTCCCTTAATTTCAGTTGGGACACTACCAATAAGGACATTTTATGAAGTGCAGTGGTATAATTAAAGACACAAATTAGTGTCCTTAATTGCATTAAAAAGTATATTTATCCGATTTTTTATTGTTGCAGTGAGAACAAAAGAATTGCATCCCGAAAATTTTGTTATTTCCTATAATTATGTTTGGTAAAATTAGGAAGGTCAGAAGATCTTGGACTGGTCTCAAGATTTTTTTTACCTTGGGTTTGAATCAAAGCTTAAACAGAGCACTAGTAGAGTATGATTAAGATTGTCCGCACTCGAAGCTACCACTTTACTGACATTTTCTCCATCCATTTTGACCTTTTTCAACTTTACCAACTGAAAAAAACGGAAAAGATAGAATGCAAATCTAGTCCAAATATTTGTTGTCAAAGAATGCAACAAAGTTATAGGGTAAAAATTTTAAGGGTAAACTGTCTTAAAAGTCATAATTTTTTATTAAATTCTGATTTTTTCCACGAACTACTAAAAAATTAGTGTGTAATGTCATAAACTTTACATTCGGTCGCCGTTTTCCGACCATCAAGCAAGCTGACGTGACTTTTTAACCTGATGTGGCTGCGGGCCAGCTAGTCGACTAGTCGATAACTACTTGATTGATGAAAATTATTTTGAGAAACAATATCACTAATATGCTCGCAATTTTGTCACAAGGAAATATAAGTCTTTTCACTTAAAATTTCAATATTTCTATAAAAGTGGGTGGTTTTGTGGTGTGCACTACCAAATATGGATAGTTTTACTTTTACCCATTAAGACTAAGTTAGATATTCAATGGTGTAAATAATAATATTCCTTGTGTAATATATAGTGTAACAAGAAAAGCTGGAAAAAAAAAAGGTGGAAGGTGAGTATTAAAGTAAGTAGGAATGAATGAATGAGACAGTCGGCTTTCCGTCTACATTCGCAGCGCGCATGACTTCCTTTTCTCCCCCGCATTATCTTAACATAGAGTGGGTGCCTTCACCCCACACATTATGTGGCACCAGTGACGGAACCAAAAACATAAACAAGCCGGTGCTGAAATTTTAAAATTTAATAATATCCATTTTTTTAAAATAATAGTATCAGAATATTTAATTTTACTTATAACCTTTTTACAAAAGTCAAAGAGAATAACATTTTCTCAAGTGAAACTACCAAAATTCAAAGACACTTTGATAACAAATTTTTTTTATAATTATTCACCATAAAATTATAAAGATAATAAAATTTAAAAAATATTACTCCCTTCGTCAACAAAAAATAGTCTCTTTTTGTTCGGCACAAGTTTTTAAAGAGAAATTTAGTAAAGTAAGAGAGAATGAGAAAAAAATGTGAAGTAAGAGAGATATGAAAAAAGTAGATAAAGATGAGAGAAAGGAGAAAAAAATGGATAAAGTATGAGAGAGACTTTCCATTTATAGAATGCGACTGTTTTTTAAAGACATCCAAAAATGGCAAAATAGATCTATTTTTCATGGACGGAGGGAGTACCATTTTCTAGTATGAAACCATATCCCCTAAACTCTTACTCTCATTAGCAATTAATATAAAATAAATAAATAATAAAGTATACAAATAAAAAATAAAGAGATTTCCATCTAATACACAAATAATAGATACATAAATTGATGATATGAGGAACTAAATTCATACACCACGCAAAATTGATAGTATAGTTTTGTAGGCGGAAAAGAGAAATAAATAGTATATGACTTAGAGTTATAAAACTAATTATAGTACTATTACTTCTTTCGGATTGATGATAATTGCCAATAAATGAGTCATTACCTGTCAATAAAAAAAAGCAGCTAGAGACCCTAGGCGATAGTATATTATATAGTGAGAGATATTCGGTCAGGAATTAAATAGGAGTTATATTAAATAGCTTCTACTCAACTAAATACTAATGGCCCAATTAAATTTATTATGGATTCCAGCCCAACATCAAAACCTAAGCCACTTCATCTTCTTCCTTAAGCGATCAACATATTCTGCAACTGGGCGGCGCCCTTACAATTTCCGGTGGTACTAGTGATCAGGAACCAGCAAGCCCCCGCTCCAGCGGGGGCTTGGCCTATGCTGGTTCCGTCACTGTGTGGCACCACTGCCTATCATATGTGCACTCCGCTCCGTTTGCGAAATGTTGTCCATTTTTTATTCGATGTGGATTTTAAGATATATGAAAAAAAACTGGAACGTGAGTTTCACATTTATATACTCCCTCCATCCGCCATTAGGAATCTCATTTGAGTTCGACATAGGTTTTAAGAAATATAAAGAATAGTGGGTTGAAAAAGTTAGTGGAATGTATGACCCATTTTTTTATATTAGTTTTATACTAATAAATTCTGAGGAAAATGAGTTAGTGGAAAGTGGGGTCAACCTACCATTTATGCTAAAAAGTGAATCGGGACTCCTAATGGCGGACGGAGAAAGTATTAGTTTTATACTCCCTCCGTTCCACCGAAGAAGACCCGCTTTTCTTTTTAGTTTGTCCCAACCATGATGACTCATGACTAAAAATGGAAACTCATACTTTATTCCCCCTGTCTTACTTTATTCTCTCAACTTAACACACAAAATAAAGCTACATAAAATCTTGTCCAATGAATGGGTCATTTTCCTTAAGAGGCTTCTTAATATGATGGAATAGAATGAGGAGGGAATGGAATGACAATTTCATTCTATTCTTGTGTTTAGCAAGTACAAGGAATACAAAACAAATGTAATTGTTATACTTTGATTGATTCCATTTTTATGTTTGGTAACTACAAATAATATAGAAATGAAATTGAATGAAATACGAATAATTAATGTATAGATTCTACCAAAAAATTATTTTGTTCAAAAATATTTATGCCAAATATTTTTCTTTTGTGTGTGTTATATGTGGTGTTGTGTGTGTGCGCATGTGGTGGTAGTGTGTGTGCGCGCATGTGGTGGTAGTGTGTGTGCGCGCATGTGTGTATGGTGTGCGTATATGTGGTGTTGTGTGCGTGTATATGTGGTGGTAGTGTGTCTGTGCGCGCACGCATATGTTTTGTGTGTGTGCGCGCGTGCGCGCATACTGTGTGAAGTGTGTGTATGCAATGTGTGTAGGTGTGTGGATTTTTTTAATAATTAAAATTTCTAAAATTTTAATTTTATTATAGAAATTTAAAAATTATGAAATTAAATGATATTGAATTTAAATATAAGATAATACTACATTTTATAATTTTGTTAAAATCTAAAATAAAAGGAGAAGAGAATGAAAGAGAATGGTCATTCCTTAGCAAAAAGGAAGGAATGGCTATCCCATGTGAAAAAATATCAAACAAAGGAATGGAATGGAGGTAGGAATGTCATTCCATTCTACCATACTAAGACCCAAGTAGCCCCTAATAGAATATGAGTATAATAAGTTACTCCCTCCGTCTGCGAATAGGAGTCCCGTTTTTCCATTTTAGTCAGTCCGCGAATAGGAGTCCCGATTCACTTTTACCATAAATGATAATAGGGTCTCACCTTCCACTTACTCATATCACTCACATTTCATTTAAAGCTAATATATACAAGTGAGACATTTATTCCACTAACTTTTTTCCACTCACTTTTTTTAACATTTCTTAAAACTCGTGCTGTCAAGAAATGAGACTCCTAATGGCGGACGGACGGAGTACTAGAAAATGGGCTTCATTTACCAAAAATTGAAAGAAAAAAATAAAAAATAAAATCGGACAATATTTCCCAGACGGTCCGAAATGGTAAAGTGGACAACATTTTACCAACTGAGAGAGTAATATTATGTCCCAACCCACCAATTGCATTTTTAACCAATCAAACCATAACTTAATGATCAAGACGCTTCTCCTCTATCTAATAATTCACAACTCAAAAGTCCCGAATCATCGTAAAACAAACTATATTTTCGATTAGCAAATTATTGTTCCATTTCAATCAACGATGACGACATCGAGGCATGGTGAGATTTGCAAACTACTCCCTCAATTTCTTGTTAATAGAATCATTTCTTTTCGGCACGGAGTTTAAGAATAGTATTTTAAATGAATAGTGGAAAAAGTAAGAGAGAATAAAGTAAAAGATATGAAGAAAAAATAAAGTAAAAGTGAGAATTACTTTTTGATAAAAATAGAAATAACTCAATTAACTTGGAACTTCCCAAATAGAAAAATGACTCTATTAACATGGAACGAATGGAGTAAAAAAACAAAAACTAACTCAGCACTAGTAATTTCTCTTCACATACATACATTTACAACAGCAAATGTAATGAGACCTCTAAAAGCCACAAGGGCGACAAGACAAGACAAGGCAAGTGAGCTTCTTCCATTTCAACTAGAATTACAGTTTCGTCAATCATAATAAAAAACAAAAAATGGTCAGATACAAGGTACATAATTAAACCTTCTTGTTCGCTGCTACAATCAAATTTTAATAAATACAAGAAAGGAAACCCGAATACCAAGAGACGATCACCACTTCAAACGAGGTTACAAACATATTACAATTCGTTAGTATCCCTTTTCACAACTTGAAGACCACGTTTATATATTACAGTCCAAGGAATGCGCATTGCTTTCTCGCATGCTCCGGGATCAGCTTCCCCAATAACTCTGCTGGCACGCCCTTGAGCTCTGGTTAACGGAATGGGGAGGAACGGGTTAGATGATGTTGCATATGGAACACAAATTATGGGAAAACGACTGGATAGCATAACTGATACTCACCATGAGGCTTAAAGTTGAATAATGGCGGAACAAACCGCCCATTAGGTAGCCTAACATTTGGATCACGCAACTCATCAAAGAATGGATGGACCAACGCCTCCAACTGCATCATGAAAAGGCAAACACAGCAGATGATAATGAGAATGGTTGCCACGTCAATGCCATAGTTATTTCTAACTCCATTGACCAAACCGTATACAAAGAGAATTTTGATAACCCAACAACACAATTTCATGTCATTTCCAATTCAATTAAACAAAAAATAGCAGAGTTGTGTAACCTTGACATAAACTATTTGTTAAAGAAACTTAAACCACATGCAAAAATCAATGTTATATACTCAGTCACCTTTAGAAGCATGGGTGAGATTTTTTACACAATGTTTAAACGCAAATGCACAACATTGTATTCATTGATTGCTGTACATGTATGTATCCAAGAAACAATAAAATAAAGCAACGCTCACCGCAGTGCATCGGAGGTTTGGAGAATACTGAAGTAGCCTTGAAACAACATCAACAGCCTCCGGTGGCATCCTCTTGTGAAATATCTGAAGAAGAAAAGTTTGTCAAAACATGCTTGAAATACATAATTATCATCTTTGAAACAAGCAGAGATGAAATGCCATTACCTTGTGCCATGGGTGGGCTTTTATTTGGGGGAATTTGAATTCAGTGTAGTTGGGGTTCATGCATTTGATCTCCTCCCTTGTTGGAGTGCCAAGGACCTACAAATATAGAAGTGCGTGAAATTCCAATCCGTTAGCTTACATTACATAAACCATAATGGACAAGCGATGCAATATGAATGTGATATACTATAGAAGGCCAGATGTTTCAAATCACATATGTACTGTTAACATGTACTCCCTCCGTCCCGGCTAAGATGACACATTTCTTGGCCGGGATTTTAGGAGTTATTGGTTAATACTATGTTTAATTTAAGAGAGAAAATGTGCGTATAAGTATTGAATGTAGAGAGAGAGATGAATATTTTAATTAGAGAATAAAAATGGTTAGGTGTATTCATTGGAGAGAGAAAGTTGCTTTATTATTGTTCATAAATAGAAATGTGTAATTTTATATGGGACAGACGGAAAAGGAAAACGTGTCATCTTAGTTGGGAGAGAGGGAGTAGTAAAGATCAACCATGATTACCTTAATGATTTCAACAAGCTGATCAACTCCACTTTCACCAGGGAAAAGGGGCTGAAATAGAAATTGAAACCTTGTTTAGCAAATTATAAGCTTCATCAAGAAAGCAGTTGAAGGTGATCTCTAAGATGGCAGTTTTGTCACCAACCTGTCCAAGCAGCAATTCAGCCAAGACACATCCAGCAGACCAGATGTCAATGGCAGTAGTGTATTCCGTTGCCCCAAATATGAGTTCGGGAGCACGATAGTACCTCGAGCATATATATGAAATATTTGGTTCTCCTTTGACCTACATATCGAGTCAAATAAGATAAGTAACACTACTAAGTTAAAGACCTGAATACGTCTTCATCAGAAGGGGGTAACGAATGTTGCTCACCAGTACTTTTGCACTTCCAAAATCACATAACTTCACCTGATGTGTGTGTGGATTGACCTGTAGACAGTGTGGTGATAAGTAAGTTGTTTCTTACTTGCTTATATATGCCTTATCTGGAAAATAAACTTACCAATAAATTTTGTGGTTTAATATCCCTGTGGCACACTCCAACACTGCCATGGATATAAGCAAGTGCTCTGAAAATCTGCCATGAAAAGATACTTTAGCTTTAGAGAAAAGATTCAGCTTGTAAAGCAGTCATAAATACTTAAACACAGGGATTTCTCGAAATATTTTTTTAAAATGCAAGTGACTAAGTATACCTGATAGGCATAAAGTTTAACATATATCATTGGCATCCTCTGACTCATCTTGTTGTAATGTCTAATTACCCTATGAACAGTCTCGGGAACATATTCCAGCACCAAGTTAAGGAAAAGCTCATCCTTCTCAGTCGTCGAGAAGAAACAATGCTTCAAAGACACAACATTGGGGTGGTCCAGGAGACGCATGGTTTGCAACTCACGATTCTTGTACCTCTTATCTTGAAGAACCTTTTTTATGGCAACAGTTTCACCCGTTTCTAGACATTTGGCCTGAAAGAGAACATTAGAATATATATATATATATATATATATATATAGGGTTTTGATCTATGCAAAACTAGATTTAAATACAGAAACGCAGAACAATATCATAATTAGGTCACTTTTAGGTCATAATTAGGTAATTTTTAGGTCATGCTAACAAAGCATGACCTAAAACGATCTTAGCATGACATTAAACCCAAATATTATAATATGACCTAAAATTGCTTAATTATGACATTCCGTGTTTTTGGTTAATTATTGACCATTAGATCATCTAATCCTAGGGCCAAGATTTGGTCTGCATTTCTGGATTTAAACACATACTTATTTTTATCATCTCCCTATATATATATATATATATATATATATATATATATAAGAAATGCTAAATTGCGAACACATGGAAGCTACTGCTTTTCCTTGAAACAGGAAAGAAGAAGGCATCACAAAGGCAGTACCTGAAACACTACTCCAAAAGATCCCTGACCCACAATACGCTCAGCCATATAACTGATTGTCTGAAAAATCACATTGAAGGTTATGAATAGGAAAATAACAAAAGTTAACAAATCTACCATAATATAAATACTGAGTATCGAATTTAAACCTGCTTTGGCTGACCATTTCTGCCCCCGATTGTGGTCACAATTATGTGACCAGTTTCTGTTCCATTACCATCTACAACAGCCGGTTCCACATCCTATGACATAGGATTACAGTAGCACATTTATAAGCAATGAACTGTGACAAAAACAGAAAGAAGAGTTCATAATCATTAGTTACCTTGTCATCCCTGAGTTTCATCTCATTCATCTCATCTGGCAATTTATCCAGTCCACCAGGATTACGACCAGGGTCTCTTACACCATTAGGGGGAGCTACACTAATTGAGGCCATTCACCTTTAATCGTGACAATCGAAGAAGGCTTTCTCACTATTATACAGGCTCGGATAAAGAAGCTGACTCAAAACCTATCTGCAAAAAATCCAACTTCAGTTAAACAAGATCTTTGTCAAAGTAAAAATTGCAACAATTCCACCAAAACACGTAATAGAAGTAGCGAATAATCACATCAAACAACAAGAAACACACAGCTACGGCCACCACTTCGAGAATTTATACATTTCTCAAGTTAGGGAACAGATCAAGCAATAAAACTAAACAGGCACTCATATATAGGTCAATACAGAACCAAAACCTCAACAACAAACATGTAAAGCATCTCTAGAATTACAAAGCAAAACTGAAAAATTAAAGCGCATAAATAAAATTCCTTGCAGTTTTCACAAGGATCGCAACAACAACAACAAAAAACATAACGGTCGATGGCATTAGATCGAGATCTAGGAAGTAAGACAGCTAACATAAAGTCCGGAAAATCCAATTTCATGAAATCTTCCCAAATAATTCCAATTTGTTCAACCACAACCGCAAACCCAACGAAAACGAGAATAATCAGGCGAAAACAAGCCATATAATCATATAAACCAACACAAAAGGCACACAAACGGAACAAAATCAATCGCAGCCAGAAAATCAGCTAAGAATGACAAATCCACCCGAATCTCGAATCGAAACTCAAATTAAACGACAAATACGCGAAGATCCAAGCACGCAGACTTATTCAGCCAATCAGGCTTCCAAACCGCGCCGCATCGCAACAAAAATTAAAACTAAGCTCACCGATCCAAAACCGCACCCAACGAAAACGAAACCAATCGACAAAAATCCGTCCAACAAATCAGCCAGCGGCGAAATCGTGAAATTATTAGCGCCAAATCACCAATTCCTGTTAATTTTCCAGATTTTCGCCTGAAAATGTTTGAATGGGGGTAATGTGAATAGGCAGGCAGCTATTTGATGGGAGTCAGTCAACACGAAAATGACTCCGCCCCCCAAAGCATATAGTAAAATAAAGTATTTTAGGGGTAAAAACCGAAATCAAGTTGCTTTTGCTGCGTTACTACTTTTCTCTGCTTTTGACCGTTCAAACCAAACACATTTGCTTTTTCGAAAAAATTATTTTATCAGTCACCATTTTCGGATTCATTCAAATTCGTAATTGGCCCTCTTTCCACAACGACGGGCTAATCCACGAGATTCTACGGCGTTCTCGGGATTGGGCTGTGCCGATAATCATTTTTGTGATCTCTCCCTCCTTTAATGCATGTGATTAGTGTAGTTATTTAATTAGACTTTAACGACAATGAAAATGTAATCCACATTGCTGTCACTATACCGTTCCTTAACCGTCCCTTAAATTACTATTTACATGCCACATTCTACGTTTTTTACTACATCCTTTATCTGGGACGGAACCTGCAACCCTCCATCCCTTAAATTACTATTCATTCAATTTCATTTTTTTTCCAACCAAATTCAATTAAAAAAACACACTTCATTAAAAATAAAATAAAATTACCACAAAAAATTTGAAAAAAAATTAAAAAAAAAACATAATTAAAATCCTGAAAAAATTAAAAATACATAATTTAATTTCTTCCGCCAAAGTTTGCCCAAATGTGCTCCATTAGATCATCTTGGAGTTGGGCGTGGGCGGAAGAGTCACATGTCCTTGCCCGAATAGACAATCGTTCTTGTATAGACGAATGCACTCCACTTCGAGGCGGACTACTTGCAGTTGAGCTTCCGGGGGCTTTAGGGTCAAACCAATTTCCCGTCTCGGGTCCTTCGTCTTGGACAATCATGTTGTGCAAGATTATGCACGTATACATGATGTTGACCATGCTCTCCATGAACCACGTACGAGCCGGGGCTTTGATAATGTTGAAGCGCGTTTGGAGAACTCCGAACGCCTGTTCCACATCCTTCCGAGCAGCCTCTTGCTTCTGCGCAAAAAGCGCATGTTTTGCGTTCACAGACCTAGCGCACGTCTTCACAAAGGTTGGCCACTTCAGGTAGATGTAGTCTCCAAGATAGTACCCCATTTTATAGCGTCGGTTGTTAGCGGTGAAGTTGACGGTCGACGCTTTACCATCTAAAACTTCGGCGAAGAGGTCGGATTGGTGGAGCACGTTTATGTCGTTGTTCGAGCTGGGGACCCCGAAGTACGCATGCCAGATCCATAGCCGGTAGTCGGCGACGGCCTCAAGTATAACGGTGGGGTGGGTGCCTTTGTGGCCGCTCGTGTACGACCCCCTCCACGCCACCGGGTAATTCTTCCATTGCCAGTGCATGCAATCGACGCTTCCAAGCATCCCGGGGAATCCGTGCACTTCTTCGTGAAGGCGGAGCAGGAACTGGCAATCTGTCGTGCTTGGCTTCCGGAGAAATTCGTTGGTGAAGGCAGCCCGGACGCCTTTGCAGAATTGGAGCAAGCACATTCTCCAGTGTTATCTCCAATGTGGAGGTATTCGTTAAACACATCCGTCGTTTGTCCAGTCGCAAGCTGACGGATTGCTGCAGTACATTTCTGCAGCGTCGTGTGGCTGGGACGGCCGACGGCGTCGAACCTTTCTTGGAAGAACTCTTCCCGGGCCGCCAATGTATTTGCGATGTGGAGAAATAGCGGTCGCCGCATGCGGAAACGGAGACGGAAGTAGGTATCTCCCCACACCGGGTTATCGCAGAAGTAGTCGCGGACTAACCTTGCGGCGGCTTCCTCCCGGTTACGATGGATGTAAGTCTGGGAGCGTCTTTGGGGCGGCGCGGCTTCCTCCGCCTCCCGGCGTCGATCTTCTTCAAGTGATTCTTCCATTATTCGACGCATTTGCTCATACGGATCCATGAGATCGATTAAATTTGAGGGAAGAATAAAAGAGAGATGATTTGAGATGAAAATTGGAGAGGAAATGGAGATGATTTGGAAAGAATAGATGTGTAGTTGTGTGTGAAATGAGAATGAATTAGGAGTATTTATAGGGTAAAAAAATAAAAATAATAATAATAAATTGGAAACGGATATAAAAACGGTAACATTACCGTTTACCAATTTTTTATTTTTTAATTTTTTATTTTAATTCGAATTTTAAAAAAAATGATTTATTGCGTCAGCGTGACGAATCCCACTCGCAGGCCGACGAGTGGGCGTCACGCATGGCCTTGGAGCGCGCCACGTCGCCTCGGCGCGTGGCGAGCCGTCCTACGTTTCGTCACGGCGGAATGGGACTAGTGACGAGCTGGGGACGGGCAGGTGACGGGACGAGACGCTGCAACGCGTCCCGCCCCGCTTCCATCATGCAGGAACGAAATACGGGCCACCCGGGTAACGCGTTGCGGGTGGCCTAATGATCCAGTGTCATGTCTGCCAAATTATAAATTAATTGATTTTAATAATAATAATACTTCATTCGTCCATAAAAATTGAAGTATTAAGGATGACGTGAAAATTAATACAGAATTGGTAAAGTAAAAAAAAGAGGAGAATGGTAGTTAAAATACTGTAACTCTGGTTAGTGGGATCCATTTATTGTTATTGTTTAATGATGAACCTTAGTAATATAAATTGTAAATAAATTGATGTATATGGATAACGAGTTGAGGAGAACTTTCCATAAATAGAAATGTGCTTTTTTTGTGGGAGTACTTGAGTGTGATCATTCGAGTATTGAGTACTTGATCAGTTGATCTAATCTAAAAATTGACATGTACTTCTATTGCATATTACTTAGTAGACATTTTTCCATTTGGGGCGTTTAATACTCCATCCGTCTCCAAAGAGTATGAATTTTGAGTTTGACATGGGTTTTAATGCATTATTGGTAAAGTAAGAGAGATATAGATAAATAAAGTTTTTGAAGTATTGTTAGTGGAGAATGAGTCCCACCTCATTAGAGAGAAGTGATTCCCAAAATTGGAATGTTCATACTCTTTGAGGACGGATGAAAAATGAAATAGTGCATACTCTTCAGGGACGGATGGAGTAGCAGTAGATTCATTTCTTTTTTTAGTAACACATTTTCCAACTCTTGCTTATCTCTACTTTTTCCCCTTTCATACTTTGTTATCTTTTTATTTAGTACATTACACACATTTTTCTTAATCTCCGTGTCGAAAGAAATGCATCCACTACTATGAAACGGGGAATTATATTAGATACTCAATATCTGGAATTTTTAATATGGAGAAGATTTTTGGTTTGAATAATAGTCATATAGATTATCCATAATATCATACTAACAAAAATAAATCATAAGAATCATACTCCCTTTTATTTTATTACTCATATTTTAATCTTTTTTTTCTCTTACAAAACCACATTTTCTCTTTCTCTTTCCTACTTACCCACTTTATATTTTATCTTTCCTACTTTATCAAATTCATATTGTCCACTAATAAGAGCATCCACAATGGGACGGATGTCCCGGCGGACATCCCGACGGACATCCCATTGCACTGCCACGTCATAAGGACATCCCACTACACAATGACGGACATCCCCAAGGACATCCCGGCGGATATCCACAAAAAACAATAAAAAATCGGGACGTCCGTCGTGTCAACGCAATGGCAGACGTCTCGGAAAGCCGCGGAACTCCGTATCCGTATGCATGCTTCCTAATGGCGGACGTCCGGCACGCCGGTCCGATGTCCGCCGGGACATCCGCCATTGTGGATGCTCTAAGACTATTTTTGGACAAGAGAAGTATAACAATTACTTTAATGTATTAATATTCCAATATAATTAACTAAATCATTTGTTATCAATATATCAAAAAAAATTATAAAAAGTGTGAGGCTAAAAGAGTATAAAATAATGCATGGGGATGAATAGTATATTTGTTCTTTAAAAAATAAAAACTTTTGAAATGCAATGGGTTTTAATGGACAATTGGTAAAGTTAGAAAAATAGAAAGACAAAGTAATTGCAATATTATTAACAGAGAATGAGTCTTAACTCGTTAGAGAAAAAAAAATTCTAAGACAAAACTTTTTAATTTTAAGTGACACAACTACAATGAAAATAGTTATAACTATAACATCTACTAAACACATAAAGAGCATTGAAATGGGAGAAAAAAAACATTGATAATGCAATATAATTAACGATTATGATAGAGCATGGGTGGACACACATGTGATTAAGGAGGAGATTAATTAGAGGTCTCCAAACCGAACCGAACCGGACGAACTGGCCCGGAACCTCACCGGCGGTTACGAACCGGAACCGTCAGCGGCGGTTCGAACCGGGACCGGAACCGCCCGAACCGCCGGGCCGGTTCAGGTTTGCAGATTTTGAAGAACCGTAACCGTCGGTTCCCGACACCTCCCGACACCTTTTTAGGCCTACTTCCTAGCCTTTTCAGAAACCGCTCCCGCGGCCGCCGGTTTGATCAGAAACCGTTGACGGAAACCGCCGGTTTCGGCGGTAAACCGGCGGTTCCAACGGTATTTTTAAAAATTTGAATTTTGAAATCGATGAAAAACCGCCGGTTTCCACCGAAAACCGGCGGTTCGGACGTTTCCCCTATAAATACCCCTCATCCTCTTCATTTCTACTCACCCCATTCTTGTGTTAATAAGAATTTCTCTCTCAATCTCAATTTCTCTATTCTCCATCCTCATTCTCTCAAGTTGTTTACGTTATTTGCGCTCATACTTTACTCTCACGTTGCGGAGGAGGTGGGAAGGCTAGCCGCTCTTCGAGTTCAAGTAAGTTATAATATGTTTTAATTTTTTGTTAATTCATTTTTATTAAATTCATAATTTCATTTTTCAACATCTATGTGTCTATGTGTTTTATTTTTGTGTTAGTATTTTTACTTAGTTGTATAATTTTCGTAGGAGGAAGAAGATCGAAATGTGGCCTTGTTACTTGCCCTCGCCGACGACGACCAACAAGGGGGGAATTCACATTCGGCTTCGCGTTTTGAGTACGATGTGAATCTATCATCGGACGAAGGCGATGATGGATCGCATCAATTCCCCCCTTCTAGCACCGGCCAAGTTGGCGACAATGATGAGGAGGAGGCCGATCCTCCTCCTTCCGCAGGACGACAAAAGAAAAAGATGCCTCCCAAGTTGAAATCCGAGATTTTCACCAAACATTTCAAGAAGGTCACGGTGGTAATTTCAAATCCTAATGATCCGACCACTACCGTGGAGACAAGTGAGTTCAAAGCATATTGCAACTATTGCGATAAAGTTTATCCATTTGTTATCGGTGGGGGATATGGTACTCTCCATCGCCATTTGAAGTCAAAACACCCCGTGGAATATGGGCATACTAAGTCCCAAAGCCAAATAAACTTCCCCGTCGGCTCATCGTCTCAAACAGGTACGCCGCTATTTAAATATGATCCGAAAAATATTACCGATGCTATGGTAAGATGGGCGGCAATGAAACATTTGCCGTTCAATTTTTTTAATGACAAAAAATATGAAGTTACTATGCAAACCGCTTTTAATGTTGCTACAAAGAGAATTCCCCCCTCTACTGCTCAAAGATCTAACAACCGTCAGTTTTTTGACAAAAAACGAGAGGTTGGAAAATTCCTTTCCACCTTGGGGCACAAAGTTAATATTTGCTCCGATGTGTGGACGGATTCTTTCCAACGAAATTCTTACATGGGAATTTCATGTCATTTTATAGACAATAGTTGGTCTTTAAATAAACGTTTAATTGGTTTTAGACAATTTCCTTCCCCACACACAGCACAAGCAATTGCATCTTTAATTATTCAAGTTTTGAATGAGTATGAGTTATGCAACAAGATATTTTCGGTTGGTTTTGATAACGCAACCGCTAACACCGCAAGTATAGCCGATTTAATTGCGGCTTGCTCCCCGGTGATAAGTGGTAAGTATTTTCACCAACGATGTATTTGTCATATTTTAAACTTATGTGTACAAGATGATTTGTCTTTATGGCAAAGACATATTCAACCTATTACTACAGTTGTATCCTTGATCCACTGGAAGCCTCAAATTGGCAAGGCGTGGAAGAAGTATTGCCACTCGAAGAAAATAAGGTACACAACTTTTACTTTAGACGTGTCTACTAGATGGAACTCCACATATGATATGTTGCAATCTACATTGGAGCATATAGAATATTTAGTTGATTTTTATAGAACTTACCCTGTTGATGATTTATATCTAACATCTTCTTGTTGGGATCAAAGCATGAGCTTGTTTAAGTTATTCAAAGGTTTTCGAAATGCCACTATTGAGTTATCGGGTGTGTATTATTGCACATCCGTTCGTGTTTTAGAACATTGCATGATCATATCACTTGGTTTTAAAAGTGCAATGAAAAATTCCACAAACAATCTTGAGTTAATGTGTGTTTTATATTATATGGTTGAAAAATGACTCAAGTATTTCAACGAGATCCCCACGGTTTTTTTGCTTGCCAAAGTTTTGGATCCAAAGTGGAAACTAGTTGGTACTTTCAAAATTTTAGAATTTTATTACAACAATTTGGCTTCTATTGATCTTGAACCACTCCGAGCTTTGCAAACTGACGAGGACGACGACAACTACATAAACCTAGCCCAAACATTCCAAATAAACATCCCCCACCTTCCAAGCCTCCAAAGAAGTTTTGAGTTCGACTTGCGGGCTCTCTTTCACGATTACGAAGCCAAGTACAACCGTACCCACCAAGTGAGACCTAGACCCCCCGTCAAACACATAACTTTGGCTTCTTCCAAGTTGATGAACCCGACGCCCAATCCCAATTGCCGGACCTATACGGCTTCAGCAGCGGAGGAAGGACGGCAAATTCGACAAGTGAGTTAGACTTATATTTTGACTCACACTTTTCATTCAATGAGGAAGAAGGAGGTCCCGTTCCCCAACAAATCGACGTCCTAGATTGGTGGGGATCACACGAGAAAGATTTTCCCATCCTTGCATCAATGGCCAAGGAGATCTTTTCGGTGCCGGCTTCCACTGTCGCCGTCGAGTCCGCCTTTAGTGTTGGAGGCAACATCTTGGACGATAGAAGAAGTTGACTCACCGGGTAAAATATGGAAGCCACCATGTTACTTGATGATTGGTGCTCCGCCGAAATTAGAGACCAAGAACCGGATTGGAACAATCAAGTAGTACAACCCGACCAAGACTACTTCCCCGATGAAGAAGAGTAGGCGCGCCGCCAATTCCTACGATCAAGCCAAATAGGTAAGCAAGGTAAGAGAACTACGTGGACTTTGATTCCAAAATGCAATTGAGCATTGAGGATACGTATGCATCTGAACTTAAATTTTAAATTTAAGTTGAGCTCAAGTCCTTTTCCTTTATTTTTTTCCCCTTTGTTTCGAATATGTAATTTGTAAATTGTAATCAAGACTTTAAGTCTTTTGTAATTTATAATTTTTAAGTTGTAATTTGTAAATTTTTAGTTGTAATTTGTAGTTTTAAAGTTGGAATTTGTAAATATTTAGTTGTAATTTGTAATTTTAAAGTTGTAATTTGCAATTTTAAAGTTGTAATTTGTATCAATAAAATTGCATTGCATTTGTACATCGCTTTATTCTAATTTTATTTATACAAATATATTTACATTTTTTACTTGAATTACAAATTCACAATGTATTAAAAAAAATTGAACCGTTGAACCGGCCCGGAACCGGACATGCAACGGCGGTTCACGGTTCAGGAACCGGAATTGCCGATCCTTGGCCGGGCCGGTTCAAGTTCACCTATTTTTTGTACCGGAACCGGCGGTTCCGAACCGTGAACCGCCGGTTCCCGAACCGTGGTGACGTCTAAGATTAATTGCCCTTCCCTAACAAAATACACGAAATATATTTTTTCAAATAAAATTTTAAATATATTCTTGGCCCAATCCTTTTTATTCAGCCTTGACTTCATCCTTCGTCGTGCTTTCACCTTCGTTCCTTGCCTCCAGTTGATCCATAGGCCTCATAGTTGGTGTGACATTTGATGTCGATCAATAAAGTTTGCATAAAAAATCTTGAGCCTAGTCGGTCATTTCGTTTTCCGCTCTAGAAATATTCTATCAATCCGAAATTAAGAGTCTCATTTTTTATTTCGATCCATCCGCGAATAGGAATCCCGGATCATTTTTACTATAAATGATATATGAACAATATAATGAAACAATACCTCAAACAATTTAAAATTTTATCCATATACAATTTATTTTTACGAAATACCTAAAACATGCATCTTATAATGTCCATATACCCATTTTTCTCATTCTTTCAAATATTCATTTCATCATTAATGTGAAGGCAGCAACAATCATGATTCGAACAATTAAAAGTTCGTGGATTTGGAATCAGAGTTTTTAGTTTTTTAGAATGATCATAATTTTATGAAAGTGTATGACTTTAGGGGCAATAACATTCATTTGGAGTAATTTCGAAATGATTACGTAGAAAAAAGAAAAAGATAATAATACAAAGTAGTAGTACTAGTAATTACTAAGTACTAGTATTATTTAATTGTGGTATAAAAAATAATTCTATAAATATGTTGGCAACTGGTCGGTCAATATAACTTAGTTTTATTATGCAATGATTGATCCATTCACATGCATACACCCACTACCACACATTTCATACCTAATTCATTATTAAGATCAATAATTTTAAAACCTCAATTGTTTATCGCTCCCACCAATTATAAGGGTAATTCACTTGCACTTGCTAACCTCGTCAAAACCTGAAGTTGTAGTAGTAATATTAATTTTATTTATGTGACCTAGACTCATTTGCTACTAAGTGATTATGGTGGCCAATAGTGAGCATATAGTATAATATTTTAATATATTGTTTGATACAAATATTGGATCTTTTTATAAATTAAAAGTCTAAAAATATTATAGAAATTAGTATGATTTTGCGTATTACTTCCTCCGTCCGCGAATAGGAGTCTCGGTTCACTTTTACCATAAATGGTAATAGGGTCCCACCCTCACCTAACTCATTTCACTCACATTTCATTTAAAACTAATATATACAAGTGAGACCTCTATTCCACTAACTTTTTTTCATCCACTTTTCTTAACAGTTTTTAAAACTCGTGCCGCCAAGGAATGAGACTCCTAAGGCCATCCGCAATGGGCGGACGATGGCACGCCTGATGGCGCGCATCGTCCGCGCCATTCATCGTCCGCCCCCCACTGTGGGTGTGTGGCATAGGCCGCGGACGATAGTCGCGGCCTATGCTTCGGGCGCGACTTAAACCGCGGATGATGGCCATCGTCCGCGCCATCAGCCGCTCCATTGCGGACGTCGCGGACGATGGCCATCGTCCGCGACATCGTCCGCCCCATTGTGAAGGCCGCGGACAATGGCACGCGGACGATGGCACGCGGTTTCATTTTTTTATAAATAGCGTTCATTTGTAACATTTCATTTCACACGATTTCATCTTCGAAACTTACATTTACATAATTACTACGAAATGGATTCAAGCCCCAATAGCCCTACGTTTAGCGGAGAGGCGCATTGGCCGGGTACAGAACCCGGCGATTATCGTTCGTTCGGCGACAACACCCATTACGATCCCGATTTCAGTACGGAATCGTATGGGTTGTCTGATATAGAGCCGTTGCCGCACCGCCCAACCGCATCGGCCGATCCTGCCCCCGCAGCGACCGGTGCCGCCAAGGGGAAGGCGAAGCGGAACCGGCAGCGGGCGCAGAAGTTGCCGCCTCCCGGTGACTGCGATGAGTACGCCCCCGGCCGTACGAACTACACCGACGACGAAACTCTCACTTTGGCCCGGTGTTGGGTAGATATATCGGAAGATCCGATATTCGCCAACAACCAGAGACAGACCGCGTACTGGGAGCGCATCGAGAACCTCTACAATTCGGTCAAGCCGCCGACCGCGTACAAGCGCAAGAGTGAGCAACTCCGCAAGCACTGGGATCAAATCAAGAAGCAAGTGAACTTGTACTCGGCGGAGTTCGAGAAGTGCGCGCGGTCACAGGGGAGCGGCGAGAGCGTGCACGACGTGCGCTCTAAAGCGATGTTGTCGTACCGGTCGATGTTCGGAGAGTTCAAGCACGAGGCCATCTGGGCGCTCTTGAGGGAGAAGCAGAAGTTCCAAGGTGGAATTCTGCACACTGGTGCGCCGAAGAGGACGAAGGTCACCGAAGCTGGTGACTACACGAGCAGCGGCAGCGGCACTAACCCGGTTGACCTCAACCAGACGTACGTGGATGAAGGGAGTTCCGGTACACCGGTGTCCTCCCGGCGTCCTCCCGGCATCAAGGCTGCGAAGGCCAAGGGGAAGGCGACCGCGACGTCATCGTCGACCGCTGCAACCCCTGTTCCGGACCCGGATGAGCTCCCGACGCAGACGGCCACCGCGTTTGCGTCGTTAGCTACAGCGTCGATGGCAAGGACGATGTTGCAGACGCACAAGGCCCTCAAGAAGTGCACCGACCCCGAACAAGCCGAGTATCTCCGTGCATTACTAGATGAGTTGCGTAGGAAGTTGGGAATTGGCCTGACTTAGTTTTTTTCTTTTTTTAGTTGAATTGTGTAATTTTTTTTATTATTAAAACTTCGCCGCTTGTTATTTAGTCGTTTTTTTTACTCGTTACGTGTTATTTGAAAACAGTTAAATTAATTAAACAAAACAACAAAATGATGATGTGGCGTGTCATAGGGCGCCCCACTGCAGGTGGAGAAGGAGGAAGATAAAAATGCTGACGTGGCGCGCCATAGGACGCGCCTTAGGGCGCCCCACTGCTGATGGTCTAATGGTGAAAGGAGGGAGTACATTTCTACTTTGTAAAACGTTATATCTAATGCAAATCATATGTCTAACTAATGTCAATTATTTTTTATTTTAATACATTATATATTAGCACATCGTACCAAGTAGTTTGATATTAGTATATTGTATAACACATCTTGACATATATTACGAAAAAGATTACATCTAATACTGTATAACACATCTTGACATACACTACATACCCTTTTTTCCTCGTACTTATAAGAAGGAAATAAGTTGATAAAAACTAATTAAAACCCTTATCCTGAATTTAGCAGTCTTGTTGGGTCAATCCAATTTATTTGCTTAGCCCAGTTCGCTTTAAATTTTCAACAATATCCATTAGATTTATATCGTCAAAATGCAATAAAAAAAATGCAATCAGATATATTAATTAGAAAGAAAAAAATTATAAATCTAATTATTAAAATAATTTGTTGCTAAATTTAATTTTGATTATGATTTGATTATTTTTTATAATAAAAGTTAAATTTTTTAATTAGTCCTATATTTTTAATTTTTAATTTTTAATTAATCTAAAATTTCTAATTTTTAATATTAAAAAATAATTCAATCATAATCAAAATAAAATTTATCTACGAGTTATTTTAATAATTAAATTTAATTATAATTTTTATAATTAATACTCCCCATGTCCCACAATAATTAGCACACTTTTTTTTACCATAAATGGTGAGCATGTCCCACATTCCACTAACTCACTTTACTCGTATTTTATTATAAAATCAATATAAAAAAGTGGGTCCATATTCAACTAACTTTTCCAACCAACTTTTCTTTACATTTCTTAATACACGTGCCCACAATAAGAGTGACAATTATTGTGGGGCGGAGGGAGTACTACATTTAAGTATTTCAAATTATTTTTATTTTAATTTTTTCCTTTCTAAAAAGGTTTAGAGAAAGAGAGAAATAGGATCAGCAATTAAGTGATTGAAAAAAGAAGTGATAAAATGTCAGTTTAGGTACTCAAAATATAAGAAAATATCATATCCAATACTCAATAGAGACATAGAGAAAATATTATATCCAATACCAAGATATGAAAGTCAAAATTGCCCTCAATGCCTTGGAGGCATTTTTTGTGCAAAATTGTAATGAATAGTGAAAAAGTACAATAAATTTGATTACATCCTAGTTCAGGAAGTACCCATGATATTTTTTGAGTTCGGATACCATTTGTGAGCGAAACGCATAGTTTAGAGACTATTAATGTAATTCACTCTTTTTAATTTAATCTATAAAAGCATAATATTGTTGAGGATATACGGTAAGAAAGTGCATTTTAACTTTTTAATTGAAATTGGCATCGTATATCCATACTTTGGTTTCATAAGTCTTTCTTGGGAGCAGATCCTCTGCTGTGCTACAAATCACAGCACCAAGTGCTGTGTATAAAACGCCGAAGATAACAAATGAAACGCAGCACTAATTCATTTTGTTCAAACACCACTACCTCCCTGGGCCCCACCTACCGATCCATTCTCTCCCACAAAATATATTAGTAGTAATATATAAAGCTAATCTAATATTTTTGTGATTAATTGTTAAAAATAATTTACATTATCAATATTTCTAGTAATAATATTTTTAAGTTGATTTCAATAAAGCTGATTTTGATTGGGACTAAATGTGTATATCAAATATCGATTTTCCCGGTGAAGAAAATTTCTTTATAATAATGATTCCTTTATGATTAAATAATTTTACATATTACAATAGTATTTAGTTTTTATCACAATTACATCCAATAATATTCAGTTTTTTTTCACAATTACACCCATTCCTATAAGACTATAACTATGATTATTACCACTAATTCATTTTTAGTAATCTATGACAAAAACATTGAATCAATTTTATATAGATATATTTAAATATTATATTTCACTCTCTGCTATAAATATTAATATTGCAAATTCATTGTTAATAACTGATGACTAAAATTTTGCTATAAATATTAATAATGCAAATTTATTTTTACTTAATGAATAAATATGTTGGAATCAGCTTTATAAATACATTACTCCACTACTTATATATTTTGTGGAGAGAAATGAGAATGGATCGGTGAGGTGGGGCCCAAGGAGGTAGTGGTGTTTGAACAAAATGAATTAGTGCTGCGTTTCATTTGTTATCTTCAGCGTTTTATGCACAGCACTTGGTGCTGTGATTTGTACCACAGCAGAGGATCTGCTCCCGTCTTTCTTTCTACTTCCTCCGTCTCATTCTAAGTGGAGAATTCTTATTTCTGCATAAAATTTTATGCAGTGTTGTTTTGTGAGTGAAGTGAAGAAAGTGAGAGAGAGAAAAAAACAGAGAGAGTAATATTTTTTTAGAAATATATCATTTAGAGTGAAACATCCCAAAAATAAAAAGATTATATTTTTCCGCGCGAAAAATGATGATATTTCGGTCAATTAACCAACAAACTCGGTGCGGGTTTCAAGGCGTAATATTTTTCTGCACGGTAAATGGTGATATTTCGGTCAATTATGTGCGGGTTTCAAGGCGTCGAATTTATCAAAAAAAAGTGAAGATGTTAATCATCAACTTGAAACGGTGGTGGTATTTGGACGGAACATAGCTTTATCTGGGTTCGTTAAGGAGTCATTTGGTTTCCATGAAATGGGTATAAATTTTATCTATTGATTACATGTGTTTGGTTCTGCAGTATTGGCCCAAGAATTTGGAGCATGCCGGTGGTAATTGTTCAGAGAGCTGCTGTTTACAAATTGTAGAGTGAGGCTGCTAATATGTACATTGTCTCGTTCTCCGCACCCATCAAACAAGCGCAAATTCCTATTTTATCCCTTAATTATTGTCTTCACCACTACATTCGATGCTTTCCTTCTTTCGACAACAGATTATTTACCCACACATCTTCGTCGGCGATGTAGATCTGGACTTCGAAAATTATTTCCTTGCTCCATATCAATTTCAAGGTCATTTGGCAGATCTCGAATCCATTAGTAGATTGTGTGCAATAGTGTAAACTATTTTTCTTCCAAAGATTTACATTTGTTACCAAATAACAACGACTACCCAAATAAAATGAAGAACAAAACATGGAAATGGCTAAACATGAAGCAGGAGAAGCACTTACTCAAGGGTTTGCAGGCACTTACTCAAGGGTTTGCAGGCACTTACTCAAGGGTTTGCAGGCACTTGCAATTTTCTCTCTAGTTTGTTGAAGGCGGCGTACGAAAGAATGAGAGAATTCCCGCTTATATTTTGACTGCTAGGGCGTGAAGGTTATAAGTGTCATTTCCGGAATTGACGGAGAACAAATTCGTTATTGTAGTAGTTTGTCAGTTATTAAATATAATATGTTCGAACCAAACATGTGTTAGAGCATCCACAATGGTGCCTAGCTGAGCCCCGGTGCTAGGCGGTGCGCTCGGCGAACCATTGCAACCGCCTAGCGGTTTTCCGAAAAAAAAATCGCCTAGCGCTAGGCGATATACGGGCGCTGGGAGATCCGCTCGGTGCCATTGCAGGGTCCAGATCGTCGAGCGCATCGCCCAACGGATTTTTTTAATTAATTTTTGAAACACTATATATACGCGCTTTGCACGTCATTTTCATTTGCACCACTTGTTTTAACAAGTTTTCTCTCTATCTTAATTTCTGTACAAGAGCAACAACGCGAAATGAAGAACAACAACGAATGTACTCTAGTGACGAGCGGGTCTCAAACTCCCCCGGTACCCGTGGGAGGTGGATGGAGTCCGATGCCAGGGTACTACAACATGTACCCGTGGCAGAGGATGATGCCCGGGATGGCAACCAGGGGGAAAATGCCCGGGATGGCAACTGAGGGAGTATGCCGTCGTGACAGGGGGTACCGGGGATGAAACCCGGTATGCAGATGATGTCGGGGTGGGTGCCTGGGATGCAGATGATGCCGGGGGGGGGGACGGCGATGCAGCCCCAGACAGGAGGGGTACCGGCGACGCAGGGGACGCCGGGGGAGGAAAACGTCTATCGCCCCATTTTTGATTTTTCGACTGCTTCTTCGCACACATCGACCCCAATGGAGGCGCAGTTCACGCAATTTGAGACTTTTTTCCTTTGAGGAGTTGGGGTTTGATATTCTCGGAGTTCTGGATACTCCCGTTCAAACCGGGGAGCAGTGCGGGGTCGTCGCGCCCTAAAGAAGAAGCGCAAGGGGAAGAGGGTCGGCGAGTCGTCACAGCCGGGTGAGGACGACTGCTCGGTACGGAGGAGGTGGACGGATGCGGAGAACGTCGCGCTGTCCAAGGCGTGGGTGAGTGTTTGCAATGATCCCCTCACTTCGAACAATCAGAGGATCGTCAACTTGTGTGCTAAAATAGCAGCAGCCTACGAGACATTTTGCCCGGAGGGGAGACCAAGCACCGGGGAGGATTACCGGAAGGCGTCGACCGAATCTGGGCTGCGGTCTCCTGATTTTCGGGCTTGTACACCAACGCCCTCCGCATGCACAGCAGTGGCCAAACTGAGGATGACTGCAGGAGGATAGCGGAGAAAGCCTTCCCCCAACCCGGGTTGTATAAGGATTTCACCTACTGGAACTGCTTTGTGGTGCTGAACGAATCCGAGAAGTTTCGAGCAGGTGTCGACGCTGGCTGGCCGAAGAAGCAACGGCTGAACTACACCGGTGATTACAGCGGTAGCAGCGGTGATTCCCACGACCTCCCCGAGACGGCCCAGGTGATCCCCACCCCTCGTTCGTTCGCTCGCCGACCTCACCCTGCTGGGCAAAAGCGGGCGCAACGGGAGGCGAGGGGGGTCGCCGGGGGTTCCCAGGAGGTCCAGCCGGCATCCCCCCTTGGTCAGTCCATAGAGGATCTCAAATTCTTCGCGCGTCAACAAACGTGCGGTCAGATGGTCAAGACGTTAGCCGAATGGCGGGCGGCGACGGACCCCGAGGAGAAGAGTTTTCTTCACGCATTGTTCGTGAGCATGCGTGACGATTTGGGTGGAGGCGGCGGCTACGGTGGCAACGGTGGCGACGGAGGCGGCGACGACGGTGGCGACGAAGACGAGGAGTGAATTTTTTTAAATTAATGTACTTTTTTTTAATTAATGTAGTTTTTTGATTTTATTGTACTTTTTTTTAATTAATGTACTTTTTAAAATTTTAATAGTATTATTAAATTTTCTCGTGTCGTAAATTTAATTCTGTATGTTGTGTGATTGTTAATTATTTGTTTTATATAATTTTTAGTGATGTGGCTAAGCTATGGCTGGGCTATGGTGGACTATTTGCTTGTCTTGATGATGTGGCAGGAGGATTTTTAGGGCTGATGATGTGGCAGACGGAGTTTATGGCTAGGCTATTGCTGGGCTATTCCTATTGTGAATGGATAAAATAGTTGGAAACCAAATAGTTAACCTAGAAAATGAAACTCTAATTTGGACAATTACTTTTATGTCCATTGTCTTTAACTTATGATTGAGTTTCACCGAAACCAAACGACCTCCTAATTGTTTCCCAACTTGGTACCAAACAAAGAGGAGAGATGGATAAAATAGCTTTAACTACTAGCCAACGTAGCCTAAAAATTCAACCATAATTTAAGTAAATCTCAAAACTCGTGAAATAATGGTGTACTAGTACTAGAAAATTCGCTACTTCGCCAAATCATGGCTTAATCAGAGCATTAAATTCCCGACACAAATTATTACTCCCTCCGTCTTACATAGTTTGTCTCACTTTGACTGGGCACGAGTTTTAAGAAATATAATAAAAGTAAGTTGAAAAAGTTAGTGGAATGCGAGTCATACTTTTATATATTTATTTTATAATAAAATGTGAGTATGAATGAGTTAGTAGAATTTGTAGTCCACTACCAAAAATAGTAAATAGTGAAATGAGACATACTATGTGGGACGGACCGAAATAGAAAAATGGGACAAACTATCTGGGACGGAGGGGGTACTATCTCTATTTATAAAAAATAGACTAGTTTTACTATTTTAGGTTGTTTATCAAAATTAGACCAATTTATAAATATAGAAAATTTTACACAAATATATGGACCCATCAATCCACTAACACTACTTCCACCATTTTTCCCATATATATCTCTTTTACTTTACAAATTGTGCTTAAAAGCCGTGTCATATACTTCCTCCACTTCCTCATAATTGAGTCATTTTTCTTGAGAATTTTTTTTATAGCTGAGTTATTCCATATATAGTATATATAGTACTATAATTAACTTTTTTTCTTTCCACATTATTCTCTTTATTTTATTTTATTTAATTTTTACTTTATTCTCTCAATTTTTTATTTCTCTTACTTTATTTATTTTTTTATCTAGTTATTTAACACACTAAATATTAGTAAATTTTTTAGACTTTGTACTAAAAAATAATATCGTACTAATTTTAAAGAAACGGATGGAGTATACTTTTATAGACGAAGATAGTGTTAAATCACATAGAGTAAAAGTGTTGAAAACGTCGTTATTAAATTGAGTGAACTACATAAAATGTCTCTGGCGTTTCCATTTGTTGCACTCCAGACACCTGACAAAAAAAATATCGCTACAAGACTCTGACCTTTAACATAATCACATATCGTATATTTGTAGCCATTTTTCGGACCAAAATGCCCAAATGCCTTGAAGGGCATTTCAGACATATTCCCGCTGTGTGTGCAGGCCTACTCTACACACACCTGCACTTTTGTAGACATAGCTCTGCACTTTTTGTCAAATCAAAGTTGATTTAAATTAGCTTCTTATATTTCTACATGATTAAGAGTTATAAATAGTTATATAAACTAACTACTATATAACTGTATTCTCACATATATGCACGCAATTATAGCTTCTATTATATGTATATATTTCAAAAGACACATATCATATTGTATGATATCAATATAAATAGAAAAATAACAATTTATCAAATCAACTATATATATACGCGTATGCATATACGCTTAAATCAACGAATATGTTTGACTAATATTTATATATATTTATTTGGAAAATGGTACTCAGTACTCCAATTTCTAATTGCATGTGTAATTGGTAAAAAAACTAACATACACAGTAGGATCAAAATATAATTAGTAAAAATATTAATAAAAAACCGTGCATTAGTTCATGTATTTTCACTAATATCATCACTAATTCTAAATAACTCCACATGTATATGACTCAATAGTTTATTAAATAAGTATTCAATTCTTACCTTCACCAATCCTATTATCTCATGTGAATGAGACCTTTCTCTTTCTTTTTATTTCTTTTTATTTTCGGATATGGCATATATGTGTAGCAGAGTAAATGTGTGTATGCTAATAGAAAAATTAATCCATCTTTTTTTTTGGAAAAGAAACAACCGACTTAATATGATTACTCAGCATTCTTTAAAAATGCATTAGTCATACTAGGTGAAACATAAATATGACACGTCTCAAAACAAGGAAATCAAATTCTCCTCTCATATTTCTCAAAATATTTTATTAACTAGTACTTTAAAAATTGCATGCATTAAAAATTTCATTTACAGGTTACCATGTCAAATCTCATCAGGGGAACAATAATCAGCAGTACATGCACTGCAGCTTGCCGGCCGTCACTGCAGATTTCCATTTGATATGCCTATAATACCCTTTTAGGGCTAAAGGGTATTTTAGTCAGAAAAAACATGATATGTGATTATGTTTAAGGCCAGAGTCTTGTGGCGATATTTTTTTTGTCAGGAGTCTGTAGTGTAACAAATGGAAACGTCGGAGACATTTTATGTAGTTCACTCTATTAAATTTTGTAAACGGGTGGGCTTACTTTCGCGTGTTCATACAAAGTCACGCATCTGGGTCCCACTTTAGGAAAATCAAAACCTACACGTGTCTATTGCCATGTTTGGACGTTGCTCTTGCGTGTGCCATCCACAAATCACGCACCTTCTTCTTATTTTTATAGTACTAGTGTTAACACCCGTGCTATGCACGGACCAAAGAATTTTTTAACGGAATGTACATAATCAAACTTTCTGTGTGATGTATGCCAACTTAAAACTTTTTTTACAAATTTAAAATAGTAGTGAAACATTTTGTATGTATGGTATAATTACCCCTCAGTATAGACTAAAACCTTTAATCATTCATGGACTCGTTACTCTTGAAATTGCAACATACAATTGTCAATGACTAAAAAAATGCCTTTTAAGAAATAGGCCAATATGAGCAAACAAATACAAAAATAAATGTTTTTTCACAATTAATATATTCGTTTTTGCCAAATTTAAATTCAATACATGAAAATATACCTAAACACGAAAAACTAAATTAAGAAAAATTAAAAAATACTTGAAAATTTCATCACCCCTATTGAGTTGAAGTAACACCAAATTTACGATCTAATATCAAAAAAATAACGTATAGTATGCCTTCGTATTAATAAAAATGTTAGTGTGATGCAATGTTGTTCTTGATTTGATATTGGTATTAATATAGTTTTGTTTTTTATCATTATTATTTGCTATTTTATTAATTATTATTTGGTTTAGCCAAATTTTATTTCCATATATGATAATATAGTTACATATTCTAATATTTTGAAAAATCTAAAAGGAGAAATATGAGTAATCAAAGTTAACTCAAATCTAACTATATACTATGAATTTAAGTACTTAGTAAAAAGACTTCAAAATTTTATTTTTCCTCTTGAGTAGAAGTAACACCAAGTGTATGATCTACCATCAAGAAACTAACACATAGTATGTGTTCGTATTAGTAAAAATGTTCTTGTGATGCAATATTGTTCTTTGTTTAATAATAACATTAATTTAGCTTCACTTTTTATAATTATTATTTGGTTTAGCCAAATTTAAATTTAATATATACATATTTTAAAATTTTGGAAAGTCTAAAAGATAGAAATATGAGTAAATCAAAGTCAACTCAATTTTAACTATATATATAGACTTACTTATTACCAAAATTATTTTAAAAATATAGTATATTATACAAAGTCCAATAAATTAAAATTTCAAATTAAAAACTGTATTTAATCAAGAAAGAAGTACTATAAATTGATTACATAATTTTATAATACTACTATTTGAAATCTAAATTATACTCCAAAATCCAACACACTAAAAGCCTACTAAATACTTCCGTCCTATAGTAGATGTCACACTTTTCTTTTTAGTTTGTCCCACAAAAGATGTCACATTTCCTCTTTTGGAAAAAGTTCCCTCTCACATCAATTATAAAATTATATTTTCTCTCACCACTTAACACACAAAATAATATCTCCTAAAATCCTGTGTCATCTCTCAAGTGTGACTTCTACTATGGGACGGAGGGAGTATTAAACAAAAATTTCAAACAATATACAATAAATTAATAATATCCTAAAACCCTAATCCAACATGCGACGCCTCCATCTCTCTCAAGTTTCTCTCTCCCTCCCTCCCTCCTTCCCCCTCCTCCTCCTTATTCGGCTGCGGAAATCATCTCCCCGGCCAGAGCACCGCTCCTTCTTCCTCGCCGGCTCTCCTTCCACACACAGCCTCGCCGCTCGTCCAGTCTATCGCGCCGCCTTACCCGCTGCGCCTTCCTCCCTCGCGGCGCTGCTCTGCCTTACATGCCATGGCCGCCGCCTTTCTCTCTTTCTCGCGGTTCCACCTCTTGGCCACCGGCTTGAGGACTCCTCCACGCCACCCAACCATCGTCGCCGGTCACCAACCCCTCTCTCTCGTAACTCTCAGGTATCGGGCTTGCCGGCGTGCAAGTCCAGCTGCCACCGCCGTCGGCCCTCCTGCACCGCCGCCGCCGTAGTAACCCATCCTACATAGCAGCAGCGTCGCCACTTCCTCTTCAACTCCGGCATTTCTCTCGCAGCCTCACCCGCCAGCTGTGGCCGAAGCCGTCGCCGAATTCCAAGCAGAACCAAACCTGCTATACTGCAATCACAAAATCAGTCCCCAAAATTCAGACTCTAGTCCATCTATTTAAAAGTGTTTCAAATCTTCTTCAAAAAGTTTGCATTTGGTTGAACCATTTGAGAACCCACTATCTCAATAGGAGCTGCCTTTTTCCTATTCAATGATTGTCATTTCTCAAAATGACCAAAATGGTAAACAAAATAGTTTCACAATTTCCCGCCAAAAATGACAATATTTACTTTCCATCCAACTGTCCCTTTTGATTGTATAGATTAGCATTTTACCAATATTTACTTTGTTTTTGAAAAATTTAATTTTACTGATCACTTGCTCTTTTATAAATAAAGCCTAATATAAACGAGATCAACTCAATATTAGTAGTATAACTTTTTTCATTATACTCCCTCCGTCCTACAAGAATATGCACTCTTTCCTTTTTAGTTCGTCCCATAAGAACATGCACTTTCTAATTTTTGAAACTATTTTCTCTCTAATGAGGTGGGATCTATTCTCCACTAATAATATTTTATTTACTTTTTCTCCCTACATCTTTCTTACTTTACCAATTTTGCATTAAAACACGTGTCGAACCCAAAGTTCATATTCTTTGAGGATAAAGGGAATATATTTTTTCTTATTTTTCGATCCTTTATAGTGTCTCAAACCCAAGTTTATTAATTTAAGTAGAATTATCTTACTACTAATTATATTATAGGAGTATTTCATTATCAAAACTGAAATTAGCATTTAAAATAATTATATAAAATAAAAGTAAATTTATACTCACTCCCACTTTAGGAGTCCCGGTTAATCATATTTGGGTGTCCCACTTTAGGAGTCCCGATTAAAATATTCCATAAATTGTAATAGACCACACATTTCACTAACTTTTTTCCACTCACATTTAATTATATTATAAAACTAATATATAAAAGTAGGACCCACCTTCCACTATTTTTTTCTACCAACTTTTCTTTACATTTTTTATAATCCGTACCAAACTCAAATGAGACTCCTAAAGTGGGACGGATGGAGTACATTCTTTAGTTAATTTGTAGTATTTGATAAAATAATTAGTACGGAATACATAATAATATAAGAGTGAGTGTATGTTTAGTTTTAAATAGTGCATTTGGTGTGTGTATGTCTAGTAGAGATTACCTATCCATATTAGTATTATTAGTAGAGATGGCCTATTCATAAAAGTGTTACACTAAAAAAAACTCGCCATTTAGTGATAGAAATATTCATCACTAAACATCGAATTTCCGTCGCAAAACAATGTTAGTAACAGATTAGCATCGAAATGTAGCCGTAATTAAAAAGCTTGTCAATAAAAAATTTGAAGACTAATTTTGTCCGCCACTAAATTTAACAATAACATCACTAGCAGAATACCTTGTCACAAAATCAATTGGGCACTACCTTAGCTGTCCAAATTAGTGACGGACTAGGCCGTCACTACAACTGTGTTCTCTAGTCTCATAGTAGCGACGAGAAGTCTGCCACTGATTAGAGACCGACGCACCTCCGTCACTAATGTTGTGTTGCGTATTTATACATTAGTGACTACCTAATCTGTCACTAATCTAGTATTTGGGTCAGAATTTCTATTTTAGCAACGCTATTCCCTGTGCCAGACTCTACTTCATCAAAGCTTGCACCTCGCTCAGCTCCCTTTGAGTTGACATTATCCCCTTAAACTGCTTGTAGAGTACTTTAGAGTACCTCAACACGGAGTTCACATGATCCTCCAACACTCTCGAGGTCCCTGTGAATTTCTAAGTCCAGACATCGATTGAGGCCAGAGAATCATGAACTTGCTCCACGTTTTGCAGCAGTAGCTCCCTGTACAAAACGATGGTTGATCTCAATAGAATGCTATAAAATGAATTATGTATTGTTAGAAAAATAGGGAAGAAATTCCCAAGCCGTGTACAGGCGGTACTCTAACTATTACAATCAAAAGGAAACTTGCAACAAAAAGAAGAATGAAAATTACAACGGAAATAAAGCAAACCAAATTTATAAGTCGAGTGGAGGAAAGCCCTCTTTCCGCAAGATAAATTACGGCCCGACTAGTGCTCACGGAATGGCGTATTGCCCCCAAAGATAAAACGACTTCCTCCTAGCGTGTAGAAGCACCTCAAACCCGCTAAGCACCGGCGAACTTGATGGAGTTCCGAGAATCGAGCTAGACAATGCTCCTAAGATGCACACTAGAATGCTTGAGACTAGAGAAAGGGAGAATGATTGTTGGTGTTTGTATATCTATCTCTCAAATCCACACCTATTTATAGGATAGGAGTGGCCACATGAGAGGTCTCGGCATTTAGGCATCTCATAAACACTTGGAGGTTGAAAAGCCAAAAGACTTAGGAAAAGGAAAGGTTTTGAGACCCTTCTAATTTCCCACATGTTTTTCCTACAATCCCCCACACTGGTTAGAGCGCTGCAAGCTCAAACCAACACCAGACACAAATGCATGTATGCAGATTCTTTTGCTCAATTCTCGAGAAATAATATTGCATTTGGAATAGTAGCTTGGGGCTTTAAACTTTCCATAGTCAACACTATCGGGCATACCGGCGGCCTGGTGGACGTGATGCCTTGAACCATTCCTCCTTGGTGTATACCGAGACAATAATATTGACACAATATTATTTACAAACTTATCAGTTCTCACGTTTGTGTCCATTACTGGCCATGGAACACCACTTTGGATTCATAAGTGATTCACATGTTGAAGCGGCCCACACTTCTTCACTTACATAGGTGATTCTTTTCCAGGTATCCTGCAATACCCACCTCCTTGAGGTTTCTAAGAATCATTAAAAGTCAAAACTTAGCCTCTTACCACATGCAGGTTACAACACTCAATGCTTTCTAAAGAATGGGCGAAGATTAAAATCTTCTGAGTGTTACAGCTAGATTTGTATAGCTTCGTTTTCCCATTGAACCAATCCCATGGGATCTCCAATCGTATGGTTGGGTTACCACTATACTCGTATTTTAAGATGTGGTTTTCAGTCCCATTCCTTTTAGCAATTTATGCATTTGATCACAGTTTAAACCTTTTTGTTAACGGATCCGCTAAGTTATCAACTGACCTTACATAGTCAACTGTGATAACATCACTTGTGATCAATTGTCTGACGGTATTATGTCACCGACGAATATGTCGAGACTTACCGTTGTATAAGCCACTATGTGCTCTCCCTATAGCTGCTTGGCTATCACAGTATATCACTACTGTCGGCACTGGCTTCTTCCAACATGGAATACATTCTAGGAAATTTCTGAGCCACTCGGCTTCTTCCCCTGCTTTATCCAATGCGATAAACTCAGATTCCATGGTGGAATGAGCAATACACGTCTGTTTCGTTGATTTCCCCGAGACAGCACCACCCCCCACAGTGAACACATAACCACTCGTCGAGAATGAGTCTTTTGAATCAGAGATCCAATTTACATCACAGTACCCTTCAACTACTTGGGGATATCTTGTGTACTGTAGCTCAAAGTTAAGAGTATACTTCAAGTATCTCAAAACCCTACGCAGAGCTTTCCAATGTTCCTTGCTTGGGTTGCTCGTAAATCGGCTCAGCTTATTCACCGTACACGCAAGATCTGGTCGGGTGCAGTTTGTGATAAACATCAAACTACCTATGATCCTTGCATATTCTTCTTGAGCTACAGGCTCACCCGTGTGCTTACTCAAATGCACGTTGGGTTCCAATGGAGTCTTAGCTGGCTCACAATCGAATGAGTGAAATTTCTTTAGCACTTTCTCAATATAATGAGATTGTCTCAGAGCAATTCCCTCAAGATTGTTCCATATATATTTCTTCTTCCAGATCACCATTCAGAAACGCAGTTTTCACATCCATTTAGTAAATCTCAAGATTGTGCAAAGCAGCAATCGCAAGAAGCACCCGAATGGAAGTGATTCTCGTAACAGGTGAATAGGTATAAAAAAAGTCATGCCCTTCTTTCTGCTTAAAGCCTTGGACAACTAGGCGAGCTTTGTACTTATCTATAGTACCATCAGGCTTATATTTCCTTTTCAGAATCCACTTGCACCCTAAAGCCTTACAGCCTTCAGACAAGTCTACTAACACCCAAGTGTTATTTCTCATGATGGATTCAATTTCACTGTTGATAGCTTCTTGCCACCACGATGCATCTGGGCCAGACAAAGCTTCCGCCACTGACTTTGGTTCACCATCCAACATGAAAGTTATAAACTCTGAACCAAAAGTCTTAGCAATTTTAACTCTTTTACCACGTCTTGGTTCTATATCCTCAGGACTTGAACTCGTCCTTTTTGGAGGATTAGAACTAGTGGATTCATCCATCATTCTTTCACTAGAACGATCCTCCTGCTTCTTGCAAGGGTACACATTCTCAAAGAATATAGCATTTCTTGACTCAATTGTTGTTCCTTCAGCCACGCCAGGCACAGCTGACCTATGGACTAGGAAACGATATGCACTACTATTAAGTGCATGGCCAATAAAGATGCAATCGACTGTTTTAGGGCCTATTGCAACTTGTTTCGGAGGAAGCACTTCTACCTTCGCTAAGCACCCCCACACTTTGATGTATGAATACGAAGGTTTCTTGCCTTTCCACAACTCACAAGGAGTCACATCCCTATTTTTTAGAGGAATTTTGTTCAGGATATGATTCGCTGTTAACACAGCCCCTCCACATGTTCTGGGGTAATCCTGAATTAATCAACAAAGCATTCATCATCTCTTTTAGTGTTCGATTTTTGCGTTCAGCAACACCATTTGATTGAGGATAATATGGAGCCGTTGTTTGGTGAATTATACCACTTGTATGACATAATTCTGCAAACGGCGCTACATACTCACCACCTCTATCACTTCGAACACACTTAATTCGACAATTAAGTTGATTTTCAGCTTCATTCTTGAAGTCTTTGAATGCTTCAATTGCCTCATCTTTACTTCTTAATAAGTAAAGGTAACAATACCTAGTGCAATCATTTATAAACGTGATGAAATACTTTTTACCACCTCTTGTTTGTACAAATTTCAAATCACATACGTATGTATGGATCAATTCAAGAGGTTTTGTGCTTCGCTCTACCGAATGGAACGACAGTTTTGCCATTTTGGCTTCAACACACACTTCACATCTTTCTTGTGAGTTAAACTTATCTACTTTTAGTAAATTAAGATTTACTAATATTTTTATAGCATTTAGATTTACATGTCCCAATCTATTATGCCATAAATCAGAGCTTTCAAGCAAATAAGAGGATGTGTCATCTTCCTTATTGCTTATTCCTTTTCCACGGTGAATGACCGTAACATTCAGCTCAAAAAGCCCATTCACTAGGCGGCCTTCACCTATGAACTTTCCATACTTGGTCACTAAAACCTTTTCACACTCAAATTCTAGTGAAAATCCATGATCTACTAGAAGTGAGCCTGACACCAAATTATTTCGGATGTCTGGGACATGCAGTACATCCTTAAGGGTAAGAACTTTTCCAGATTCTAATTTTAGGAACACATTACCCACACCAACCACCTCAGAAGAGGCTTGGTTTCCCATGCGTACTTTTCTACCTCCAACAGATTTGTAAGTAGAAAAAACGCTTCTCTCGGAGCACACATGACATGTGGCACCAGTATTAACAAACCATTCATTTGGATTATTACCATGGTCCACTTCGGAGACCATTGCGACCACCTCGTGATCTTTGTTGTTTATAACAACACGTTCAAATAATTTGCACAATATTGTCTCCAACAATAAGTACACAATTATATTGAAACATATGTGCATTGGTATATTAAAAAACCCATGCATCCCAATTACTATTACCAAGTCTAAATTGGTCTTGCTTGTCAACTGACAAACGATAAACACAATTCTCAAAAGGATTGATCTCAGGGAATTAATCATTTCGTAGCCCATGAACATTGCGACTGTTCGTTTCTTCATTCCAGCTTTGGAGCTCATGTTTCCTTCAACTTCGATTGGTATAATCCTGTCTTAGAAGAGTACACTAATTTATCTTGGGATTGTTAGAAAAATAGGGAAGAAATTCCCAAGCCGTGTATAGGCGGTACTATAACTATTACAATCAAAAGGAAACTTGCAACAAAAAGAGGAATGAAAATTACAACGGAAATAAAGCAAACCAAATTTATAAGTCGAGTCGAGGAAAGCCCTCTTTCCTCAAGACAAATTACGCCCCGGCTAGTGCTCACGGAATGGCGTATTGCCCCCAAAGATAAAACGACTTCCTCCTAGCGTGTAGAAGCACCTCAAACCCGCTAGGCACCAGCGAACTTGATGGAGTTCCGAGAATCGAACTAGACAATGCTCATAAGATACACACTAGAATGCTTGAGACTAGAGAAAGAGAGATAGATTGTTGGTGTTTGTATATCTATCTCTCAAATCCACACCTATTTATAGGATATGAGTGGCCACATGAGAGGTCTCGGCATTAAGGAACCTCATAAACACTTGGAGGTTGAAAATCCAAAAGACTTAGGAAAAGGAAAGGTTTTGAGACCCTTCTAATTTCCCACATGTTTTTCCTACATGTATACCAGGTAACAATTTCAGGGTAAATTTTACCTTTTTTCTTCAAAACAACCTTCTGTTCAGGTTGCATGCTAAGGTGTACATACAAACACTAAGGTGTGCATACAAACAAAAAGAGTAGTCAACTTTAGTATTCGGTAGTAGAATGACAGTACAGAAGATGGCAGATTACAACAAATCTCTCATACCAGAAACTAATGAACCCTACCAGACCATCCCTTCAACCTAGACACATCAGGTGAAGAAATGCACACGAACAGATAAAAATGGAACCCTACCAGACCATCCCTTCAACCTAGACACATCATTCTTTCTGATCCTTCGGCTTCGGATCCAGAGCTGATGCGAGCCCTTGCTGCGTCAACATCACCTTCATCTTCATCCTCCATATTCCGAAATCGTTGCTGCCTGTGAACTTCTCGGCCTCCAGATGCGCTGCCATCATCAAGAAATCGCAAGAAACAAAAAAAAACTACTTCAATCTTGAGCTAAGAATTTTGGGAAACTGCAATCGGTGGAAGAAATCGCTCGTCTCCTCGATTCCCACAGACGGCGCTAATTTGTTATGAAACTGATTCTGAAACTAAGAATTGAAGAACTTTGATTTGAGAGAAAAATGGAAATCTTATTGAATCACTCTTGAATCGAGCTGTATATCACAAATGAGAAAGAATGAATGAAAACTAACTAACTAACAGCCTTTATATTGAATCTAACGGCTAGTACAATCAACGGCCAAGATTAGAACTAACTAATCCTAAAGAGATCCAACGGCTTCTTCATTCCATTTCCAGCCCGTGAGCTCAATCAAGCTCAGTAACTCGACGATCAATCACACATACAACAATCCTCCACCATGATTGATCAAAGCTTACTCAGACTTCAGCCTGCAAACACTCACCGACTTCTTGCATAGATCAAACTTTTCTCTTGGTAGAGGCTTTGTTAACATATCGGCAGGATTGTCATCCGTGTGCACCTTGAACACCCTCACATTTCCTATCTCTATCTCTTCTCTGATGAAGTGTAAACGGACATCTATATGTTTACTTCCTTTCATGATATACCTTGTGTTTTGCCAAGCAAATCGCGCTGTTGTTATCACAGCCGATTGAGATAGCATCCACTTCACAACAAAAATCTCCAGCAATCCCCTTTATCCAGTAGCTTTCCTTCACCGCTGCAGTCAGCCCCATGAATTCAGCTTCAGTAGTCGACAAAGCTACTACACTTTGGAGACTTGATTTCCAGCTAATAGCTGCTCCAAACATAGTGAAGATGTACCCGGATTGTGACCTTCTATTATCAAGAGTCCCTGCAAAGTCAGAGTCACAAAAGCCAACTATAACATCTCCCTTATATTCATCATCTCCTCTGAACAGAATGCTAAAGTCCCCAGCTCCCTTCAAGTATCTCATCAGCCATTTCAATGCACACCAATGCTCCCTTCCATGATTGGACATGTATCTACTGGTCACACTTACAGCTTGAGCCACATCCGACTTGAGCCACATCCGGCCTCGTTGAGATCATAGCATACATTATTCCTCCAATGATGTTAGCATATGGTAATTTTTGCATTTCTGCAGCTTCAGCTTCTGTTTTAGGCCTCTGATCTTTAGATAGTTTGAAGTGCTGGGCTAGTGGAGTTGCTGCTTCCTTAACATTGCTCATGTTGAACCTCTGTAGCAATCTTGATACATAATCATGTTGTGAGAGCCATATCAACTTCCTTCTTCTGTCTCTGATCAAGTTCATGCCCAGAATCCTCTTGGCTGGGCCAAGATCTTTCATCACAAAAGCAGCCTTCAAGTCATCTTTTACTGATTTGATTTCATCTTTGCAAGATCCTGCCAGCAGCATATCGTCCACATACAACAAGAGATAGGCAACAGAAACACCATCTCTCCTCTTGATATACACACACTCATCATAGAGTGACTTCACAAAACCACAGCTCAGCACATGATCATCAAAACGCTTATGCCACTGTCTACTTGCTTGCTTCAGCCCATAAAGACTTCATTTGAGTAAACAAACCTTTCATTCTTCTCCTGGATTGACAAACCCCTCGGGTTATGTCATATATATAGTTTCATCCAGCTCACCATGTAGGAAGGCCGTTTTAACATCTAGTTGCTCTAACTCCCAATCCCTTTTGGCAACCACAGCAAGCAGTATCCTTATGGAAGTGTGTTTCACAACGGGACTGAATACTTCATTGAAATCTACCCCATGCTCTTGAGTAAATCCTCTAGCAACTAACCTTGCTTTGAATCTGATATGCTCTCCATCAACTGACTCTATTTTCTTCTTAAAGATCCATCTACAACTCACAATCTTTCTGCCTGGGACCTTCTCAACCATCTATCATAGCAAGCATCCATCTGTCTGCTTCCTTGCTCTCAATAGCTTCTCTGTAGTTGGCTGGCTCAGAATACTCCACCTCCTCAGCCACACAAAGAGCATAAAACAACATCTCAGCATCTGCATATCTTGAAGGTGGTTTGACATTTTGCTTTCTTACTCTATCTCTAGCAAGCTGATAGTTTTCTAGATTCTCTGGTTCTTCAACCTGCTGATCTGTGTTGGTACTTCCTGAACTCTGAGCAGAAACAGGATCAACATCATCAGCCCCCACACCCTCAGTCTCCACCTCAAACTCAGCAATCTTATCAGTCTGATCAGTCTTTGAAGACTCTTTAAGAAATGGCATCTGCTCCTCCCAGAAAACCACATCTCTGGAGATCACAATCTTGGAATTCCCAGGTTCTATACACCATAACCTGTAACCCTTACCCCAGATTGATACCCAAGCATCACACATCTCTGAGCTCTTGCTTCCAATTTCCCTTGCTTGATGTGAGCAAAAGCTTTGCAGCCAAAAACTCTCAGTCCAGAGTAATCTCCATGAGCTCCATACCACCTAAAATCCGGTGTATCACCATTGATGCTTGAAGATGAACATTTATTAATCATTTTCACTGCTGTAGAGGCAGCCTCTGCCCAGAACTTCATTCCTATGCCTGCTGACAGAAGCATGCACCTCACCCTATCAATGATAGTTCTATTGGCCCTCTCTGCCACACCATTTTGCTGAGGGTTGAGTGGGACTGTTCTGTGCCTTTTTATCCCTTTGCTCCTACAAAACTCATCAAACTCCCTTGACAGATACTCCAAGCCATTATCAGTGCACAGACACTTCAGCACTGCCCCTTTCTCAAGCTCAATTTCAGTGCACCAGTCTCTGAATTTACTGAATGCTTGTGACTTCTCCTTCAGTATATAAATCCAGATCTTTCTTGAGTAATCATCTATGATACTCATATAGTATCTGCCACCACCAATAGAATTAACCTGGGCAGGTCCCCACAAATCAGAGTGGGCATAGTCCAACGGCTTGGCTGATGTGTGCTTGCCCTTTGGATAGGTGAGCTTTTTAGATTTCCCAAGCATACACTCCTCACATCTGAGATGCTCCACCTCCAGCTGACCCTTCATGACCCCAGATTTCACTAATTCTCTGATACTCCTCTCAGCTGGATGGCCCAATCTTTTATGCCATAACTCCAAGCCCTCAGACACTGAGTTGATTTCTGCCTTGAGTGGCACCTGGACCTCAGCTAGCAGGTAATATAGGCTAGCTATTCTCTCTGTCTGCATCACTATCTTGCTGTTTTTAGACACCACCATCTTCCCTCCAGCAGAAGAGAATACACAACCCTTTCTCTCAAGAAGGCCATGAGAAATAAGATTTCTCTTAACTTGAGGTATATATCTTACCTCTGTCAAGACTCTAATACAACCATCCTGCATCTTCAGCCTTATGGTGCCAATTCCTTTCACATAGCACACCTGGTTGTTTCCAAGAATGACTGTGCCTGAGTGCTCCACTAGCTCCTCAAACCACATCAGATTAGAGCTCATGTGAAAACTGCAGCCCGAATCCATTATCCAAGATCCACCTATACCACTATCTGCCATAATCAAAATTTGATTCTCCTCACTATCTTCCACACAATCAGTTGCATTAACCATTTTCTCCCAAGCCTGTGCTTGCTTCCTTTTCCAAGCATGGCAATCCTTCTTCAAATGGCCAGGTTTCTTGCACCAATAGCAAGACCGAGTTTCCCTTTTATCAGCTTGACCAGCCTTAGACATATCCTGATCCTTCTTGAAAGGTTTCTTGAATTTGTGATGCCTCACATTCAGGCTCTCTGCCATAGCAGAGCTGGAACCAGAACCAATTCCCAACCCACTATTATGGAGTTCTTTAGCTCGAATTGCGTTTTGGACCTCCGCAAATGTAATAGCTCTGTCCCTCCCATACAAAATAACATCACAAAGTTGATCAAAGGATCTAGGAAGAGCATTTAGTAGTAGGATCGCTTTATCCTCATCCCCAATTTTAGCATCAATATTTTCAAGATCATCAATAGCTCTACCAAAATCCTCCAACTGCTCTAACACTCCTTTACCCTCCAAGAACTTATAGGAATACAGTCTTTGCTTCATATATAAACGATTCGCCAACGATTTCGTAAGATAGAGATCCTCTAACCTGGTCAGAATACCCGCAGACGTCGTCTCCTTTGCCACCTCTCGCAAAACCTTGTCGGCGAGGCACAATACGATCGTGCTATGTGCCTTAGCCTCGATCTCAACTTGCTTCAATATAGCCTTTTCATCGAGAACCCCCTTTTCTATCTGATCCTTCGGCTTCGGATCCAGAGCTGATGCGAGCCCTTGCTGCGTCAACATCACCTTCATCTTCATCCTCCATATTCCGAAATCGTTGCTGCCTGTGAACTTCTCGGCCTCCAGATGCGCTGCCATCATCAAGAAATCGCAAGAAACAAAAAAAACTACTTCAATCTTGAGCTAAGAATTTTGGGAAACTGCAATCGGTGGAAGAAATCGCTCGTCTCCTCGATTCCCACAGACGGCGCTAATTTGTTATGAAACTGATTCTGAAACTAAGAATTGAAGAACTTTGATTTGAGAGAAAAATGGAAATCTTATTGAATCACTCTTGAATCGAGCTGTATATCACAAATGAGAAAGAATGAATGAAAACTAACTAACTAATAGCCTTTATATTGAATCTAACGGCTAGTACAATCAACGGCCAAGATTAGAACTAACTAATCCTAAAGAGATCCGACCGCTGCTGAACCTCGACGGCTTCTTCATTCCATTTCCAGCTCGTGAGCTCAATCAAGCTCAGTAACTCGACGATCAAGCTCAGAAGAAGAAGAAGAAGAAGAAGAAGAAGAAGAAGAAGAAGAAGAGGTGGTTGTTCGAACAAGGATCCCTATTTTGGATGTGCCCTCTTCTCAACTTGTAAGATTTCTTCCTCAAGTTACCTTTTCAATAACTTTTTGTTTCATGATATGTTTAGTTCTTGAATTTTGGGGCATTTCTGATTGTCTAGGGAGGAATTGAGATTGGTTGTTGGTCTTGGATTTGTTGATGATATTTGAGGGTAGAAGAGAACATAGGAAGATTATTGATATGGTGGAATTGAGAATAGCACTAAATTATTGGAGTAAGGAATTGTGTGTGAAATTTGACAAATTTGAAATTAATTGTTTGTATTGTTGTATGTTTAGTTCATGAACTGTGGAATATCTCTGCTTGTCTGCGAAAAAAACTGGGATTGTTTGTGTCTTGGATTTGTTGAAACAAAATAAAAAGATTCTGGATAAAAAGATTCTATTTTTTTGATGGAAAGATATCTGGGCAATTCTTGAATTCTTGTGGACATACACTAGAATAGTTTTTTTTGACGAATTTGTTGGAATAAGGAAATGCATATGAAATTAATAAGTACTAGTATAATATTTGATTGGTTTTCTCTTGTTGCTTGAGCTGTTTCTTTAGTTTTAATGGTGGAAGATTTCTACTTGACTGGGGAAAAATTAGGTTGGTCATAAGTCATGAGTCTTGGATTTGTTGACGAGATTTGGGGAAAGATTCTGGATCTATTCTTGGATTCTTGGGAAGATACTGTTAATTGTAACTAGCCTTGGAATAGTTGTTTTTGGTGAAGAGAGTGTTGTAGTAAGGAATTGAATATGGAATTTAACAAATTTGATAATTGATTGGTTTTAATAATATTGTTGCTAAATCAATGCAAGATTTAAGCAAAATTCTGAGAATCATTTTTTCTTTATGGAAGATTCCATGATATTTTTATTTAACTTACATAATTAGTTAATTACCATGATTATTTGACAAACATAGTTAAGGCTGATCCATAATTCCAAAAGTAAGCCATATTTGCTAGTACTAACTGTAAACTAGCATGAATTTTTGATAGTACTAACTGTAAACTAGCATGAATTTTAGATGCTTATTTATCAAATTTGTTTGTATTCGACATGTTTGCTCGCAACTCACAAATATGTATGTGTATGCAAAGGATGTTAAATCTCCGGAGACGCCAGTGCTGTTTGTCCCAAGCATCCGTTCCGGTGGTTTTGCTGATATTGGTCCACGGAGATACATGGAAGACGAACACATAAGGATAGACGATCTGTCAGCACACTTGGGGTCCCTCATCACAGTTCCCGAACCTTGTGCCTTCTACGGGGTAAGTGGCTTTTTCGCCCTATCTTTCCCGATGATGTTGGAATCACGCGGCGACATCTTATTTTGGTGCCGTTTTGCAGGTTTTTGATGGCCATGGAGGGCCTGAGGCTGCAGCCTATGCTAGAAAACACGCGATGAGATTCTTTTTTGAAGACGGTGATTTCCCACGAGCATCTGAAGTAAACGATGCCTTCGTATTGGATGTTGAGAATTATCTGAGGAAAGCATTTCTCTTAGCAGATATGGCCTTGGCTGAGGACAGTAGCGTGAGCAGTTCTTCGGGAACGACTGCTTTGACAGCTCTCGTTGTTGGAAGGTACATTTTTTTTCTTCGCTCTCCATAAATTGTATTCCCGACTAAGATGACAGGCTTTCCTTTTTAGTTTGTCCCAATTAAGAATACACATTTCTATTTTTCTTTAACTTTCTCTTCAATAAATACATCCAACCACTTTTGCATCCAGAGCTGGTGAGAAGTTGTGTTTGTCACATTCATACTAGTTTTTGCATCCTAATTATTTCATTGGTTTGTTGTACATATATATTTCTTGGGTCATGTATTAGAAATATATACACCAACTTTTGGTCAATTCAGATTTTTATTATTAATTTTAAATATAGTGTAAAAATACAATAACTTTGAACTTGTAATAAATATATCATGATTAAATTTTTCAGTGGAATTAATTCTATGTGGATGTCTCTTTAATGTAGTTTATAGGATGAACTTAAAGTGTTGTTAAAAATACACACTTTGAATATGGTTAAAAAATAAACCAACTTTTGGATGAATTTGTTTATAGCATATTTAAAATACATAAAGTTTGAATGTGTTCAAAATATTGTTTTAGCTAGCCTATTGGAAAAACACTTTTATTTTATAATGTATTTTTAGTGATAGCATTAATTTTAATAAAATAAATTGCAATAAGTATTTAGATTTCTTTCAAAAATTTAAAATTTGAGCTTACATCTACTCCAATAATCATATGGACTATCTGAATATAATCATGTAATTAATTTGAAATTTATCACTAAACAATTTTTTAAAATATTCATGTTTTCTATGAAAAAAATGCAAATTCCAACTAAAAAACGTAATTAATTTAGGCCATAGAGAATTTGAACTCTAGAGTTCGTTACACCCTGAGCCTTAGACTACGTTTGTAGCTGATTGGACAATCAAATTTTTATGAGTTTTAGGTGACAATGTTATAACTTATAACTGGTGCGTTTAGGGCTGGGGAAAAATATCGAAAAAATGAATATCTCTCGTATCGTATTGAAAAATATCGAAAAATTATCGGATTTTTGATATATCGTAATTTTCGATACGAAACGATACTGTATCGTAAGTTTTCGATACGATAACGATATGAATTTCCTTATATCGCGATATATCGTTTTATATCGAATATACGATATATATCGATATTTTCGATATATCGTTTTATATCGAATATTCGAATATATCGTATATATCGAAACATATTTGAAATTATAATTTTCGATATACTGGTATTCAATACGATATATCGAAATATCGATACGATAACGATATTGATATTATCCATATCGAAAGTTTGATATATCGAAACTTTCGTTACGATAACGATATGAAGTTCTTTCATATCGATATTTTTGATACGATACACGATACAACGTTTTCGATACGATATCTCGTATCGACCCACCCCTAGGTGCGTTAGGATGACACCACTCTTAAAGTGACAACGTGATAACAAATAACATGCAATCTGCAATATATATGCAAGTAATATTTGATATATAGACAAATAATTCGGCATATGGTTCCAAGCAATATGAGATACGGAACCAGAGCACTATGGTAACTCCATAGTTAAAATGACAATCTAGGCAAACAATCTGCGATATATAGGAAAATATTCTGCTATATATAGGCAAGCAACTCGGCATATGGTTCCAAGCAATGTGCAATACGAAATTAAAGATAATCAAGCAATCTACGATATATAGACAAAAAAGTCTGCCACATGGCAGACTAAGGTTGAATTGCTCTTAAATCTAAGGGTTCTCATTGGTGTTACATTCTTATTTTAAAAGGAGAGAACATCTTTTTTAGTACACCAACTATCCCGAATGAGCAAATTTGGTCCATAACATTTCATAATACCTTTAAAGGTCCATCAACTATAAGTTAATATCAATTCAACTACTTTTTGGCTATTTCCAATATTTTCATGACTAAAGTACCCTTAAGGGAAATGAGGGCAATTCAATCTATTTACCCTCTCATTTTCATTAAAGTAGTATGTGATTTGGGATAGTTGATGTACCAAAAAAGATGTTCCCTTTAATTTTAATTTCAATATAAAAATATATTAATGATATTAATATTCTATTACTATTAATTATTTACGTTTAGTTTTACTTATTTGTAATATTTTAAATCATTGTACTATATTTAATATTAATAGTGAAATAACTTAGATATAAATATATGTAAACATTATACTAATACAATATTTGTATATAAAAGTAGTTCAATTTATTAGATGGAATATTAATTTTTCAATCTTAAAGCTATACATAGAATATGTTATTTTTAAGTACAATACAAAATTGATAATTAAAAATAAAATAAAATTTATTAACATACATAGAATCTTAAATAATTCAAAGAGCTAAGTTTTATTTTATCTACTCTTATGTAGTAATTGTAGTCTAAAAAAAAGTTGAAATTATCAATAATCAATTTAATAAAAAAGACAATGACATTCTTAGTTGAATATTATCATTAGGCCATTTACAACATTATGAAATTGTTCATAATTCTCATATCTATTCCCCTGACTATTCGTGAATCATATTTTTTCTACTTTATTAAATTTTTATTTCAACATAGTATATATTATATATTATGATTAACTTAAATTTTCAGTTTAATAAAATTACGAGATTCATTAAAATAAAATATATATCTTAGTGTTATCTAAATAATTGATAATGTAACCATATAAAAGTATTAACTAGCACTAGAAAGTAATATGATAATATTCAATTAATGTATGGTATATATTAGTAATAATAGTATAAGATCTATTAAACTTAATCCCAAATAAATTAGAAGAAAGAAAAAAGTGAATGAATAAATAGATTGAATTGCCCTTCATGGCCTTAAGGGTACTTTAGTCATGAAAATATTGGAAATAGTAAAAAAGTAGTTTAATTGATATTAACTTAGTTAATAGCCCTCAAAAGATATTATGAAATGTTACGGACCAAATTTACTCATTTAGGATAGTTGGTGTACTAGAAAAAATGTTCCCTCTTTTAAAAGTGGTTGTCATCTTAGTAAAATCTCATGTTATAATTATGTGCCTCTCTCTTAAAGACGTGAAATCAAAACGCATCTTACATTTTTTTTGAAAGAAAAAAAAGTCTCATAAACACGAAAATTAAGTCATTAAATTTGATTTAAATTTATCATTCTTTTGAACTTGATTAGATTGAATTCAAATTGATTTTTTGGGTGTCGGTCGTGCTTATCATGGGTGTGTTTCGACAGCTACAAGTGAAGAAATCGATCATCTAGTGTGATAAATGCACACAAAATGGGGTGGTGAACGTGAGAGATGCTGATGCAGACATTGAACAGAAAATGGAGATGTGATAATCACAAAGAAAATGACATTCTTTAGTTTTTATTAACATTAAGAACTCCGACCAAATTAAATTACTGTTGTCAGTTCAGAGATTAAAGCACTAATTATTGTAAATATTTAGAGGGTATATGGTGACTTTTTAAAACATCACATCTAAGTTTAAACCGATTCAAAACTATAAAGACAGACATCGTATATTATACTCCTATTGAACATTGTTTTGAATATCTTACATTTCATTTTAAAACTTTTATGGGCCTATTTTTAAAATTATTTATTGAATAAATTGATAATCAAGAAGAAAATAATTTTATTTTATCTTGATTGATACTATTTCTTTATTAATTATCTTTCAACAGTCCTTCAAATTAAGTAATGAGAATTTTTATTTTTAACTTGCATAACATCTTGAAATTTAAAACTCTAGCTATAATAACTACTCTATTATTGTAAAAAAAGAAAAATAACTCATTTATGATGGAAAGAAAAAATAATACTAGCAAATAATTTGAAATCTAATTTGAATAGTACTTTATTTGTTCCATTGAAGATGACACAGTTTCCTTTCTACTTTGTCTCAATCAAAATGATACATTATTAAAAATGAAAATAATTTTATCTCAGCTTTATTCCATTTCTATTATTTTATTTTTTCAACTTACCACACAAAATAAAGTTACATAAAATCTTATGACATTCTATGATAATTTGGAATTACCTACTAAAACAGATTGTTTAGAGCATCCGCAATGGGCGGACGATAGGCCGCCCGATGCCTCGGGCGCACCATCGTCCGCCACTGTGGGTGTGCGGACGATGCCCAATGCATCGTCCGCGGACGATAGGGCATCGTCCGCGCCATCGTCTGCCCACTGTGGGCGACGCGGACGATGCAATGCGTATCTTTTTTTTAAATTCGAAAATTATTTTTATATAAATACCCCCTACCCCACATTCACATTTTTAACATTTTCATTAACATTTCAACTCTCAAATTACACTATAAAATGGATTCCGGTGAATATCCAAGTCCGAATAGTCCGATGTTTGGAGGTGGTGCACGTTGGCCGGGTACAGACCCTGACGAATATCGGCCCTTCGACTCCAACACGCAGTACGATCCTAAATTCAGTACGGATTCGTACGGTCTGTCCGACATGGAGCCGTCTCCAACCCGTCCCGCCGCACCGCCACCCCCTCCGTCGCCGCACCCCCGCCAGAAAGAAGCGGAACCGGCACCGGCACCGGGCGTACAAGTTGCCACCTCCGGAAACGAATGAAGAGTACGCCCCCGAGAGGACGAACTACCAACCGGATGAAACCCTCGTCTTGGCGAGGTGTTGGGTGAATATTTCGGAGGACCCGGTATTTGCGAACAACCAAAAGCAGGTTGCGTACTGGGAGCGCATCGCCGAGTACTACAATTAGGCGAAGCCGCCGAGCGCGTACAAGCGCCATAGGGAGCAGCTCCACAAACACTGGGATCCGGTGAAGAAGCAAGTCAACATGTTCTCAGCGGAGTACGGGAAGTGCTTGAGGGAGCAGGGAAGCGGCGAGAGTTTGAGCGATGTGCGCGATAGAGCGCTGTTGTCGTACCAGTAATTGTACGGCGACTTCAAGCATTTAAACATCTTGGTGCTCTTGAAGGACAAACAGAAGTTCCAAGGTGGGATTCTGCCATCGGCTGCGCCAAAGAGGACGAGGACCACCGAAGCCGGTGCTTACATGAGCAGCGAAAGCGGCGCAGATCCGGTGGACCTCAACCTGACGATGTATGAGGAGGAAGAGAGTTCCGGCACACCGGTGTCCTCCCGGCATCCCGTTGGCGTCAAGGCTGTGAAGAACAACGGGAAAGCGAAGGCGACATCCTCCTCACAAGCCACGTCCGCCCCCCATTGCCGATCCCGACCCCGACCACGACTTCACTTGCCTACGCGGAGTTGGCAGCGACCGCCAACCGGAGGACGTTGTTGGACACGCACAACGCCCTCATGTAGTGCCAGGACCCGGCCAAATCCGAATACCTCCAGGGGATGATCGATTAGCTGCGCCGCAAGTTGGGACTTTTGTAGAGTAGTCAACTTTTTTTTTCATTTCTAACTCATGTAACTTTTTTTAATCAATGTAGGATTTGCCGTTTTTAATTAATCGTGGTGTTTTTTAATTATTTTGCATTGACATATTTGAAAACATTTAAATTAATTTACAAAACAATGGTGAAACCTATAGGGCGGCCTTTAGGGCGACTTATAGGGCGCCCCACTGCAGCTGAAAAGGTAGGAGGATAAAATGATGATGTGGCGGTGCATAGGGCGTCTTATAGGGCGTCCTATTGCTAAGGGCACCCGCAATGGGGTGCCCGATGGTACACCCGATGGCGTCCATCGTCCTCGGGAGCGGACAATGCCCACATTGTGGGTACCCGCCATCGTCCGCGACGTAGGGCGTCCGATTGCGGGATCGGCGGATGATGGCACACATTTTTATGGCTATTTAAACCTCGTTTCTCATTCACTTGTTCGTACGAACATATCACCTCTCTCATTTCGCTCATCTCTCACATTTCTACCTCTCTCAAATACCAAAATGAACCACGACGATGACGCCACTAGTTCTAGCTCCTCAGAGTCGGGTAGTTCGAGCTCGGCCACCTCAGAAGCCTTAGATGCAGCAGTTGAAGAGGCCATGGCAGAATGCTTAGCCCAAATGCAGCGCGAGGAGGCTGCGGCGGCGGCGGAGCAGATCCACATGCCTATTCGACGTCGGAGGTCTGTCCGACGCGACCACGCGGCAGCTCACGAACGTCTGGTTACAGACTATTTTGCAGATTAACCACGGTGGGGACAGACTGTTTTCCGCCGTCGGTTTAGAAATGCCGCGTTACCTTTTTCTCAGCATTGTCCGGACGTTGTCATCACGTGATGAATACTTCACGTATCGGGAAGACGACGTCGGCAGACCCGGCCTTACACCGTTGCAAAAGTGCACGGCTGCACTCTGTCAGTTGTCCTACAGCACCACGGCAGATATTTTCGATGGGTACCTCCACGTCAGGGAGACAACAGGCCGGGAGTGCCTGAAGAGATTTTTTAGGGGAGTTGTGGAGGCCTACGGTGACACATATTTGCGCAAGCCGACTGCCGTTGATTGCCAGGGCCTGATGAAGATGCACGAGACCGCGCACGGCTTTCCTGGGATGCTAGGGAGCATCGACTGTATGCACTTGTAGTGGAAGAGTTGTCCGACGGCGTGGAGAGGCCAATTCACTAGTGGATACAAGGGCAGCCACCCGACGATGATCCTCGAAGCCGTAGCTGACCATCAGCTCTGGATCAGGCATGCTTACTTCGGTGTAGCCGGGTCGAACAACAACATTAACATCGTCAACTCATCCACCCTCTTCACAGAGACCATCAAGTTCACTGCCAACAGGCGCCAATACCACATGGGGTACTACTTGGCCGATGGCATATACCCACGGTGGCCTGTTTTTGTGAAGACGATCAACTGCCCAATTGGTGAGAAGAGGGCTTTATTTGCGCAAAAGCAGGAGTCGGCGCGGAAGGATCTCGAGCGGGCATTTGGTATGCTCCAAGCACGGTGGGCAATTGTGAAAGGGTCGTCTCGTCTCTGGTTCAAGGAAGTCATCGCCGATGTCATGTATGCGTGCATAATCATGCACAACATGATAGTCGAGCATGAGGGTAGGAGCATCACCGACTGGAACGATGATGACTGTGCATCTTGCTCGTCCAGCACGGCGACCGAGGCCCCCGCTAGAGGATTACCGCCGGGCTTCAATGAGGTTCTAGCTAGACAGGCCTCAATGCGCAACCAACATGACCATGTTCAGCTCATGAATGACATGATTGAAGAAGTGTGGGCCCGTAACCGCCGTCGCTGAGTTTGCGTATTTTTTTAATTCGTATTGTAATGTATTAATTTATATAAATGAAACGAAGTTTTTTCCCAAATTTTGTAGTTATTTAAATATTCAGATAAAATGAAAATGCATAGGACGCGCCATAGGGCACCACGTTGCAGGTTGAGGGTAGGAGGATAAAACTGATGGCCTAATGCCCTTAAGAATTACATACTTTATGTTTTAGTAGATTGTTTAAGAATTAAATATAGGTTGATTATTCATTTACAATTGTGGACCCTTCACCGTACACGAGCTTACACAAGTTTCTACAAAAGTCTACATAGGAGTGCGACTAATTAAATACTACAATTACTAATCATAATTGCTACAAAAGTCTACATAGAACTGTGACTAATTAAATACTCCCTCCGTCCCGAGCTACTCGCTCATTTCCTTTTCGGCACGGAGATTAAGGAATGAGTGTATAGGAAAGTAAAAAATGACGGCTGTAGGTGAAAATTTTTACTAAAAATAGAAAGAGTGCAAGTAACTTGAGACGCCCAAAAAGGAAATACGTGCGAGTAGTGCGGGACGGAGGGAGTACTACAATTACTAATCATAATTGCTACGTGCCAAAATCCGAGTCAGTAAATTGATTCAGCCAGGTAAGGGCATCAGTAATGGCGGACGTCCCCGCGGACTTCCGCCATTGTGCGTCCCTTCCATGGATACGGAATTCCGCGAAGGAATTCGCAGTTCCATGGCATTCGGCCGAATTCCGCGGGGAATTCCGTGCGGACGTCCGCCATTGCGTTGACACCCGCGGAATTCTGCGCGGAATTCCCGTTTAATGCATTAAATGTTTTTTTTCGGTTCCTATATACACATTCCGTTGAACTTCATTTCATTCGCACCACTTGTATTAACAAGTTTCTCTCTCTAAATTTCTTTTATATATTCGTACTGGCCGGTAGTGGTAGTGCTGGTGGTGGTGGTAGTGGTAGTGGTAGTGGTGGTGGTGGGCATTATGAACACATGATGCAGATGATATACGCACGTGTGCGGGAGGCCGCAGATAGGGAGGAACAAGCGGCCTCGGCGCCGGCGGTGCCTCGACCCATCCATCGTCGCACTATAGTGCCCCGGGATCACCTCCCTGCCCACAGGCGGTTGTACGAGGATTACTTTGCGCCGGAGCCACGGTTTGGGGAGAACCTATTCCGGAGACAGTTTAGGATGCATCGACCGCTCTTTATGCGTATCATGAGCGCTTTGGAGCGTTGATACGGGCATTTTAGGGTGCGGGAGGATGCGGTTGGTAAACCCGGCCACAAGCCGATTCAGAAGTGCATTGGCGCAATTAGGCAGTTGGCATACGGAGGTTCGGTCGACATGTTGGACGAGTACCTCCACATCGGCGAGACGACTGCGCGCGACTGCCTGAAGTATTTTTGTCAGGGCGTTAGAGAGATATTCGGTGATAGGTATCTTCGGAAGCCTACCCCCGAAGATGTCAGACTCTGCTGGATATGCACGGGAATCAGCACGAGTTTCCGGGGATGTTAGGCAGCATAGATTGTATGCACTGGGAATGGAAGAACTGCCCCGCTGTCTGGAAAGGGATGTACACTACTAGTTTCAAGGCCAAGAATCCCACGATGATCCTTGAAGCGGTAGCTGACTACCGGCTGTGGATTTGACATGCCTATTTTGGAGTAGCCGGGTCGAACAACGACATCAACGTCCTCCAGTCGTCGCACCTTTTCAACGACCAGTGCATGGACGTTGGTCCGGCCGTCAACTTCGTCGCCAACGGCAACCAGCACAACATGGGCTATTATTTGGCGGATGGAATATACCTTATGTGACCCGTCTTTGTGAAGACGATCAGGTGTCCAGTAGATGAAAAGAAGATATATTTTGCGGGTCGCCAGGAGGTAGCTCGCAAGGATGTGGAGCGGGCATTCGGGGTGCTACAGGCTCGATGGGCGGCAGTGAATGGTCCCGCACGGCTGTGGTATGTTGACAACATCGCCGACATCATATACGCATGTATTATCATGCACAATATGATTGTCGAAGATGAAGGTCCAACACTGACTCATTGGACCAACGATAACGCGGATGTTGCGGGTCCAAGCCACGGCGTGGCCACCGGCAATGTTCGCATGGGGATACTACACGACGATGTCGATCGAGTCCGTGCATTCGTCGACATGTGCAAAAAACAAGCCCATGTTTGACTCCAGAACGATATTATTGAAGAAGTATGGCAGGGGATGAGTCGTCGTTGATGTGGGGGTGGGAATTATTGAAATATATTTTTTAATTTGGTGAAATGTACTTTTCTTTTTTTATTAATGAAATATTTTCCCTATTTGTGTCGACTATTTAATTCTGTAAATATATTACTTTCGGAAATTGTTTAATTTGTAAATTTGTGATTTTTTTATTGTGGGAATTCCCGAAGGAATTCCGCCACTGTGCAGTGGGAATTCCATATGATGTGGCAGTGCAGTGGGAAGTCCGTATGATGTGGCATAAGGTGTTTTTGGGAATTCCGCCCACCGCTAACGCTCTAAATATGCTCAATAATTTATTCCCAATTGCATCCCCATTTTCCTAATAATTACACAACCGCTCCACTCCGGCGATCATTTCACCGGAAAATTGAAATTGAAATTGAAATGGAGAATTCCGGAACGGCGGAGGGAGTCGGATACTGGTTACAGTGGCAGGTACTCCTTTCCGCGCTCGTATGCGTGGTCCCCACGGTGATCGCGGTCAGATTCCTCCGCAGGATAGGCGGCGGAAGCGATCCGCTGAAGCCGGCCGATCTCTGGTCTCCGTGCTGGCGGAATCTCCATCCTCGATGGCTCCTCTTCTACCGCGCCTTCGCCTTCATCTCCATGGCTTACCTGCTCTACCAGACTGTTGCTGCCTTGGGCTTCATCGTCTTCTTCTTCTACACTCAGTAACTCTCTTTCTCTCTCACACACAGAGTATAATTTTGCTGGATTTAACTCGAATTTGTGTGATTGTTACTCTAGGTGGACGTTTGTTCTAGTGCTAGTATACTTTGGGGTTCGTACATCGTCAATTCACCCTCTCTGATTTCAGTTTTAGTGTTTAATTTGAATTTGAATTCGAATTCTAGGGTTTGAGCTTGCTCTGTTGCAGATTGCTACTCTCGTCTCGATTAGAGGATGTGCGAAAGCCGGGGAGAAGGAATCAGATGAGAAGCTTGGATTTCTCGAACACCTAATGCAAATCATCTATCAGGTTAGCCGCCTAATCTACTACTCCCTTCGTCCACCATTATAAGGCCACATTTGACCGGATACGAATTTTAACAAATATAATAGAAAGTGAGAGAGAAAAGATTAGTGGAAGTTGAGTCAGTTTTATAATAAAATGTAAGTATAATAAAATTAGTTGCCAAAAATGGTAAAATAGTAAAAGGTACTCCATATGAGACTTGTATCCGTGCATGAATGAAAATGCCAAAATGTGATGTTTATTGATGGACGGAGGGCGTATATCCCATCGTTTTTTATGTTATCAGTACAACCACAATTTCATGAACTCCATAAGAAAGAATTTAACGATGTATCCGTTCACCAAAACATCGTATTACCTTTGCTGTATTCCCTCATCCCAACTAAATTGCGTCGTATTTTTTTTAGAATGTCCTAACTAAATTGCATCATATTCCTTTTAAATAGACATCTGCAGGAGCCATCATGCTCACGGATATTGTGTTTTGGTGCCTCTTGCTTCCATTCATGTTGGGGGAGAGCTTTCAGCTCACTCTTGTGAGCATCATCTGCCTTTCCACAAATGCACAAAGTAGATCATTTCTAAGTTTGGTTCGTTTGGTTTGATTATATGTTGCAGTTGATCGGGTCCATGCACTCTGTAAATGCTGTCTTTCTCATTCTTGAACTTGCCCTCAATCGCATGGTATGTTTCTTCCTAATCCCATCTATTTTCTTCAATCGACATGGTAAATCCATACCAATGTCATTTCCAGCCATTTACTTGGTTCGGGCTTATCTACTTTATTCTGTGGAGCTGCTCCTACGTCGTCTTTCAATGGGCTATTCATGCTTGTTGCGTCAAATGGTAATTAATACACAAATATATGATTTAGCATACTGTTTGTTTCTCATCATAAGACATGATTAACATTTTGGAGGGGTGCAGGTGGCCATATCCTTTTCTTGACCTTTCAACACCATGGGCACCTCTATGGTAATGAAACTCACAGCTAAAGAAACTAAACAACACTTACAAATACTCATGTAACATGTTTTTTGTTTCATAGGTATCTGGCTCTAGCATTGGTTCACATCCCCTTCTACGGATTGTATGTATGGCTTACAAAAGCAAAACATAAGGCCTTCTCAACATGGTTTCCCAATGCTTTTGTGAGGTGCAATCACTATCAAATTTTAGACTCAATTTCCATATCAAATACTACTATATGATAAGATTTTCAATGTTAAAATTTCTGAACACAGTGTGTATTTGCAGGTTTCCGGAAAAGAAAGAAATTTAGGGTTCGCCAGATTCTTGCAATTGGAAATAGATGCATGTAAAATGTACGAGGAGTTAGACAGAAGTGTACAACAATAAGATCAATATTTATGCGAGATGATATGCTCTATCATTCTCTTTGAAGAGTATTTTCTCACTCTATTTGGGATAAACACGGTTGTTAACACTACCAAACAAATCCAATACTGTGGAACTTGATCAACAGATGAAAACTTTTAACGCCAATAATACATACATTTCTAAAACAGATTAGGGCATGTTTGATTTACAGAATTATACTCCTTCCGTCTACCAATAAAAGTCTCATTTTGCCATTGTCATTTGTCCACCAATAAATGTCCAATTTGGTTGGTAATGGATCTCACATTCCACTAACTTTATTTCACTCATATTTCATTATAAAACTAATAATGTACTTAGTACTCCCTCCATTCCATAGTAATGGAGGCGTTTTTTTTCGGCACGGAGATTAAGAAAAATTGTGTTAGGTGAGTTAAGTAAATGGAGAATAAAGTGGAAAATGAAAAAGGTAGAGAGATGAAGAGAGAAAAAAGTAAGAAAGAGTAAAGTACTTGTGGAAAAATGTGTTGACTTTTACTAAAAAAGGAAATGACTCTATTACTATGGAACGTACCAAAAAGACAAAATGACTCTATTACTATGGAGCGGAGGGAGTATATAAAAGTCGGACAACAATCCACTAACCTATTCGACTCACTTTTTACTACATTTCTTAAAACTTGTGCACAAACAAAATTGGCCTTACATTGGTGTACGAGAGCATGCATAAATTCTGTTTAGTTCTTGATAGGGGTGAGAAAAAAAACCAGAAACTGAATATCCGAACGAACTAAACCGAAATTTTAAAATTCGGTTCGGTTATTTCGGTTTGGTTTTGAAAATAAAAAAATTTCGATTTTTCGGTTCGGTTCGGGCAAAGAAAAAAACCAAATAACTGAATTTAATTAATTATTTATTTTATTATATATATATGTTACTATTATTTAATTATAACTAAAAGTAAAAGTCCTAATTGGAAACTCACGTTTCTGAATTCTGAATCAGATCCGCCGCCTCTCCTCTAACCCTAAATCCCTCCACCAACTCCATCGTCCTCCGTCGCCGGTCGCCCCTCCAGCCGTCGCCTGTCACCCCTCCAGCTCCTGTCGGCCCTTCACACCGTCCTCTCCACTCTCCACAGCTCCGACTCCAGGTAAATCTCTACATACACCTTCAATTGCATCCCTAAACCCATAGCTGTAAGCCTGCAAATTCTTCCATCCCTCTAATAATTCAACATTTATTTATTAAGTTACTTAGTTCTTAATATGGAAGTATGATTAATTGATTATTAGTTTTTTCCTTTTGTTTCAGATTCTATCAATGAAAATTTTAGATTGTTTCAGATTTTAGATTGTTTCAGATTCTATCAATTAAATTTTAGATTGTTTCATATTATTCCACAGTGTCAGATTCTATCAATGATTTTTTTTTCAGATTCTCTCAATTAAATTTTTTTCCAGATTCTCTCAATTGAATTTCAGATTATTTGATTTCTGTCAATTAAATTTCAGATTAAATGTAGCTGTTAAATGGTAGCCGCTGCTGCTGTGTAGAAGAAGAAAGTGTTATACTGTTATGCTAATTTTGACATGTTTCTTTCGTACTTGCAGATTTCAGATTTAGTAAGTAAAAGGTAGACGGTTTTTCTCCACTCTACAACATAGATTATTCAACATCAAGTTGTAATGTAAGTTATTCATTAATTTTGATGTAATTTATGTATTGTTAAGTTACAAATTGATTGCTAAGTATCTCTGAATATTTCTTATTATAGATGTTGTGTGATGAAAGTGAAGCAGTTGGAGATACCATCGAAAATAATGCAACTGAAGATACTCCATCTGAGGATCCTCAAGACAAAGGAGAGGCAAAAAAGAGGAAAACTATGAAGAAAAGATCAGAGGTTTGGGATCATTTTACTCCGTTCTTAGATAACAATAAGAAACAAAGAGCAAAGTGTGTGCATTGTGCGAAAACATTGTGTGGAGAATCTAAGAATGACACTTCTTCACTTAAAGCACATTTGAGTAAATGCAATAAAATTTCAACTACAAGTCCTAGGCAAACACGGTTGGTGTTACAATCTGGTCAAAGCTCATCACTTAGTAGTTGGAATTTTGAGCTAGAAGAGGTTAGGAAAGCTTTAGCTTATATGATCATTATGGATGAGTTGCCTTTTAAGTTTGTTGAAGGGGAGGGTTTTAAATACTTTTGTTTGAAGTCATGTCCTAAGTTAAGATTCCATCTAGATGGTCAGTTTCACGTGATTGTTTTAAGTTCTATGAAGATGAAAAGAAATTGCTCATGGCATTGCTTAAATCGGCCAACCAAAGAGTGTGTCTTACCACAGATACATGGACTTCTTGTCAAAAGGTGAACTACATGAGTTTGACTGCTCACTATACTGATAATGATTGGAAATTGAACAAAAAAAATATTAATTTTTGTCCAATTTCTAGTCATAAAGGTATTGATATTAGTTTGGAAATTGAGAAGTGCTTGCATGATTGGGGAATCAATAGGGTGTTCACGATTACCGTTGATAATGCTTATTCGAATAATACTGCATTGGTTTATTTGAAAAGAACTATTAGGCAGGGGGGGGGAAGTGTAGGAAATTGTGACTATATGCATATGAGGTGCATTGCTCATATATTCAATTTAGTGGTGCAAAAAGGCTTGAAAGAGATTGGGCCTACGGTGAAGAAAATCAGAAATGCAGTTCGGTTTATTAGGCACTCATCTACAAGGCTGGGCAAATTTAAGGAGTGTTGTGAACTAGAAAAAATATCTAGTAAGAGCATGTTGTGCTTAGATGTTGGAAGCTGCGATAACTTTTGAGAAAGCTTTCTATAGGTATGAGTTGATAGACTCATCATATAAAAAGGATCTTGAAGTAAGGCATAAGGATCTTGAAGTTGATGAGGATGAGGATGTGGATGGAGATAGAGTTCACGGGGTGCCAAAAGAGGAAGATTGGAGGAAAGCAAAATTAATGTTGAATTTCTTGAGGATTTTTTATGAGGCAACTAATAGGATTTCTGGATCTTTATATGTTACTTCTAATTTATTTCTTCATGAGATTTACAAAGTGCATGCATTGTTGAAGGCTTTCATAGAGGGTGATGATTTTGAATTGAGTATCATGGCAAAGAAAATGAAAGAAAAATTTGACAAGTATTGGGGGAATCCTAGAAGATGAATAAGCTCATTTTCATGGCTGTTGTTGTTGATCCTCGATACAAGTTGAAGTTGGTGAAACTTGTGTTGGCACATATGTACGATGAGGAGTTGGCTAACTCATTTGGAAATGATGTTGAGGCTGAATTAGTTAATATGTGTGGTGATTACAAACAACCAATTGTCCAACAAAATGTAGGACATGCAGAATTGAAATTGAATGCTACACGTGATGATAATGATGTATTGAAGAATGCTATGAAAATGGTGGGTTCCTTGTATGAGACTTTTCACCAAAGGCATGATGAAGTCAATGATGTACATAAATATTTTAAGGAGGATATTGAGAGTGGTGGGCCAAAATTTGACCTTTTGGATTGGCGGAAAAATAATGAATATAAATATCATGTACTTTCCCAATCTGCCTGTGATATTCTAGCAGTTCCTATCTCCATTGTAGCATCTGAGTCCGCTTTTAGCACTAGTGACCGAGTTCTTGATCCATTTAGGAGCTCTTTAAGTCCTAAAGTTGTCGAGTATCTTGTTTGTGGTCAAAATTGGCTTCGCAAATCTTTCAAATTTAGTGTTGAAGAAATTCTTGAAGATGTCTAAAAGATAGAAGAAGGTAGTTTTATAAATTTACGTTTTTTGTTATTGATTATTTCATTTATAGTACTTATATAACTCTTTTTTGTGTAGGTATTGCATTGATGTCTACTCAAGATTCAACAAATTAATCAATCTCCATTATTTGTTGAAACCTGCTTGCACTTGATGTAATGTGTTGAAACTATTGAAGACATTTTGGTTGACGTTTTTTATTGTGGAATGTTGATTGTATATTTGTATTTGTTGGTTGATGCCTTTGATTGATTAGGGATATTATCATTTTTATTATGTTATGTAGGTTGAAAATTTCTAATTTTATGTACTGTTTTCTTTCTCTCCCGATTTTCGATTTTTCTAATTCAATTTCCGGTTTAAGGTTTTTCAATTTTTCAGATTTTTATATAATTTCGTTTTTTCGATTTAGTTCGGGTTATGAAGTTCAGTTTTCGGTTTCGGTTCGGTTTTAGTTTTAGGCGAAATTCGATTTTTCAGGTTCGGTTCGGTTCGATTAGGGTGAAAAAACGAACCGAAACTGGAATGCACACCCCTAGTTCTTGAGATTAATCTCATGACTCAATCCTAAATCCTAATGAATGATTCGATCCTAACATATAATCATGTGATAATTAGTTATAGTCATTCCCCTCTAACTAAAATAATTTCACAACATCCGATCCTAGATTAAGTCTCATGATTATTTTATCTACTAGCCACAAAAAACCCAATCCAAGATTCCATTAAGTGATTATCTTATTACTAACAAAAAAACAACGGAACATTTACTATATGAAACACAAATTCAGAATTTGGATCAATATATTTGATCCCTATGATTGAATTGTTTCCAACAATCGAAACGACACCGAATTATAAAACTCAACAGATTTTCACAGTAAAAATGCGGAATTCATCAAACAAAATTGTTAACCCACACATAACAGTAATGCAAAATTGTAACAAAAAGCAGAAATAGAAGCAAAACAAATTCAGAAACTTAAAATTGAGTATCAAAACCAAAATCCAAAACAACAGAACCCTAGATTAAAACTGTGAAAATTATAAAAAAAACAAACATGAAAAAAATCTTCAATCTCCAGCGGTTTTATTGTAGACATAGGTCAATCCACACTTACCGCAGTAGTGCCTATCGAAGTGGTTCGCCATGAAAGTTCCAGCGCCGCACTCGGCGTTGGGGCACTCCTTCCTGAGCCGCTGTACCTTGCCGGAGTCATCGACCTTGTAGAACTGGAGCACGGCGAGCTTGACCTTCTTGTGCTTGTGCTTGATCTTCTTAGGCTTGGTGTAGGTCTTCTTCTTGCGCTTCTTTGCGCCGCCGCGGAGGCGGAGCACGAGGTGGAGGGTGGACTCCTTCTGGATGTTGTAGTCGGCGAGGGTGCGGCCGTCCTCGAGCTGCTTGCCGGCGAAGATGAGGCGCTGCTGGTCCGGCGGGATGCCCTCCTTGTCCTGGATCTTGGCCTTCACATTGTCGATCGTGTCGGAGGATTCAACCTCCAAGGTAATCGTCTTACCCGTTAGGGTTTTCACGAAGATCTGCATCTTGAGAAGAGGATGATGGCTTTTGGGGAAATGGGGGGAGACCTCCTATTTATACATTAGGGTTTTTTTGCTCACAAATTGCTGGGCTTTTTTTTATTCCGGGCCTGTCATTTTTGGTCGACTCAGGACTTTAATCAATCGGCCCAAGTTAGAAGTCCGATTTATATTATTTTATTTATAATTACTGTATTATTATAGCTAACTTAAAAATCAGCTCAAACATCTAAACTTTTAAAATGAATCTAATTTTAAGAACTATATCACATTCGAGTTAAATTCGAAGCAAGTAAAAATATTTGTGGAGGAAGAAAATATCAGTTGCTTCTGTTATTAATTCAATTTTTAGATATTGAGCTTTTTAATTTTTTATCCGAATTAATTTTTTGATAAGGAATAGTTATGTTGTTTCCACGGATTAATTTAATTTCGTCTTACAAATTAAAGAAGAAACTATTTTTTAATTAAAACAAGAATAATTTAATTATTGAATTTTTTGAACCAATAAAATTGAAGCAAAATTCAGTTTTTCCGTTCCTACACTAACTTGTTCTTAGACAATCGATTCCAATTCTTGAATTGCCAAGAAATCCAAAATCGAATAGCCTGTGTTTCATCAGCAATGCATTATATCAAACTTAGTAATATCGAATAAATCTAATCTTCAACACCAATGTGATACTGAAGCAATTCAATAATCTTATATTAAATGCGTGCCATTATAAATATTTCTATTTAAAAAAAAATGGATGAGTATATAAAAACGTCCCTCTTTGAGTGAGAACTCAGTTAAATCTGTAGGGTGTAAGCATAGGCAGAAGAAAATGGCAACACACTGCAAATTCTGGCTCCCCAAGAAGAGGAGATTGTGTGCTAATTCCCGTCTCCTCGATTCCCCGTAACCTCTCTCTCTCTCTCTCTCTCGCCCAAGCCACACCTTTAATCCCCAACTTGAATTTGCAATGCTGATGAATTCCTGATTTCAATTGTCCAGATTCTGCGGGAACCACACGCAGAGATCCGACGCACAGTGGATTCCATGCCCAATCGATCCTTCTCAGTAATAATCCCCTTCTCACCTCTTCCAATTTTCTACTCCTAACCGATTTATTTCCTTTCATCTTTGCTAGCTCCGTGCTCGAGGAAAATCTCGAGAGTCACTTAAACCGATGCCCGCTGCTGAAACAAACACAATCACTCTCCCGCCAACCCTTCTATCGAAAGGGGATTAATGCCGGATCAGACGATGATGAAGAGAAAGAAGAGAAATCGAAATCTGATTGTGTTTTTACATCGGAGATGAAGAGGAGTGCCGTCTATTCAATGGATGTGCCCTATTTTTTGGACTTGATTCGTAAAATCAAGTCTGTACATGCTGATGTATGCAGCACCATTCCTGATTCTTACAGGATTCCTGAAGCTTGTAGCATTTGGACTAATAGAGAAGTTGACAAGTAGTACTGAGAATCTTTTCATCTTGGCATTCATTATTGTTTATAACATGAATTTTCACCCAATTTCTGTTTGTTGATTGTTTTATGTATGTCATGAGCTTTGACAAATTGTCCAATTAGGGCCAGTTTGATATTAGCAGCAATATTCAGTTGTTGTAGAATAAGATATGTTTGATTAATATATGTGCTTTGTCATACCAAGATGATGATTTTGACGTTAAATTGAGTGATTTCACGAGAAAAGGGTGAAGAAAGCTCAGACACCAACTTGCTCTAAAACGGCAAAGTTGATGGCAAACTTGACATTGTTGTTGCTGATTCAAAAACATGCTATATTTCAACATTTTCTCAAAGTTTAGGACATTAAAATAAAAATAAAAATTGAAGTATCTTTTTGTGTGTAAATAAGCAGTTTTAATCGAGTTTGATTTATCAAGTGATTATTGGTTTCAGGAAACTCCCTTATAAGGAGAAACATGTGCTGCAACAGGCATCAATTCTTGGGAATTTAGAAAATTTTGGGGTGTTGAAGGAAACTTGCTTGATTTCTGGTGAAATAAGTGAGGAGAAGGATTGTAAGAAAGAGTTTGAGAGGGAGAGGGATAGTGATGTTCCTGCTGTGGTCGAGTTTGGTGCCGGAAGGGGGTATTTGACACAAGTTCTAGCCGATTGTTATGGGATCAAGAAGGTGTTGTTGGTGGAACGGAAGTCGTATAAGTTGAAAGTTAGTGTCTTTCTAAACCATTTTTGTGCTTACTTTGTTTGAACAGACTCTTACTTTGCATCAGAAATCATGAATTTAGGTGTGAATGTGTGATGATATCGTTGTGCTTCTGTTGTATTTCATGGTTCTAATTTGTTTACATTCTTGCTTACTCCTCAGGCTGATCGGAGTTTGCGACAGAAAGAGAGTTTAGTGTTAGAGAGGTTGAGAATCGACAGTATGTTCTCCAAATCTTCTTCCAAATGCCTTGGTTCTTTATTATGCTGTCTGTAAAAACGGGCTTGTATTTTAGGAGCTTTCTGCTTGAAGTCATTCTATAGATTTTGACCTGAAGATAATTTTTTGCGGGCAATTCACTTGATTAACTTAACTCTTTATTATACAGAATACAGTGTTCAATTTGTCTCATTTGTAATTTCCAGACATCTTGAGTAAGAAGGTCTTGGTATCATTAGTGTAAACTTATGTAGCTTTGATTGCTTAGTCACTTGTTTGTATTTATGGCACTAAACTTTAACTCGAGAAGTGGATGACAGTGGTGGTCATTGAGCTCTATACCGGTATGGAGTTTCTGTTGTTACTTGTTAATGTGTTCTGACTAAGTTGCCGAGTAACCTTTATTGTAAGTTGTAACTTCAGCCGCGACAGCATGGAATTATATTCACAACATAGTTACACTTCCATCAAAGAGCCATGGACATGAAGAATTGGCATGCACATCTTTTGCAATGAATTTTGCCATGTATTCTAGCATTGTGTCAAATTCATTAGCTGTCGTAGGAGCTCGAGTTATAGGCATATAGCTTCATGTCTACTTGACAACAAGATCATTATCATATGGTAAAGAAATTAGTTTACCGCTTAAGCCTGTGGTTGATAGCTGGTTTGGTTTGTCATTATCGGGTTAAGGATTTACCACTAGCTCTTATTTTTTGGAAAACAGGCCACTTTTTATTACACACACTCTCTGAAATTGTTAAGCATGAAAGTTTCAATCCACCTCAGCATTTGACTGAGAAGTACCTAGATGTGAAGTAAAAGTGGCTTATTTATTCTTTGGTGTGGACTATGCTTTTCCGTTACTTATATCATCTATGTGCGATAAACATTGTTTAGTATAGATGTGAAGTACTTTGATTAAGATGTAGAATAATGTTCCCCGAGGAGTGTGGTGTAGGCACATATGCCATTTTTTCTGAAATACAAGAAGTCGGGACTACTAGTACACGCTTGTGCTCTACAGATTTCTGTTAATTCTAAGAAACGTATATGTGGCCAAGAATATCACAGTTTATGATTCCACTGCCAAGATCTAGTTGTTTTTTTCTTTTTCCAAACTCGATTCGACCTTCTTAACATCATTACTTGCAGTTGAGGATCTGGATTTGAATGGCGTGGATTCATTAAAAGGAGTTGGCTACATTGCGATCGGCAAACATCTTTGTGGGCCTGCGACAGGTAATTGAAAATCTGGCAACTGTCTTATTGCAACAGAGATTCGCTTATACAACATATTAACATGCACACAACTCTGTTCCAGATATGACCTTAAGATGTTGCATTCGCCAACATTCAGAAGAAAACGGAGCTTTTGAGTCCCAAGCAAGTTACCTGAGAGGTGTAGCTATTGCTACATGTTGCCATCATCTTTGCCAGTGGAAAAGCTACATCAGTAATCACCAAAACCAAGAATTTGTTTTTTCTGTAAACAAAAAAAATTTCTGAGCGATTTACTCGTGCAGGTAAGAAATACGTATCAGATATGGGCTTCACCAAGGACGATTTTCATGCGATTACATGGTTTACCAGCTGGGCCGTGGATGCAGATCATGGCTCGGATTTTCCTGTCATAGATTTCTCTACTCAACTTGAGATCATGTAATGGCCTTACCATTTTTCATCTATTTTAGGTAGTATAATGTATGTTGTGGCTTCTCACGATACAATTTTTCTGTTTATCATGTTCAGGACCGAAAAGAAAGAGTTCTTGCTCGACTCAGAATCATGCAAAGTCGAGGATATAGTGAAAAATATGCAGGCCATTGATCGAGCAGTGCTGGGCTACATGTGCAAGGATATCATCGATGCTGCAAGACTTATGTGGGTGAAGGAGCAAGGTCTAAAATGCGAGCTTGTGAAGTATGTCCCTATCACCATTTCTCCTGAAAACCGCGTCTTGATGGCCAAGTAGAGTATCAATACATGGCTTTGGTGTTCGATCGCTTATCGTATGATTATAAAGCGGTTTCACTCGGCCTACTCCATCTGTATTTTTTCACTGGCTCGTTTGTTATGTTAGAAGATTGAGTAACTATCAAACAGGTGACTATTACTGCAAAGACTAATTTGTGTGCATTATCTTGTCCGAAAATGCTAAACTCCAGAAAGCAAAAAGAGACGTATAGAAATCCATTTCATACCTCTGCAATTTTGTCTTACCAATATACTCCTTCTTGCCCGCAGGGGCGTAGCGCCGTTGGCAACGGAGGGGTAGATCTTGCTGCAATATACTCTTTCTGACCCAGTTACTTGAGACACTTTTTCGCAGTCATTATAGAAAAATAATAAAAAGTTGAAAAAATTAGACTAAGAAAGAGAAAAATATAAAAAAATACTTTCTATATACTCTCTCCGTCCCGGACTACTTGCACTTATTTCCTTTCTGGACGTCCCAAGTTATTTGCACTCTTTCCATTTTTAGTAAAGATTATCACCTACAGCCGCAATTGTTGACTTTGCTATACACTCATTCCTTAATCTCCATGCCGAAAAGTAATGTGCGAGTAGTCCGGGACGGAGGGAGTAGTATTCTTTGTTATACTTCTCTCTTTCTCTATTTTAATTATTGATTATCATTTTCTCAAAATGAGCCCAAAAAAAGAAATGCTTCAAGTAAAATGGGATAAGTTTTATTCCGTAGCATATGTATACCTTATTTCTTAGAAGGAACATTTTTTTTGGTTAGCAAACTTTAACAAGGTATCAATTTTGATCCATAACATTTGAAAATATCTTTTAAGGTTCATTAATTTCGATGTAATATTGTTTGAGCTATTTTTAACTGTTTCAAACTTATTATATAAATTAATGAACTTCAAAATATATTTTCAAATGTTACACAGACCAATATTGATACTAAGCAAAGTCGACAAAAAAATTTATTCCCTCTATTTATTTTTCGTTCAACTCAATAATTATCTTGTTTTTGTGTAGTAAGTATAATACTATCATTACTTGAGACAAATTTTAGTAGAGACGATAATATTGACTGATATGGTTGGCATCTACTGGTAGACAAGTCCAACTGTCTTACTAAAACAAAGACTTGCTTTCATTCTATCCATTTTTGCTCACCATGCTTATTGTGCTAACGACCTTCATATATTCATATACTATTTTATGTGCTATTTTATGTGTGAAGTGGAGAGAGTAAAGTAAGAGAGATGAAATAAAGTAGAAAGAAAAGTGTTTCCATTTTAAATAACAGGTCATCTTGCTTGGGACAAACCCAAAAGGAAAGTAGGTCATCTTCAATGGGCCAGAGGGAGTACTACTATGTGTGGGTGTTGTATCTGACATCAAATTGACATTCCCTCGACCAGCATTTGATCACCTTAGTATTTTGGCAAATATGGATCCAACCGGAACCATACTCTTCAACACCGTGGGCAGAGCCTTCTATTCCTTTGACATATTCGCCGTCGAGCTCAACGACGATCGCCCCCGTTCAGAGCACCGCCGCCTCGACTCCTATCCATCAACTTCAACAGCCACTTCGTCGACGACCACAAAACTCTCGTTTACATCTCCAACCGGTCTGGTACGCCCCACATTTTCCTAAACCGCGCCCAACATCCCCATCCCGAACGCCTCCACTCCCCGCCGGAGAGCCTCTTCCACGACCGCCCCCTCATCAATAACCGCCGCCTCTACTTCATCTCCGCCCACGAACAGCCTGAGAAGCCCTTCACGAGCTGGCCGGCCCTCTACTCCACAACGCTAGACGACGACAAGACGACCACACGGCTAACTCCATATGGCACTGTCGATTACAGCCCCGCAATCTCCCCGTCGGGGGGAGTCGTCGCCGTCACTTCCTATAGCCGGAAGGCTTGGGGCGGCAAGTTCTGTGCCAGCGCGGCGGAATCCGATCCCACCAGCGGCGCTGTTCTGTGCCAGCGCGGCGGGTGGCCGAGTTCGTGGAGTGACTCCACCCTGTATTTTCCATCGGCAATCCGACGATGTCTGGTGGAGCATATTCAGAGCCGATTTGTCCAACGATTTTTTGGAATCATCGCCGCCGGTTCGCGTTACTATGTCGGGAGTCCACTGCTTCATGCCGGCGGCGATCCCCGCATGAAGAGAATCGCCGTGGCGACAAGGCGGAAGGGCCGGAATCACCGCCACATCGAGATTTTTGACACCGAATCTCAGAAATTCTATCCAGTGACGGAGCCGCTGAACCCTAATATCCACCATTACAACCCTTTTGTTTCTCCGGGAGCAGCTTTTCTCGGATATCACCGCTCCGGTGAAAATGCAATTCCTTATCTCGAACAGGTGAAGAGTCCGGTAAAGGGGCTTAACATGATCATAAAAAGAACAACAAGAACACATAATGGAGAAAGCAAGATTAAACATTGCTGCAAATCGGAAGCTCGAGCTATTGTTTTTTTATTTGATTCATTAACTTGCAGCCAGATCCTATTACATATACTGCATATTGGAAAGATCTAGAATCTCTCCTTAATCTCCATACTTTAACAACGCTAATCAAAACTAACTCTGCAATGATTCCTTCTTTTTTAATCCACGTATCAACACGTCTCTCCAAGTACAAGTGTGGTCCTCCATCTTAGCTGTCTTGCTTGGCTTGTCCTTGGCTTCAGCTTGTGGCTCTCCTTGCACAACACATGCTTCAATTTTCTTTGTCGCATTCGCATCGATCCAACGTACAGTGAGGTCCACTGGCTTGGCACCTCGGTCCACAGCTTGATCAAATTGGCCATTACGACCATGATTCATGGCTTGATCAAGTTGGCCGCCATTACGACCACGATCAACACGCTTGATCGATGGCATGATCAAACCATCTCGTTCAACACACTTGATCGATGGCTTGATCAAGCCATCTCCTTCTTGGTCGCCATCTCGTTCAATACACTTGATCGATGGCTTGATCAAGCCATCTCCTTCTTGGTTGATCAAGCCAATCTTGAGAATTATAACATCCCTCCTCAACCTGAGGGAAGCTAAGGAAACCACACCAAGTCTGTTCCGTAGCTTCGAGAAAGGTTGTTGGCTTAGGGGCTTAGTGAAGATATCGACCACTTGATCATGAGTAGGAACATGCCTGAGTTCAAGAGCCTCGTTGAGAACTTTATCCCTTACAAAATGAATATCAAGCTCAATATGCTTGGTCCGTGCATGGAGAACAGGGTTAGAAGCCAGAGCCATGGCACTTAAGTTGTCAACCCAAATTACAGGAGCAGATTTAATAGGCAACTTTAATTCACCAAGAGTAGACTGAAGCCAAGCCACCTCAGCCGCAGCATGAGCTAAGCTTCTGTACTTTGCCTCTGTGCTGGAGCGAGCTACAACAGTTTGTTTCTTCACACACCAAGAGATGAGGCTTCTGCCAAAATAAGTGCAGAAGCCAGTAGTAGATCGCTTATCATCAAGGTTCGCTGCCCAATTTGAATCAGAGAAGGCAGATAGAACACCATTTGATGGAAGAATTTGAATTCCAAAATCCCAAGTACCTAATAGATATCTCAAGATGCGTTTGACAGCTCTCCAGTGAGTATCAAGTGGTGAAGCCATGTATTGGCTCACCTTGTTTACAACATAGTTTATGTCAGGCCTAGTGATGACAGCATATTGGAGGGCTCCAACAATACTTCTGTAGAATTTGGCATCAGATACTGGGGAACCAATGGTTTTACTGAGCTCACAACCAGAGACCATAGGAGTGGGGCAGCCCTTTGCACCAGTCATGTTGGCCTTTTTCAATAGATCCTTGATGTAAGATGACTGACACAGATGAAGGCCATGCTCAGTCTTGATGATTTCAACTCTAAGAAAAAGACTAACTTCACCAAGATCTTTGACAGAGAAATGAGCATTGAGCTGATTAACGACCTTCTTAATAGCAAGGGGGGAGTTACCTGTGATAAGCATATCATCGACATAAATCAAGAGATAGGTAGTTTCAAGACCAGTTTTTCTGATCGGTTGGACTACTGGCCCAAATTTTAAGCCTAGATATACTGCTGGATCAGTTAAATTTGACCCACAATCGGCGACCCACTCTGATACCATGAAAAGAACAACAAGAACACATAATGGAGAAAGCAAGATTAAACATTGTTGCAAATCGGAAGCTCGATCTATAGTTTTTTTTATTTGATTCATTAACTTGCAGCCAGATCCTATTACATATACTGTATATTGGAAAGATCTAGAATCTCTCCTTAATCTCCATACTTTAACAACGTTAATCAAAACTAACTCTGTTAATCAAAACTAACTCTGCAACGATTCCTTCTTCTTTAATCCACGTATCAACACGTCTCTCCAAGTACAAGTGTGGTCCTCCATCTTAGCTGTCTTGCTTGGCTTGTCCTTGGCTTCAGCTCGTGGATCTCCTTGCACAGCACGTGCTTCAATCTTCTTTGTCGCATTCTCATCGATGCAACGTACAATGAGGTCCAGTGGCTTGGCACCTCGGTCCATAGCTTGATCAACTTGGCCATTACGACCATGATTCATGGCTTGATCAAGTTGGCCGCCATTACGACCACGATCAACACACTTGACCGATGGCGTGATCATGCCATCTCGTTCAACACACTTGATCGATGGCTTGATCAAGCCATCTCCTTCTTGGTTGATCAAGCTAATCTTGAGACTTCTAACAGATCAGACTCATCGGTTCGTTTCCAGCGTTATCCCCTTCCGGTGACCTAATCGCGATGAACGTTGATTTCGATCAGAACTCCGGCCTCAAAATCGTGAAATCAGACGGATCGAAAATGTGGACATTGTTCAGAAATCGAATTAGCTTTTACAATTCATGGAGTCCTGCTCAATGTCATCTTCACATCAATCAGTCCGATTTTCGAATCGGCGAAAGCACCCGTGCAGATCGCTCGAGTCACATTCGATCCAGCGGATCTAAAACCTAATTGCGACGAGATCTAATCGGAAATCAAAATCCTCACCAGATCTAACACCGGAAACAACGCCTTCCCGTCGATCTCCCCGACGGGAAGCTCGTGGTGTTCTGGTCGGGTAGATCGGGGCAGAAAAACCTATACATCGTCGATGCGGTGATCGGCGAATTCGAAGGCAAAATACGGCGGCTGACGGAGAGGGAGTGGATCGAAACGATGCCGAGCTGGTCGCCGGACGGGAAACGGAAACCTTTTCTTCGAATCGACACAATCCGAAGAATGCGGAAGCATTTGGGATCTATGTGATGGAGGCGGATGGAAGCGGAGCGAGGAGAGTGAAGGTGGCGGGAATGGATGAGGAGAGGGAGAGATTGAATCACGTGTGCTTCAGCGGTGACGGAGAGTGGGTGGCATTTTGCGGTGAATCTGGGCGGAGTGACGACGGAGCCGGTGGCGCAACCGAATCAGTTCTAGCCGTACAGGGAATTGTACGCGGTGAGGTTGAATGGGAGAGGTTTGTGGAGGCTCACTTTCAATGGATTTGAAGACGGGACGGGACGCCCATGTGGGCCCCCAAACACTTTGAAAAATTGCATTTCAAATTCAATGAAGTTCATGGGTTGAAGGGTGAGAGCATCTCCAATGGTTTTAAGCTAGCCATAGGCTAGCCACAAACTTCTCCTGCCACATCATCAGCACTAAAACTCCTTCTGCCACATCATTAGGACAAGCAAGTGGACAAGCAATAGGCTAGCCACAATAAACAAAATAAAAAAAACAAATAATTAACAATCACACAAAATACGGAATTAAATTTACGACACAGATTCGGAAAAATTCAATAATAATAGTAAAATTAAAAAAAGTACATTAATTAAAAAAAATTTAAATTAATTTAAAAAAAACCCATCTTCCACACACGAGCCCCCGCCTCCGCCTCACTCCTCGTGGCCATCACCGTCGCCGTCGTCACCGCCGCTATTCGGGACCCCCAAATTTGCGGCATCTGAGCTCGGGTCTGAGCCCCCCCAACTGTGCCGAGGCGGCATCCAAATCGACCCGCATACTCTCGAGCATTGAGTGAAGAAACCTATTCTCCACGGGGTCAGTTGCCGCCCTCCATTCCGCTAAGATCTTGTGCATCTGAGCCTGCGTTTATTGACGCGCGAAGAAGGCGAGCTTGGTTGGCGACTTGCCAACAGGGGGGGATGCCGACTGGACCTCCTGGGACCCTGGGCGACCCCCCTTGCTACCCGTTGCGCCCGCCTTTGACCAACCGGGCGAGTGCGGCGAGTAAACGATGGAGGGGACGGGAACTCCTGAACATCCTTGGGGAGGTCGTGGGAACCACCGCTGCTGCCACTGTAATTACCAGCATAGTTCAGTCGCTGCTTCTTCGGCCAGCCAGCATCAACACCTGCCCAAAACTTCTCGTAGTCCATCAGCACCTCATAGCAGTTCCAGTAGGTGAACTCCTTATAAAGCCCGGGCATGGGGAAGGCTTTCTCCGCTATCCTCCTGCAGTCTTCGTCAGTTTGGCCACTGGTCTGCAAGTGGAGGGCATTGGTGTACAAGCCCGAAAATCAGGAGACCGCAGCCCTGATTCGATCCCACCCCTTCCGGCACTCCTCCCCGCTGTGTGGCCTCCTCTCCGGGCAAAATGCCTTGTAGGCTGCTGATATTTTAGCCCACAAGTTGACGATCCTCTGATTGTTCGAATGGAGGGGATCATCGCAAACACTCACCCAAGCCTTGGACAGCGCGACGTTCTCCGCATCCGTCCACTTCCTCCGTGCCGGGCTGTCGTCATCTGCCGTCTGCGACGACTCGCCGACCCCATCCACCTCCCAGGGGTACCATGGGAGTTTGAGACACGCTCGTCACTGGAGTAGACTCGTTGTTGTTCTCCATTTTGCTTTATTGCTCTTGTACAGAAATGAAAATGACGTGTAAATCGCGTATATATAGTGTTTCGAAAAAAAAAATTGAGCTGGCCGATCGCTCACCGATCGGGAGCCTGCAATGGCGGCCAGCCGACTGGCGAGCGGATCGGCCAGCGCCCGAAAATCGGCGTCGGGTTGCCGATTTTTTCGCCGAAATGGCGCTCGTCGGTTCCAATGCTTCGGCGAGCGGACCGGCCAGCGCCGGGAATCGGCTAGCCTGTCCGCTCACCGCCATTGGAGATGCTCTGAGATTGACGATCCTTTGTGGATCAAATCAGATTTCTAAGTTACAAATGTACTATTCTTTCAAATAATGAATTATATCTATCCGTTTGACATTAAGAGTCTCATTTTTCTCAATTTTTGACAGCAAGTTTTAAGAGATGGCAAGGAAAATGTGCGGAAAAAAGTTAGTGAAATATGGATCTCAGTATTAGTTTTAAATGAAACGTGAGTGGAATGAGTTAGTGGAGTGTGAGACCCGATTAACATTTATAGTAAAAATGAACCGGGACTTTTATTCACTGACATACTAAATAAAAAAACCGGATTACTTTCCGGGGACCGAGGGAGTATATGATTTCTGAGATACTGTTGTTTGAAGTAATGAATTATAGTATACTCCCTCCATCCACGAAAAGTAGGACACATTGTGTATGACACGGTTTTAAAGTGGAATTGGTAAAGTAAGAGAGAAGAGAAAAAAGTAAGACATAAGTAGTGTTAGTGGAATGTGATGTCCATATTATTAGTAAGAGAAAAGGGAAAAAAGTAAAAGAGAAGTTGTTGAAAACTTTCCTTTTTGTAAATGTGCTATATTTTTCTTGGACACCCAAAAATGACAAATGTGATCTATTTTTTGTGGACGGAGGGAGTTGGAAGGCCTTGAACGGGAGGTTGCGTGAATGGATCAAGTTATATGGAAGATAACCGAACCGGTTGGATCAGTTAGCAAATGTCGTTGCCACTTGATCAATGCAATCTCGCTCTCACTCGATTCCTACCAAAGTAATTTATAACTCCTAATTTGCACTACTTTAACAGTAAAACGGCAAGTTCGGGGTCGATCCCACAGAGAAGCTAGTGTATCGAGTGTGTGAGTAGTGAACATGGGGTTGGTTGTTTCCACGATTTAACTTGGGAGTTTTTAACTACTGATTTTACTCTAGGCAGAATTAAACTGGCTAACTTGAACAATGTAAATTTAACTACTGGTCAAGTGCATCGTAACGAAACTGAAACTAAAGCAGTAAATGCGAGGATGAAAACGAAAACAACTTCGATTAGACTAGAACAGTACAATGTGAAATTTAAACTAAGCTAACACTCTATAAACTACGAAAGCAAGTAAAACCGAGGAGATCCTCGGCGGGAAACATAAGAAAACGCCGACAGATATCAAGTATTATGCAGCGCTCCTTCGATCGCCCTTTATAACTAAGCATTACTTTATCTAAGCTAAGCTAAGATATTATAGAGAACTGAACTAAGCTAAACTAAGCTAAACTAAGACGGAAAGGAAAGGATCGGATCATTTTCATGTGGTGGCACATCCTCTATTTATAGGCCCGGCACGACCTCCAGCTGGATAACGATCTTGGCAGGGAATATTCGCTCATGCTGAGAGTGAGCGACTCATTGATTGCTACGTGCTCTTCTTCTAGAATGACGACGCTTTTCAGCAATAGAATCGTGACTCAGCTCCGTCCTTGCTTCTCATATTTCAGCACGTGTCCCCTTCTAGAACGTTGTCCTTGATAACAGAATGTTGCGCACCATCCAGCTCATAGCCTCGCATGTCCTTCTTCTGATATCCAGTGGTCCCCTCCTTAACTTCTTGATTACTCCCCTTGATCAACTTCCCCCGAAATCTGGCCTTTTTCGCCTATTGTACTCGCTTGATCAGTTTGGCCTTGTTGCCTTGGTCATGCGGCATTCCTGTACATTTAACACTTACTTTGCACGATAAACCGATCAAGTAGAGTACATTTTACCCTTAAACCGATGCATGAAATGAGCCTTATCAAACTGCTCACACTTAAAACATACTTGTTCTCAAGTATAAAGAAAAAGAAAAAAAAAGATAAGGCAAATTTCAGGCATGGTTTACTCATTTCAAGAAAGTAAAACAAAATGAAAAAAGGAAAACAAGACTCGAAACAAAAACACATATTCACAAGTATGCATTAGACCGAATAAATTTCCAACAATCATACCCGAGGTCGAGGTCAATCCATTTGCCAGCAGCTTATGTTTCTTCTCTTTTGCGTTTGCTTGATCAAGGTGTCAGTTTGTCAAGATTGCTTAATTTAAACCACTGTTGGATTCACTCAGTCACTCATTTCTCACCAGAGATGTTAGGACTGTTCACTCGGTATTGCCACAATTTTAATACCTTGAATCGGACTTCACAAGATAGTTCCTTAAAGTCTCTGTTTCGGGTGTAATGGGGCTTAAGGGTAGTGGTGTATTGAGATAGGGTCCTAGGGGTTCTAAGTTTAAAAATTAAAATTATAAACTGTAAAAAGAAAATCACATGAGTCAAAAGACTAAAGATTTGACTAAACTCGCTGGATCAGAGTGGGATATTTATTTTTCTACTGGATACTTGGTCAAAATTCGACCTTCAGCCTTTTAAATTTTTGGCTTATTTCCTAACTTTCGATTTCCTGGGTCAGGTTACAACTTGTCCTGCCCGTTTTTTCTCAAACTTTTCTCAACATAATTTTTTTTTGAACTTGATCAACCTGATTGCTCAACTTGATCAACCCGACTACCGTTTTATTTTGACTCTTCTATTGCTATCCCCTTTCGTTTCCCTTGAAAAACTTCATTTATTTGACCTCTTTCCTCACGTGATAAAAAACGTAAGTTTTGGTTTTAAGGCTTCAAGAAACGGGTAGAAGTGTATATGGGCTCAAAGTGGCTAACTAAGGGGGTGCCCTTCTTGACGAGGCGGGTTTGTGGAGCTAAAGAAGAAAAGGCTCAAAGGGTTAAGTCCTAATGCATTTAGTCCTTACTACTTGTGCAATTTTCATCTAAATATTAAAATGTAGCCTCTCGTAAAAATTTTCTTTGTAAAAACAGTAGAAAGTGTTCTACTTTTGGCTTATAACTCACATATAGAGAGGCTTCACAGTTGGTTAAAAATTGAGCGTTCCCATCATACTTGCGTCGTTCAAACTGATCAAGTTTTTAGATGTAAGCATACCGAGTCCTTTTTCTTACTTTTCCAAAAAGTAATCAAGTCTTCCACTTATACAATTTTCTTGCATATTACTAGAGGTCTCCAAACCGAACCGAACCGGACGAACCAGCCCGGAACCGTCACCGGCGGTTCCGAACCGGAACCGGAACCGTCGGCGGCGGTTTGAACCGGGACCGGGACCGCCGGTTCCGACGGGCCGGTTCAGGTTTGCGAATTTGAAGAACCGTAACCGGCGGTTCCGAACCGCCGGTCTCGCCGAAATCGCCGGTTCGGCGGTTCCCGACAACTCCCGACACCTTTTCAGGCCTACTTCCTAGCCTTTTCAGAAACCGCTCCCGCGGCCGCCGGTTTGGGCAGAAACCGTTGACGGAAACCACCGGTTTCGACCGAAAAACCACCGGTTCCGGTGGTTCCGGCGGTTCCGCCGTGGTTTTAAAAAATTTGAAATTTGAAATTGACGAAAAATTGCCGGTTTCCACCGAAAACCGGCGGTTTCGGCGGTAAACCGGCAGTTCGGCCGTTATTTTCAAAAATTAAAATTCTTTTTAATCACAATTTTCCCCTATAAATACCCCCATCCTCTTCATTTCTACTCACCCCATTCTTGTGTTAATAAGAATTTCTCCTTCAATCTCAATTTCTCTATTCTCCATCCTCATTCTCTCAAGTTGTTTACGTTATTTGCGCTCATAATTTACTCACGTTGTTCACGTTATCATCTTCACACAATCACACTACTCTCTATTCTCCACTTTCAATTTCCATAAATATTTATATCATGTCTTCATCTCGTCGTGGTGGTGATCGGGGCAAGGGAATTGCCCAAGATCAAAGTGATACTCGTCGTCGACGTGCCCCTTCTAGAGCACAAGTTGCGGAGGAGGTGGGAAGGCTAGCCGCTCTTCGAGCTCAAGTAAGTTATAATATATTTTAATTTTTTATTAATTCATTTTTATTAAATTCATAATTTCATTTTTCAACATCTATGTGTCTATGTATTTTTATTTTTGTGTTAGTATTTTTACTTAGTTGTATAATTTTCGTAGGAGGAAGAAGATCGAAATGCGGCCTTTCTTACTTGCCCTCGCCGACGATGACCAACAAGGGGGGCATTCACATTCAGCTTCGCGTTTTGAGTGCGATGTGAATCTATCGTCGGACGAAGGCGATGATGGATCGCATCAATTCCCCCCTTCTAGCACAGGCCAAGTTGGCGACAATGATGAGGAGGAGGTCGATGCTCCTCCTCCCGCAGGACGACAAAAGAAAAAGATGCCTCCCAAGTTGAAATCCGAGAATTTCACCAAACATTTCAAGAAGGTCCCGGTGGTAATTTCAAATCCTAATGATCCGACCACTACCGTTGAGACAAGTGAGTTCAAAGCATATTGCAACTATTGCGATAAAGTCTATCCATTTGTTATCGGTGGGGGATATGGTACTCTCCATCGCCATTTGAAGGCAAAACACCCCGTGGAATATGGGCATTCTAAGTCCCAAAGCCAAATAAACTTCCCCGTCGGCTCATCGTCTCAAACAAGTACGCCGCTATTTAAATATGATCCGAAAAATGTTACCGATGCTATGGTAAGATGGGCGGCAATGAAACATTTGCCGTTCAATTTTTTTAATGACAAAAAATATGAAGTCACTATGCAAACCGCTTTTAATGTTGCTACAAAGAGAATTCCCCCCTCTACTGCTCAAAGATCTAACTGACGAAAAGAGAGGTTGGAAAATTTCTATCCACCTTGGGGCACAAAGTTAATATTTGCTCCGATGTGTGAACGGATTCTTTCCAACGAAATTCTTACATGGGAATTTCATGTCATTTTATAGACAATAGTTGGTCTTTAAATAAACGTTTAATTGGTTTTAGACAATTTCCTTCCCCACACACCGCACAAGCAATTGCATCTTTAATTATTCAAGTTTTGAATGAGTATGAGTTATGCAACAAGATATTTTCGGTTGGTTTTGATAACGCAACCGCTAACACCGCAAGTATATCCGATTTAATTGCGGCTTGTTCCCAGGCGATAAGTGGTAAGTATTTTCACCAACGATGTATTTGTCATATTTTAAACTTATGTGTACAAGATGCTTTGTCTTTATGGCAAAGACATATTCAACCTATTACTACAACTGTATCCTTGATCCAATGGAAGCCTCAAATTGGCAAGGCGTGGAAGAAGTATTGCTACACGAAGAAAATAAGGTACACAACTTTTACTTTAGACGTGTCTACTAGATGGAACTCTACATATGATATGTTGCATTCTACATTGGAGCATATAGAATATTTAGTTGATTTTTATAGAACTTACCCTGTTGATGATTTATATCTAACATCTTCTTGTTGGGATCAATGCATGAGCTTGTTTAAGTTATTCAAAGGTTTTCAAAATGCCACTATTGAGTTATCGGGTGTGTATTATTGCACATCCGTTCGTGTTTTAGAACATTGCATGATCATATCACTTGGTTTTAAAACTGCAATGAAAAATTCCACAAACAATCTTGAGTTAATATTTTTTTTATATTACATGGTTGAAAAATGGCTCAAGTATTTCAACGAGATCCCCACGGTTTTTTTGCTTGCCAAAGTTTTGGATCCAAAGTGGAAACTAGTTGGTACTTTCAAAATTTTAGAATTTTATTACAACAATTTGGCTTCTATTGATCTTGAACCACTCCGAGCTTTGCAAACTGACGAGGACGACAACTACATAAACCTAGCCCAAACATTCCAAATAAACCTCCCCCACCTCCCAAGCCTCCAAAGAAGTTTTGAGTTCGGCTTGCGGGCTCTCTTTCATGATTACGAAGATAAGTACAACCGTACCCACCAAGTGAGACCTAGACCCCCCGTCAAACACATAACTTTGGCTTCTTCCAAGTTGATGACCCCGACGCCCAATCCCAATTGGCGGACCTATACGGCTTCAACAGCGGAGGAAGGACGACAAATTCGACAAGTGAGTTAGACTTATATTTTGACTCACACTTTTCATTCAATGAGGAAGAAGGAGGTCCCGTTCCCCAACAAATCGACGTCCTAGATTGGTGGGGATCACACGAGAAAGATTTTCTCATCCTTGCATCAATGGCCAAGGAGATCTTTTCGGTTCCTGCTTCCACTGTCGCCGTCGAGTCCGCCTTTAGTGTTGGAGGAAACGTCTTGGACGACAGAAGAAGTAGACTCACCGGGCAAAACATGGAAGGCACCATGTTACTTGATGATTGGTGCTCCGCCGAAATTAGAGACCAAGAACCGGATTGGAACAATCAAGTAGTACAACCCGACCAAGACTACTTCCCCGACGAAGAAGAGTAGGCGCGCCGCCAATTCCTACGATCAAGCCAAATAGGTAAGCAAGGTAAGAGAACTACGTGGACTTTGATTCCAAAATACAATTGAGCATTGAGGATACATATGCATCTCAACTTAAATTTTAAATTTAAGTTGAGCTCAAGTCCTTTTCCTTTATTTTTCCCCCCTTTGTTTCGAATATGTAATTTGTAAATTGTAATCAAGACTTTAAGTCTTTTGTAATTTATAATTTTTAAGTTGTAATTTGTAAATTTTAAGTTGTAATTTGTAGTTTTAAAGTTGTAATTTGTAATTTTAAAGTTGTAATTTGCAATTTGTATCAATAAAATTGCATTTGTACATCGCTTTATTCTAATTTTATTTATACAAATATATTTACATTTTTTACTTGAATTACAAATTCACAATGTATAAAAAAAAAAAATTTGAACCGCCGAACCGGACGAACCGGCCCGGAACCGGACATGCAACGGCGGTTCCGGCAGTTCACTTGAACCGGAGGTTCACGGTTCAGGAACCGGAACCGCCGAACCTTGGCCGGGCCGGTTCAGGTTCACTTATTTTTTGAACCGGAACCGGCGGTTCCGAACCGTGAACCGTCGGTTCCTAAACCGTGGTGACGTCTACATATTACCTATTTATTTATTTTATTTTTTTATTTAAGGGAGGAAATTACAGATAAACTCCTATACTATAGCTAGGAGGAAATTACAACTGATGTCAAGAGGGCTCGAACTCGGCACCTCATGCAATAATGTCTAAACTCCTTGCCGCTAGGACAAAGGCTCTGGACTATTACCTATTTAATACTAACTGATATTTTGTATTTTTGAAAATTTTTTACATGTATGATTTTACTGTAACTAACCCTCCCCCCTCCCACTGCATATGAACTCGTCCTCGAGGGACTGGACGCTGTGGAAAAAGGGTTAGGTATAGGCAACGGCACAACAACAACCAAGGAAACTTCTCACACTTAGTCCAGACACTGGGCTAAGTGTGAGATAGTGGCAACAATCAAACATGCCAATAAACATAGAGAAACAACAAAACATATCAAATATAGGCAAACAACAAGGAAAACAAAACAAGCATGCATACTTCTCACACTTAGACCCAACACAAGTCTAAGTGTGATGTGGAGTGGAGTATCAGTTATACATACCATAAACAAATAAAAATTAAAAAATGTTATGGAACTTGAAATGAGCTGAGATTCGGAGGGGGGGGGTTACTCAATGTTTCCTGGGGGGTTGATTGGGAGATGCTGAGGGTGGCCTGGAAGACGAAGGGTGCCGAGTCGGAGGAGAGCTTGTAGAGGGAGGTGGTGGTTTGTAACATCCCAAACTTTTGTGACCCCTTTTATTGGTCTTGTGAATTTTTGAATTTTGGAACTATGAAACTTTTGTTTCTATGTGATTAAGTGTTTTGCGTGAAATAAATTATCGTGGTTAATGTGGAATGATGAGCTTGAGATTTTATATTTGTTTCCAATGCGGGGAAATAATTAATAGGATCATGCATTTATCCTTTTTCGAGTCAATTCATTGAAAGTTTCGGCCCCTCCCTAATTATTGAGATAATATTTCATTTCGTGGGTTTAATTAATTGTTTTGGGATACTTATCCAAATTAAATCCGAACCAAATGACCCCTAGATGGCACTACATGAAATTCGAACTCCATTTTATTTTCCTTGGGAGTTTTCGAAAATCTCCTATAAGAGAAAGAATTATTTTCATTTGATTTAATTGGTGCTTTATTGACTCCCTTCCTTTGAATTTAATCCAATTAAATCATGTTATAATTTATTTCTTCACCTAAAATAAATAGAGAGTTGGGATATTTCCTTGGTTAGCAATTTTCGGCCCCTCCACTAAATTTTGGAGGATATTTTATTTGTTTCCTAATTTGTGGAATCCCTTTTTATTCAAATAAATTCCTATGTCTAATTAATTGGGGATGTGAATATTTTTCTTCTACTTTTCTACCATATCACACGCCCCCTATGCAATATTTTCCTTGTGGGAATTTAATTAATTGTTGCCTATTTTATGAGAACCTTTTTCCTATAAATAAATTACCTAATTTAAATCCTATTCTATTAATTGAGTATTTAAATAATTTTCTTGTGCAATTACCCAAGAATTTTTGGCCCCCCTCCTTTATTTCCTACTTGGAGATTTAATTTAATTGTTCCCTTGTATTCATTATTTTTATTTCCTAAGTTATGAATTTATTCTCCAAGTAAATACCAAGTAAATTCTTTGTTGTGCACTACATGGAATTTTCGAAAATTCCACTCTCCCACATGCCTATTTTATTCTTTTAAATTGTGGGATTTTTATTCATTAGCCTATATTTATTTCCCCCACAATTTCTTTATTTAATTTACCCATGGATTAAACCTAACAAATAAATAGCAAATAATCAAACCCTAGCCCCCATTCACCTCAAAAATTTCGCCCCCTCTCTTCTCTCCCTCTCCCACACGTTTTTCATCTTCCACTCTCCCATCTCCAAAAATCCTCCATCCAACTCTTGTTCTTACAATCCTTTGAAGTTATTTTCAAGAGTCTTCGACGAATCGCTTCGTTCATCGTTTCGACCGATTCGTTTTGTGTCAAAGAAGGTATATTGCTCACTTTCTATCACCCTACCCGTTTTGACCATGTTCTTGAGTCCTACATGCATGTAGAGGGTGTAGGTTTGATAGATAGCAAATTTTAACGGGAGGGAAAGTGTGTTTCGTAAGAACTTGTTTGATTATTCGCGGTTGATTGAAATCATGTGTGTTGGATTGAAATATTTGGTGAATAATATGAGTTATGTGCAAATATGTGTATGAGGAACGTGTAAGCATGATTATGTGTTTTCGAACATGGAAAAAAAACGGTGTCTGTGTTGTGGAAGTTTTAAAAACCCTATTTTCGAACTTGAACAGAAATCTGTGATGCACGACCAGTGACTTATGATCTGTATTTGACCCATCAAACGAAGGAATTTTGCTATGAAACTTTTACTAAGTAAACTTCAAAGTGTTTTCTGTGTCGCGTGTGAATTTCAGCCCGTTTTATAGAAGAATGATTTTTTAATAAATTTTTGAAGTTGACTGCGCAAATCTTCCAGAAACTTGAGTTCTCGCCATGTATGTTTCGTTTTCTGTTTGACTGACCAAATGACCTCCGATCGATGTGATTTTTGAACTATATGAAAATATGAAGTGTATTCTGAGTTGTGTTAAATTTCCAGCCTTTTCGGGCATCGTATGAATTTATGGTGAATTTTTCAAATGAACTGCGCAATACTGTCAGAAATTGTATGTTCCGACCAGAGAGTTTAATATGTGATATTACTGACCAAATGACGTGATTTCGGTGTGAAAATTTTCATGGATGAACTTGAAGGTGTCCTCTGTATTGTGACCAAAATTTAGCTTCTTTTGAGGTCGGGTGAATTTATAGTGATTTGTACAAAACGGTCGCGCAGTTCTGCCAGTTTTCTGCCTTGTTAAAATGACACCTAGTTTCAAGTTTAAAAGTATTATATGATGCATGTATGTCCAAGGAGCGTGTTTAAATTATGTGATCACGTGTGATAAGTTGAAATGCGATGCGTGTGTCTTTACACATTTGTGACGTATGTTGGGTTGGGGAATTGAGAAAGACGATGAGAGAGAAACAATAGGACATGCATAGTAATATGTTGATGTGTGAGGCTGACTTATGTTGTCATTGACAAGGGTGTTGTGTATTCGTGAACTCGAGGATCGAGAGTTGCTAAGTTGGGTTGTGAATTGCTAAGCGAACGAGATGGGTTTTCTTTTCAAACCTTTTTACTTTTCCAAAAAATATTATGTGGCGATATAAGGGTGGTTTAACTGTTATGTCATGCCATGTTGTTTTTTTTATGAGATTGTGTGCCTGATGCCTAGTTCGTATGAGTTTACTGCGTTAGGCTATATGGCTGTGTTGTGAAACGAATTCGGGTCTGAGTAGGGCCGTAAACCCTATCAGGCTATGTACACTGGTGGGATCGTGAGCCGTCCTTGCAAGTCGGCCGGTCTCGTGGGCGAATAGTGTGGCCACACTTTCGTTGCACTGTGATGTGATTGATGGATTGATGTGAAAAGTGGGGAGATAAATTGTCTGGCCAGACTTGAATTTTTGTGTTTCTCGTGATATTTTTCTTACTACTTAAAACCCGAGATCACTGGTATGGATGACGTAACTTATTAAAATGTTTTCGGCATGAGCCCATAGAGTACAACAAGTACTCAGCCCTGCATATTATTTTTCTTATGTGCAGGTTGAGCGGGATGTTGCGGTGGATGTTGAGCTGGCTAAAGACCGTAGGATACGTTGTGTCGTCATACATAGGCGTGATCCTTGACTCTCCCTGAACCTTATTTATCCGCTGCTATGTTTTAAATTATGTCTTAAGACCTTAATCTTTTCGTGTTGTGTTTGAACATGTATGGTGGTGTTAGGTTTAAACGAGTGTTTACGTTGTCTTTCTAAAAATGGTGTTTTCCGAGATTTAAGTTAAATGTTCGTTTTACCTTAGTTTTTTTTATATATAGTTGTATCTCTTAAGTCAAATTTTTCCGGTGCCCTTTGTAAATGTATATTTCTTTACGTCTTTTTTTAAAAAAAACCTTAAACTTCTTTAAACTAAGTTGTTTTCTTTCTTTAAGTCTTAAGCTGTTCTTTTAAACTATTGTCCATGCATGTCGGTCACGATCGCCGCGTTTGTGATACCCCTAGTATGGGCGGTCGTGACAGAGTGGTATCAGAGCTTTGTTCTTTCGCTCTGGTCCGAGAGTCTTCTTTTACTTTGAGTCTAAGTTAGTGAACCCTTTTTGACTAGAAGTGTCATGAAGGCTCAACATCCACAGCATCACGCTCAACCAATGAAAGTGAGGTATGTTTTATTTGTTGAAGGCATGTGAGATAGATGCATGAAATGGATGACGATATGATATGACGTTTGACAAGTTTATGCATATGAATGAATGATATGCATAAGGATGAGTTGTAATGGAATGAATATATGAGCATGATTGGCTTGATAACTTAAGCATGTACTATGTGCGTAAATATGATGTTGTAATAGCATGATTGCGTGGAATACGAGTATGATTGACGTGATAATTAAGACATGTATTTTATGTACAAAGGTGATATCGATGTGGTATGAATACGTGTGAGCATGAACTTGGTGATGTTTCTAAATGTGAATTATGCGCGAAAATACTACAACAATAGCATGCAAAGATATGAAACGTTAAGACAACGACAAACTTTCAAACTACGCGACCAACTTAAGAACCTTTTCAAGCGAACAATAATACAATTTGGTGTTTTAAAAGAAACTTTCGTCTTTACGTAGATGGTACGAACGAAACGAACCGCGCTTAAGAGCAGTCAGTATAGTGCAGAATGCGACAAGTGATATACGATTACTACCACTTTGAGAGAGAGGAAGGCAAAGCCTTGAGAGAGGTTGTCGCCCGTTTTGAAACCCTATGGCGAGATGTCTGCGGGTACCATGTATCGGCCTATGGTGGCATAAGAAGGCTAATTGAGTTTATGCCCGACAATTGGGAGTCTTGGATGGAAACAACAGCCAGTCGGTTCACGTGGTATGAACCAAGAAACCAGATGATGGCCGGCGACAGGAAAGGTTTCTTGAAGGCCCTAACGTGTGCTTTGATTGACTCACGTTCCGAGCGACCACCGTAGACAGAAGAAGGGAAAGGTGAAACAGTATGGGAAGACAAAGACGTGATCGAGCTTAAACCCACGGCAGAAAGAGAAGCAGTACCACAAGAAGGGATGGTTCCGGGTTTTGAGGATGATTATGTGGAAGATAGCATGGATATCGAAGAAGCCCTCCGCATGGTTGACGAGTATCACGTAGGAGAAGACCCGGAAGAGGAAGAGGACCCGGAAGAGGAAGAGTACAACAATGGATAGTTAGATGCCGTTTTGTTTTCTTAAGTTGTTATGACGATGGCAGTAGTACCTTTTTGTTTCCAAACGAGTACTATGTTTTTCCTTTCCACGTTATCTATGGAAGTTCCACTTTTCGCATAACTTTACGTGCTTGTGTTTTATCGTATCGTACGCGTGCATGAAAGTAGTGATGTTTTAATAACGATGTTCTCACAACGATGCTAACCTGTGTTTTAGATCAACATGCCCCCAAGACGTAGACGTGGTCCGCATATGGAGAACAACGTGGGGGAACAAACAGAGGGAGGTGTCGGGAATCCACCCCTGCCTCCACCACCACCTCTACCCCAACCTAACGAAAGGGAGTACATCAAGGCCTTTCGGAAAGAGAACCCACCCAAGTTCGATGGATTGGGAGAGCCCCCGAAGGCGGAGGCATGGGTACGCGACATTGAGCGTGTCTTTGAGTTTATGGGATGCACGGATATGGAACGCCTGGCCTGCGTGACGTATCAGCTGACAGGACCCGCTGACTTTTGGTGGGAAACGAAGAAGAGAACCATGGACCCCGCTCGCCGTGAGACGCTTACTTGGGAAGAGTTTAAGGAAGAAGTTTACAATAAGTATGTTCCCATGAGTTATCGGCGGGCGAAGGTAGTGGAGTTCCACACTTTAAAACAAGGAAGTATGACGGTCACGGAGTACGACCGCGCCCTATGTGAGATGACTCGTTATGCGCCAGAATTGGTGGATACAGACGAGAAGATGGCTGCGAAGTTCCGTTCCGGCCTTAGGCCCGAGATAAGGGTAGCTGTAGCCAGTCGCAGGGGAATTCCTTATTCCGAGGTGTTGGGCTGTGCCTTAGATGTGGAGAAAGCACTGCCCAAGAATGAGAGGACAACAAACCCTACCCCATCTGCACCCCCCGGTGAACTTTAGAGACAAATGGAAGTGGGGGGGAAACCGAGCTCCTTTTGACAATAAGAGGCGCTTCTCCACTTTTCGGCAACCGCAGAATCATGGGCGCCAAATTGTGCCACAGCAGAGGGGAAACCCGCAGAGAACACCCTACTGTAATCGGTGCTCCAAGCATCATGTTGGAGAGTGCCGAGTTGGAGGCATCCGGTGTTACGCCTGCGGTGGAAATGGGCACATGTCTCGAGAGTGCCCAAACAACAACAAAGGTGGAGTGAAGAATGGGCAAGTACAGAGACCACCACAACAGCCTCAACCAATCCGACAAGTGGCCCCACAACAAGCAAGGGCATACGCACTCAAGGGGAATCAAGGGCAGGAACCCCAAGCCAGCAAGGGCAAGGAGAATTTGGCAGGTATGGGAAAGCTCCAACAACTGCCTATTATTGTGCTGTTTGATACGGGTGCTTCGCATTCTTTTATTTCCGTGTCATGTGTGAATGCCTTAGAACTTCCTACTGCTAAGCTTGAATCGAATTTGAATGTGTCTTCACCGGTTGGAGGATTGATTGACATTGTGAGAACTTGCTCGAACATAGAGTTTGTGTTAGGAGAACTAGGAGTAGTGGCCCAACTTTTGCACGTTATACCTTTGGAGAATGTAGACATAATCTTGGAAATGGATTGGCTTACCGAGAACCACGCAACGATCCACTGTAAAGAGAGACAACTTTCTTTTCAAGCCCCGGGCGAAGAACCGACTATCTTGAACGGGATCTCCATGAATCGACGAACCTCCATAATCTCCGCTTTGCAAGCAACTACGATGATAAGAAAATGGCGTCCGGCGTATCTTGTGTACTTAAATGGAGAGGAAAAGAAGGAGTTGAAAGTGGAAGACGTGGCAGTGGTGCGAGATTTTCCCGATGTGTTTCCTGAAGCTTTGCCAGGACCGCCGCCCGACATACAAGTGGAGTTCGCTCTTGACTTGGAACCAGGGTCAGCGCTAGTATCAAGGGCGCCATACCGAATGTCCCCTAAGGAGTTGGCCGAGTTAAAGGTTCAGTTGCAAGAACTGTTAGACTTGGGTTTTATTCGACCCAGTGTGTCACCATGGGGAGTGCCAGTTTTGTTCGTTAAGAAGAAGGATGGCACGATGAGGATGTGCATCGACTATCGTGAGCTCAACAAGATGACTTTAAAGAATAAGTACCCACTGCCGAGGATTGATGATTTGTTTGACCAACTTCGAGGAGCGGGCGTAATCTCGAAAATGGATTTGAGATCAGGGTATCATCAACTAAAGGTCCGACGAGAGGATGTGCCTAAGACTGCTTTTCGCACTCGATATGGCCATTATGAATTTGTCGTGATGCCTTTTGGGCTGACCAACGCCCCAGCCGTTTTAATGGACTTGATGAACCGAGTTTTCCACGAGTATCTTGACAAGTTTGTGTTAGTCTTCATCGACGACGTGTTGGTATACTCGAAGAACGAGGAAGAACATAGATGGCATCTACAAACAGTGTTGGAAACGTTGCGAAAGGAGAAACTGTACGCCAAGTTCAGTAAGTGTGAGTTCTGGTTGACTCGAGTGAACTTTCTTGGTCATATTGTGGCGGCAAATGGAATTCAAGTAGACCCAGCAAAGGTCGAGGCCGTGCAGAATTGGAAATCGCCGAAAACGCCAAGTGAAATCCGCAGTTTCTTGGGATTAGCAGGATATTATCGACGATTCATTGAAGGATTCTCTAAGATTGCGAGACCGATGACGCAACTACTAAAGAAAGGAATTAAGGTGGTTTGGACGCCAGAGTGCGAGGCGAGTTTCCAACTATTGAAGGAGAAGTTGACTACCGCACCAGTCCTAGCAGTACCCGAACCCGACAAGGACTTCGCCGTCTATACGGACGCGTCGAAGGTAGGACTAGGATGCGTGTTGATGTAAGATGGGAAGGTGATAGCGTATGCTTCCCGACAGTTGAGACTGAATGAGCTGAATTTTCCGACCCATGATTTGGAGTTAGCAGCGGTGGTGCATGCACTGAAAATTTGGAGACACCATCTCTATGGAGTGAGATGCGAAATCTATACGGACCACAAGAGTCTCAAGTATTTCTTCGAGCAGAAGGAGCTAAACATGCGACAACGACATTGGCTACAGGTTGTGAAGGACTATGACTGTGGTATTAACTATCATCCGGGCAAGGCGAACGTGGTCGCCGATGCCTTAAGTAGGAAGAACCAACCTCAACTGGCTTATTTCCTAACGCAAGAGGAAGCGTTGATTCACGAGTTCGCCAAGATGAGTTTGGAAATAGTGGAAGCGCCCGAGACAGTAGGTGCAAGCTTGGCGACGATAGTGATTGAGCCAGATTTGAGAACCAAGCTCATAGAAGCCCAGCGACGTGATGGAAAGTTGGAGGAATTACGTGCAAAGGTGAGAGCCGAGGAGCTGGATCATTACCGCGAGGAGGCGGATAATGCCTTGACGTACGATGGGCGATTGTGTGTGCCGAGCGATGAGACGTTAAAGGAGGAGATTTTGAGTGAAGCGCACGACACACCTTACACTGCTCACCCCGGAAGCATGAAGATGTTTCGGGATTTGAAGCAACGGTTTTGGTGGAATGGAATGAAAAGGGACGTAGCGTCATATGTGGAACGATGTCTAGCATGCCAACAAGTGAAGGCCTTACACCAACGGCCATATGGGAAGTTACAACCGCTTGAAATTCCCGAATGGAAGTGGGAGCAACTAGCTATGGATTTCGTGACGGGTTTGCCAAAGTCACAGAAGGGCAACACTACGATTTGGGTGATCATTGATCGACTTACTAAAAGCACTCACTTCTTACCGATTAAGATTACTTATGGCGCGGACAAGTTAGCAAAACTGTACGTGAATGAGATTGTGCGTTTGCATGGAGTGCCAAAGACTATTGTGTCCGACCGTGATACGAAGTTCACATCGAAGTTTTGGATGAGTTTGCAACGAGAATTGGGCACACAATTGCACTTCAGCACTGCTTATCACCCGCAATCGAATGGCAATCAGAGATGACGATTCAGACGCTTGAGGATATGTTGCAAGCCGTTGTCCTAGATCGAGGGGAAAGTTGGGAAACTGTCCTACCATTGGTTGAATTCGCCTACAACAACAGTTATCAAGCGACGATCGATATGGCTCCGTACGAAGCCTTATATGGTAGGAAGTGTCAATCTCCACTTTATTGGGATGAAGTCGGCGAGAGGAAGATGTTAGGACCCGACCCTATAAAGGAGATGACCGAAATTGTGCATCAAATCCGCGCAAGGATCAAGGAAGTTCAAGACAGACAGAAGTCATATGCTGACGTGCGTCGAACGGAAATCAAATTCGACATTGGTGACAAAGTGTTCTTGAAAGTGTCTCCGACAAGAGGAGTTGTGAGATTTAGAGTAAAAGGCAAGCTGAAACCGCGTTTTGTGGGACCGTACGAGATCATCGACGAAGTAGGTCCTGTAGCATATCGATTGGCGTTACCACCCAGCTTTGGGAACGTGCACAACGTGGTCCACATATCGCAGTTGCGCAAGTACGTGTTCGACCCCAAATATGTGATTCACCAAGAGGAAGTGATCCTAACCCCCGACATGAGCTACGAGGAAAAGCCCGAAGCAATCCTAGATCGGAAGGTACAAGAGCTACGAAACAAGACGATAGCGTTCGTGAAGGTGTTGTGGAAGCACCATGGTCCCGAGGAAGCTACGTGGGAGTTAGAAGATAAGATGAAAGAAAAGTTTCCCGAATTGTTTGTGTGAGACGATTAAATTTCGGGACGAAATTTCTGTTTAGAGGGGAAGGATGTAACATCCCAAACTTTTGTGACCCCTTTTATTGGTCTTGTGAATTTTGAATTTTGGAACTATGAAACTTTTGTTTCTATGTGATTAAGTGTTTTGCGTGAAATAAATTGTCGTGGTTAATGTGGAATGATGAGCTTGAGATTTTATATTTGTTTCAAATGCGAGGAAATAATTAATAGGATCATGCATTTATCCTTTTTCGAGTCAATTCATTGAAAGTTTCGGCCCTCCCTAATTATTGAGATAATATTTCATTTCGTGGATTTAATTAATTGTTTTGGGATACTTATCCAAATTAAATCCAAACCAAATGACCCCTAGATGGGACTACATGAAATTCGAACTCCATTTTATTTTCCTTGGGAGTTTTCGAAAATCTCCTATAGAAGAAAGAATTATTTTCATTTGATTTAATTGGTGCTTTATTGACTCCCTTCCTTTGAATTTAATCCAATTAAATCATGTTATAATTTATTTCTTCACCTAAAATAAATAGAGAGTTGGGATATTTCCTTGGTTAGCAATTTTCGACCCCTCCACTAAATTTTGGAGGATATTTTATTTGTTTCCTAATTTGTGGAATCCCTTTTTATTCAAATAAATTCCTATGTCTAATTAATTGGGGATGTGAATATTTTTCTTCTACTTTTCTTCCATATCACACCCCCCTATGCAATATTTTCCTTGTGGGAATTTAATTAATTGTTGCCTATTTTATGGGAGCCTTTTTCCTATAAATAAATTACCTAATTTAAATCCTATTCTTTTAATTGGGGATTTAAATAATTTCCTTGTGCAATTACCCAAGAATTTTTGGCCCCCCTCCTTTATTTCGTACTTGGAGATTTAATTTAATTGTTCCCTTGTATTCATTATTTTTATTTCCTAAGTTATGAATATATTCTCCAAGTAAATACCAAGTAAATTCTTTGTTGTGCACTACATGGAATTTTCAAAAATTCCACTCTCCCACATGCCTATTTTATTCTTTTAAATTGTGGGATTTTTATTCATTAGCCTATATTTATTTCCCCCAAAATTTCTTTATTTAATTTACCCATGGATTAAACCTAACAAATAAATAGCAAATAATCAAACCCTAGCCCCCATTCACCTCAAAAATTTCGCCCCCTCTCTTCTCTCCCTCTCCCACACGTTTTTCATCTTCCACTCTCCCATCTCCAAAAATCCTCCATCCAACTCTTGTTCTTACAATCCTTTGAAGTTATTTTCAAGAGTCTCCGACGAATCGCTTCGTTCATCGTTTTGACCGATTCGTTTTGTGTCAAAGAAGGTATATTACTCACTTTCTATCACCCTACCCGTTTTGACCATGTTCTTGAGTCCTACATGCATGTAGAGGGTGTAGGTTTGATAGATCGCAAATTTTAACGGGAGGGAAAGTGTGTTTCGTAAGAACTTGTTTGATTTTTCGCAGTTGATTGAAATCATGTGTGTTGGATTGAAATATTTGGTGAATAATATGCGTTATGTGCAAATATGTGTTTTCGAACATGGAAAAAAAACGGTGTCTGTGTTGTGGAAGTTTTAAAAACCCTATTTTCGAACTTGAACCAGAAATCTGTGATGCACGACCAGTGACTTATGATCTGTATTTGACCCATCAAACGAACGAATTTTGCTATGAAATTTTACTGAGTAAACTTCAAAGTGTTTTCTGTGTCTCGTGTGAATTTCAGCCTGTTTTATCGAAGAATGAATTTTTAATAAATTTTTGAAGTTGACTGCGCAAATCTGCCAGAAACTTGAGTTCTCGCATAAATGTTTCGTTTTCTGTTTGACTGAACAAATGACCTCGGATCGATGTGATTCTTGAACTATATAAAAATTTGAAGTATATTCTGAGTTGTGTTAAATTTCCAGCCTTTTCGGGCATCGTATGAATTTATGGTGAATTTTTCAAATGAACTGCGCAATACTGTCAGAAATTGTATGTTCCGACCAGAGAGTTTAATATGTGATATGATTGACCAAATGATGTGATTTCGGTGTGAAAATTTTCATGGATGAACTTGAAGGTGTCCTATGTATTGTGACCAAAATTTAGCTTCTTTTGAGGTCGGGTGAATTTATAGTGATTTTTACAAAACGGTCGCGCAGTTCTGCCAGTTTTCTGCCTTGTTAAAATGACACCTAGTTTCAAGTTTAAAAGTATTATATGATGCATGTATGTCCAAGGAGCGTGTTTAAATTATGTGATCACGTGTGATAAGTTGAAATGCGATGCGTGTGTCTTTACACCTTTGTGACGTATGTTGGGTTGGGGAATTGAGAAAGACGATGAGAGAGAAACAATAGGACATGCATAGTAATATGTTGATGTGTGAGGCTGACTTATGTTGTCATTGACAAGGGTGTTGTGTATTCGTGAACTCGAGGATCGAGAGTTGCTAAGTTGGATTGTGAATTGCTAAGCGAACGAGGTGGGTTTTCTTTTCAAACCTTTTTACTTTTCCGAAAAATATTATTTGGCGATATAAGGGTGGTTTAACTGTTATGTCATGCCATTTTGTTTTTTTTATGAGATTGTGTGCCTGATGCCTAGTTCGTATGAGTTTACTGCGTTAAGCTATATGGCTGTGTTGTGAAACGAATTCGGGTCTGAGTAGGGCCGTAAACCCTATCAGGCTGTGTACACTGGTGGGATCGTGAGCCGTCCTTGCAAGTCGGCCGGTCTCGTGGGCGAATAGTGTGGCCACACTTTTGTCGCACTGTGATGTGATTGATGGATTGATATGAAAAGTGGGGAGATAAATTGTCTGGCCAGACTTGAATTTTTGTGTTTCTCGTGATATTTTTCTTACTACTTAAAACCCGAGATCACTGGTATGGATGACATAACTTATTAAAATGTTTTCGGCATGAGCCCATTGAGTACAACAAGTACTCAGCCCTGCATATTATTTTTCTTATGTGCAGGTTGAGCGGGATGTTGCGGTGGATGTTGAGCTGGCTAAAGACCCTAGGATACGTTGTGTCGTCATACATAGGCGTGATCCTTGACTCTCCCTGAACCTTATTTATCCGCTGCTATGTTTTAAATTATGTCTTGAGACCTTAATCTTTTCGTGTTGTGTTTGAACATGTATGGTGGTGTTAGGTTTAAACGAGTGTTTACGTTGTCTTTCTGAAAATGGTGTTTTCTGAGATTTAAGTTAAATGTTCGTTTTACCTTAGTTTTTTTTATATATAGTTGTATCTCTTAAGTCAAATTTTTCCGGTGCCCTTTCTAAATGTATGTTTCTTTACGTCTTTTAAAAAAAAAACCTTAAACTTCTTTAAACTAAGTTGTTTTCTTTCTTTAAGTCTTAAGCTGTTCTTTTAAACTATTGTCCATGCATGTCGAACACGATCGCCGCGTTTGTGATACCCCTGGTATGGGCGGTCGTGACAGAGTGGTATCAGAGCTTTGTTCTTTCGCTCTGGTCCGAGAGTCTTCTTTTACTTTGAGTCTAAGTTAGTGAACCCTTTTTGACTAGAAGTGTCATGAAGGCTCAACATCCACAGCATCACGCTCAACCAATGAAAGTGAGGTATGTTTTATTTGACTAGAAGTGTCGTGACATGGTTGCCTGGCAGGGGTTTGGTCGTGGGTGGTTCCCAACAACCTGGCCAGCAGAACCAGTTGAGTATTTGAATTCTCCGCCAGCTGCATCAGCGTCTACTCCATTCGGAGCTTCCACTCTTCGTCAGCACTTGCAGCCACCTCTCGCTCCATCCTTTGGGTGGGCGCCTGATGTGTATCTTCTTTTTCTCCTTCGGCAAGGGTTTCTGAGGTCTCTTCTGGCTTTGTTCTCCTCTTGGGCTGGCTTCTTTGTTGTTCCCGCCTACCTGCTGCGTAAAACTGGAAATTCCCTCCTTGCGTCTTCTGTAGGACCTGAATTCTAACAAAGAAATCAAGGTCAAACAATTCAGGACTAGGGCAAAGGATGGGGCGTCTGACATTCTTCACGGTCCAGTTTCTCCTTAGATAAGCCCCGAGGAGGTGGCAGACGTTTAAATGGCGGGCAGCACGGGTAGCAATTTGGTTCATGGAATAGGCCAGCCAGAACCCAAGGTGGACTTCCCTCTGATCTCTCATGCTCCACATAAAGTATAGCTCGGCCAGAGTGAGGATCGTCAACGTATTGGTTTGTCCGAGGAGATTACAGGCCAGGTAGACCTGGGTTAGGCGGAGGGCAGGATCAGCAATAAGATGTCCTCTGGATTCAAAGGCTCTGAAAGTTGGGGCGCGTCCACCGCATATGGCCTTCCAGACGGCCTGCTGATCGGATTCAGGTTTCCTCTGAGGGAGACCGATATCGCGCCCAACCCAAACCCCATTGGCCACCTGGCTCTCTGTATAGAGGCCCATCCGGATGGAGAAATCGTTTAAGCTCATCAGTTGGTCCTGGCCAAAATCCCTGAAAGAAACACTTTTGTCGTTCAGGTCTGAGCCTCCGGTGAAGCGGAAGGACGTGAAAAACTCCTTGGACAAGTCCTCCGGTATGGGGGACTCATCAACCTCTAATAACCATTCAAAACCGATGCCGGCAATGTATACGGCATACCTCTCCTTCATCTCTATCTTCTCCAGGGACGGCTGGTGCAACATCTTCCCAACCTTTAGCTTCTTCTGGGAGGTCACCATTTGGTGAACCTCCTTCTGCATTTTGGAATCATCGAATCCCAACATCTGTTGGCGAAGAGCTGGGGTCAATACCACATGCTGAGGGGAGTAGGTGATGGAAAGAGATGTTGCAGGCCTTCCTTGTTGCCCCCTGGACGTACGGGTCCAGCGCAACTCCTGTCCCTCCGAATCACTGCCCTCATCTCTTGGCCGTGGGGAAGCGGGTGCGGAAGCATCTGTCATGACGACCCCTGTGTTGGCGGGGCGGCTTCTCTTGGAAGTAGGGAGAACACTTCCCTTCCCCTTCCTCTTTCTCTCTCTCTCCCCTCTCACCAGGTTGCCCTCGGCAGCCTCTCTCTCCTCTCCAGCCCCCTGGATTTGAGGCTCTTCCGGTTCCTCTTCATCCACCAGTCGCTGTACTGTGCGGGGTCTCTGCACCACCACTTCCTTATCTCCTCGGGTTTTCAGGGTTTCAGCTTTCTCAAGAAGCCTGTCCATTATCATATGCCGCGTCTGACGGCGCAACGACCCCTCCTCTCTCCGTCTCCCCATAGTCAAACAATGGGCGTAAGTCCTCTACTTCATCGTCGTTAATGTCACCGCCCTTAGCCAAATACAGTTCATGGATCGAAGTGGAGGTGCCACCGCTTCCCGGTGACGGAATAGCAAACGGCTGCCCATAATCCTCCCCCAACCTTCTTTGTCAGAGGTATCCTCGCTGGTTTGCATTGGCTGGATGGTGGGGGGAAGGTGAAGGTGATATAGGAGAGCTAGGAAGGTGGAATGTAGGCGGACGTTGAATGGTAGATGCGATTTCAGAAAAAGATGATGGCGAAGGTTGGAAGGTAGGTGGTGAAGGTGATATAGGAGAACTAGGAAGGATTTTTGTTTTAGAGTGTGAAGCACCCGGAAATCCTAAGTTTAGCTTTGAGTTCGGCGTAGGAGGCTGCATAGTCCAGCTCGGAGGGTATTTCGGAGGATTTTATCGAGGCGACGCAGGGTTTCTTCGTCTACTGCTGGAGGTGGAGTGGCGGTACTGGTTTGTAGTGGAGCAGTGGTTGGCTTAGGAGGGCTAGTGTTTTCTTATGGGTTTGGGATGAGGTTTTCCGGTCGCCTTCGTCGGCACCGGCGTCTGAGGATGAAGATGAAGATGAAGATGAAGTTGGAATTTGCTTGATCAACATTCTTGCTGGTAAAGGTGATGAGTGCTGGTGGAAAAGATGTTCTAGGCAAGGGTTCGTAACTTGGAGTGGTATGAGGAGGGTAAAAGGAATGCACTGTTGTCGCTTTTGGTTGAAAGTGAAATACGACCCTGAGATCTGTCTATTATACTGATATCGCGACTGTTGGGATCTCTGACGGTTGAGATCCCTGCGACTATTCACGTACTCTGCGACTCTTCTCGTATAGGTGCGCCTTTTCAGAGTGCCAGCTGACCTAGCTTCCGTGATACGCTTCCTCCTTTTCCCTAGAATGTCCCTTCATTGCGATAGTTGGCGCCGCCTGACACCTCTCCAATGACTGCATTTGTCCTATCATCCCCTGTCCTGATCAACGAAAGCATTGTACCACTAATTAAATTCGAATTGCACTGATCAAGTGGACAATTAATTTCAGATGAAAACTCAAATAGTTCCACTTGATCAGCATCCATCCTTACTTCCGACTTTTAATTTACTAAGAAATAAAAAAACTAACACACGAAAAATTATTTACACTATCTACCAAGGATTTGACCGAGTTCCCCTGGGATATCACTTGATCAGTTTAATAGATTAAGAATTTGTTGATTGATCAAGCAGACTACCCATGAGTACCCGATCATTCCTTCTACCTAGTCACTGGTTGAAATTGGGCAGGATCAGTGGAATTTCTTCCACCATACCCGCTTCGGTCTTGTCTCTGTAGGGCTCAACCTGATTACCCTTTACCACAAAAGAGAACGAATTGGGGGGTCTTCCTGGCGTGTGTCTACCTCCTGTGTGTGTACTGCCATGATGGTACGAGGGTCTGCCCATTTTGAACTCCGCCTCCTGGATATCAGTTTGGGTTGATACTGGAAGAGTAGATTTTTCTGCCCCACCATGAGCTCTTCCTTCCTCGAGGCGGGGTCAAGTATGCTTTGTCGATCAAGGCGGGATGTCACTCCTTCTATTATGGCGGAATGCATGCACGAATCTGGGTAAATTTCTATCAAGTCTGCTGTTTTCCTATTGACCACCCCCTGTCCTTGCAGATTTGGTTTGACTGGTTCTTGGTACATCTGGTTGGGCAGGCTTTTGAGGGTAACTGGCAATGTAGGTAGAGACAATAGTTGCCTTGTAGGCGAGGGATTTTCCTTCAGCATTCCTTTCAACGGGGCGGCTTGGTCAGGTGGTTTTTCGACCCCTTCCGGTTGAGTGATCTCTTCTGACTCAGTTGGTTGTGGTGGTTTACAGAAATCCATAATTGCCCTTTGGATGGCTTGATCATCCATTTCCCCAGTTATCGTCGAATCAAACCATTCAGTTGGTTCCCTCTTAAGTTGTTCATTTTCAGTGGAATCAGAGGGCGGTTTTTCAAAGAGTTCATTTTCTAGACACTTTTGCTCCGAAGGTCTGATAGTATCCACCGATTGCATGCTCTCACTGTCCTGTGGCTTTCTCACAACCTTATCAATTTCAAATGTAAGTTGTTCTCCATTAAAACCCAGCTTCATCATCCCATGGCGGACATCGATGACTGTGCTGGCTGTGGATAGGAATGGCCTTCCTAAAAGGACGCCAACAGACTTTTCCGCTCCTGGTTCTTTCGTCTTTATGCCGAAGAAGTCGGCGGGGTACATGAATTTGTTCACCTTGATGATTTCATCTTCCAGAACTCTCTCGGGGTAAATGCAAGATCCGTCTGCTAGCTGTATCACCATATTGGTTTTGACAAGCATAGCATCTTCCAGCTTCTCGTATATAGAATACGGCATAATATTGATGGAAGCCCCTAGATCGCACATTGCGTGCTCCATTTGGACGTCTCTGATGGAAATTGGGAGTGTGAATAACCCTGGGTCAGTCTTCTTGGGTGGAAGATCACTAGGTTGGATTACCACGGCTACATTTTCTGCTTCGACCATCCTTCCTTTCTCAGTGACTTGTTCAAGGGTACTGGACTCAAGACCTTCTTCATGATGGGCTTTGATAAACTCCTTCCGATTTTAGAGATACTGCATTGACATTCTCTCGCTCAGGTGGTGGCTGCACTATAGCCGGAATCCTTCCTTCATTTCCTCTCAGCTCGCCCAGTGACATGGCGACCCGAGATAGCTGTTTTGTAAGCATATCTAGTGCAGCCCTCTGTTCCTTCTAGGCCTCTTGTATTTCTCGCATTGCATCATGGGGCTGATGTGGGACCATCATATCTCCTGGACCTTCATTTTGTTGTTTGCTATATCTCTGATTAAAACGACCTCCCCATGGCCTTGTTGATAGTAGCTAGAAGGTCCATACTGCTCTGGCTGGTTCTGAGGGAACTGGTTCTGTTGGTTCCCTTGGAAGTACTGGTTTCCTCTTTGGTACTGCGGGACATGATTCACCAGTTGATTACTTGGCTGCCTTCCCTGGCTGCTTGGCTGAGGGCCTTGGTGTTGGTACCCCCAATTTCCATCATGTTGTTGGCTTGACCAGTTGGGTTGTCCTCCACTGGACCAGTTCCCTTGAGGTCCACTTGACCACCCTGCCTAACTTCCCTGCATTCTGTTCCTTCCAGTGTTTGGTCTATCCTGGATCCGAGAAGGCCAGTTGGGCTGCCCTTCGGTGAGTTGTAAGTACTGTTACGCTGGTTGCGGTGATTGGTTTTGATTTGAATCACTCCACCTGAAGTTAGGGTGGTCTCTCCATGGAGCGTCTCTCTGTTTACCCTGGATCCAGTTGCCATTCGCATTCCAGTGGCCGACGGCATTCACTTGGGCTTGCGGTTTCGCTTCAGGGGTAAACTCGCAATAGTAATAGTGATGCTCTTCTGGCGGAGACGGTTACGACACATACTGTGTCTCCTTCGGTGCAGGTGGTGGAGACGGTATGGCTTTCTCCACTGCCTCAAGCAGTTTCTTCTCCATTTGCTCAAATCGAGCCTCCAATTTTTCATCGTTGCGCGCCTCTGCCGCGTGCACTGCCCCTCTCCTATACTGCCCTCGAGATGTCTCATACGACCGCTTAGCCTCGATCAGCCTCTCCAGTATATTTTTGGCTTGGCTAAATGGGGTTTTCGAGAAATCCGCTTGAGCTGCGAGGTTGAGGTCGTTCTTGCTGTCAACTGTCAGTCCACCATAGAAGATCGAGTAGACCTCCCGCTCCCCCAGCTTGTGGTTAGGGCATGCTTGAAGCAGCCCTTGGAATCTGTCCCAGTACTGGCCGAGGGGCTCATCGTACTCCTGTCTGGCTTCCGTGATCTCCCGCTTGAGGGCACTCGTTTTTGACGCGGGGAAGAAACGATCTAGGAAGATCATTCGAAACTCGGCCCATGTTTTGATGGACCCTTCTGGCAGTCTCAACAGCCATACTCCAGCTTCGCCCTTCAAAACGAAAGGGATGGCCTTCAGCCTATAATCCTCAGATGTAGATCCAGCCGGTACAAGCTGGATATCACAGTATCGGTAAAATTCCTCCAGAAAGGCGTACGGACATTCCTTTGAAAGGCAGTAAAAGTGGGATAAAACGGCCAGCACTCCTGACTTGATCGCAATGGCCCGCATCCCAGGAGTAGCAGCAATGGCATGTGTGGGCTCCTTCTCATCATGAGCGTGCAGAGAACCGATTCCAGAATCATTGTCGACGAGGTCCATCTCTGCTTTTGTTCATTCTGGTGGTGGTACTTGTGTGTTATGTTCAGCGGCTGCTGCTGCTTCTAATGTTGCTCTGTAACGAGTGGTGACAACGCCGGCTTCCTAGACTGTCCAATGAGCGTTAGTGCGTCTGTATATAAGAGGGTAATTCCAGTGGCCGCCACGGTGGTACCTTCTCATCAACAGCAGGAAAAAACAAATGAGAAAAGAAAGAAATAAAATTATATACACCTACGCACTACGTACACACATAAAATAACACCATGCTTCCCCGGCAACGGCGCCATTTTGGAAGGCCTCGAACAGGAGGTTGCGTGAATAGATCAAGTTATATGGAAGATAACCGAACCGGTTGGATCAGTTAGCAAATGTCGTTGCCACTTGATCAATGCAATCTCGCTCTCACTCGATTCCTACCAAAGTAATTTATAACTCCCAATTTTGCACTACTTTAACAGTAAAGCGGCAAGTTTGGGGTCCATCCCACAGAGAAGCTAGTGTATCGAGTGTGTGAGTAGTGAACAGGGGGTTGGCTGCTGCCACGCTTTAACTTGGGAGTTTTTAACTACTGCGTTTTACTCTAGGCAGAATTAAACTGGCTAACTTGAACAATGTAAATTTAACTACTGGTCAAGTGCATCGTAACGAAGCTGAAACTAAAGCAGTAAATGCGAGGATGAAAACGGAAACAACTTCGATTAAAATAGAACAGTACAACGTGAAATTTAAACTAAGCTAACACTCTAGAAACTACGAAAGCAAGTAAAACCGAGGAGATCCTCGGCGGGAAACTTAAGAAAACGCCGACATATATCAAGTATTCTAGAGAACTGAACTAAGCTAGAGAACTAAGCTAAACTAAGCTAAACTAAGATGGAAAGGAAAGGATCAGATCCTTTTCATGTGGTGGCACATCCTCTATTTATAGGCCCGACACGACCTCCAGCTGGATAACGATCTTGGCAGGGAATATTCGCTCATGCTGAGAGTGAACGACTCATTGATTGCTACATGTTCTTCTTCTAGAATGACGACACTTTTCAGCAACAGAATCGTGACTCAGCTCCGTCCTTGCGTCTCATATTTCAGCACGTGTCCCCTTCTAGAACGTTGTCCTTGATAACAGAATGTTGCGCACCATCTAGCTCATAGCCTCGCGTGTCATTCTTCTGACATCCAGTGGTCCCCTCCTTAACTGCTTGATTACTCCCCTTGATCAACTTTCCCCGAAATCTGGCCTTTTTCGCCTATTGTACTCGCTTGATCAGTTTGGCCTTGTTGCCTTGGTCAAGCGGCATTCCTGCACATTTAACACTTGCTTTGCGTGATAAACCGATCAAGTAGAGTACATTTTTCCCTTAAACCGATGCATGAAATGAGCCTTATCAGAAGTATTGAATAATGAACTAGTATCTTATTTGTCCAGATTGAACATGAAAATATTGTACTACCCCTGTCCTCTAATATGTGTCCCATATTGATTTTGCATGAGTTTTAAAAAATACTTCATCCGTCCCATAAAAGATGTCTCACTTTCCTTTTTAGTTTGTCCCACTAAAAATGTCACACTTCCATTTTTAGAAAAAATTTCTCTCTCACAATAACATAAATATTATATTTTCTCTTTCTACTTAACACATAAAACAAAACCTCCTAAAATCTTGTGTCATCCCACAAGTGTGACATCTTTTGTGAGACAGATGGAGTATATAGAAATTTGAACTGAAAAAATTAGTGGTATGTGAGTCTTATTTTTATATATTAGTATTTGTTGTAATAATTGAGTGAACAATTACATAAAACTCTCTATGATGATTAACCAAGAACAACAGAGAAAGAGCAGAAATTGTAGCGCGAAAAGCGTACCTTGATCCATAACGAATTGAAAGGCAGTATTGCTTTGCTGCGGCTATGGACCTTCGGAAACGTACCCTGATCCATATCGAGTTGAAAGGCAGAACCGTTTTACTGCGGCTATGGATCTTCTAGATGATTAAAAACGTTCTTCACAATAGTCTGCCGAGAGAATACAATGATATGAAACGTTCTCCTGACGTCTCTAGGGACCATAACCCTAGCATACATTTATATAAAATATAAACCCCTTTATTTTCTATTCGATTCCTCATCAAATAGAAAGTTTCATATGATATCTACACTTATTTCCATAATGAATAAATACACTTTTAGCCCAAACTTAATCTTTATTGGATGACTTTAATTGGACAACTAAAAGCCCAAACTTAATCTTTATTAGATGACTTTAATTGGACAAGTGAAAGATAGTCATACACATTAAATTAGTCATGTGGAAGCCCAAATTTCTACTTAACAGTATTATACTCCATCCATCTCATATTAAATGTCACACTTTCTTTTTAGTTTGTTCTATATAGATGTTTTATTTATTTATTTTTTAAAAAAGTTCCATCTCACGTTAATATAAATATACAATTTCCTTTCTCCTCTTAACATATACTCCAAAGTATCCTAATATCTCGTGCTATTATTTAAATGTGAAATTTATTATGCGACAAAGAGAATAATATAATATGAGTAAATGGGATAGCAGAATGTGGGGATATCCTATCAAAAGATCAATAGTAATAAAAATAAAATGAAACAATTAATAAAAACAAATCAAAATAAAAAAATTAAAACTGGAAAGCAAATGAAGATAGTGTCATGTGGTTCGACTATATATCGATATTTAAGGGCTTCTTGGTATGATGGAATGAAATAAGGAGGAAATGAAATAGAGATGAGAATGGGATGTGGATTCCATTCCATTCTTGTGCTTGGTGAATGTACGGAATACAAATGGAATGAAATTGTGTAGTGAGGGTAAATTATGTGTAGTGTGCGTGGTTTGTGTAGTGTGTGTATAGTGTGTGAAGTGTGTGTGCGCAATGTGTGTAGTTGGATTTTTTTAATAATTTAAAATTCTAACATTTTAATTTTATTATAAAATTTAAAAATTATTAAATTGAGTGATATTGAATTTAAATATAGTATAATATGTAGCATTGTAGTATTTTGCTAAAATTTAAATTAAGAAAAAAAGAGAATGAGAATGGAATGGCCGTTCCTTAGCTAAATGGTTGGAATGACTATTTTCATGTGGAATGGAATGGCCATTCCAAATGGAATGGTGATTCCTAAAAAAATAGTCATTCCCAATGGAACGATGATTCCTAAAAAAAATATCAAACAAATGAATGAAATGGAGGTAGGAATGTCATTCCATTCCACTAGGTAAGGTCTTAGTACATCGCCTATCCATAAAGGGTTGAACTCAAGAATGATATATCTGAATCCATAAAGTGCCTATCCATAAAGGGTTGAACTCAAGAGAGATATATCTGAATCCATAAAGTTGAACGTAGATAGGTCAAAGCAAAAATGAATTAATTAAATTAAATGTTTACATATCATTTACATCAAATTTGACTATATATTGTGAGAGTAAAGTTCCTCGTCCACTAATAGTTTTGAATATACAAAAGTAATTATTATTAGATCATCTTCAATAATACATTGAGTTAAAAATAGTCACTTCCTCTCACACAAAAGGTCTACTAAGGTGAATCTTAATGATTTAAGATACATATGTTTGTTTCCAGACTTGCTCTTGTAAATATTTCAACAACTCAAACAAACTCAACAAGAAATGAAACAATAAAAATGGTGGAAAAGAGAGAAGATGAAGGTGTTATGATTTAGATAGATGCTTAGAACCTATGGACCTTCTACAAAACAATGAAGACAACCCAAGACAACTTTCACCAAAACAAGAATCTAATCTCCACAAGAACTAGCAACACAAGAACTAGAACTGCATACCTTAACATTTAATCTAAGCCCGACAATAGATTGAAATGCAACCACAAGGGATTTTGGATAAACCTTCAAAGATGAAGGGGGTGCTCAAATTTGAGTCTTTGTTCTTACAATATCATTCAAAGCTGCCTTGATAAAACCCTAAAATGTCTATTTATACTAGGAGTGAAAAAGAAGCAAAATAAAACAATTCTTGGTCAAAAAAGTCACATTCCGGACAAAATACCCGACCGGGTGTTTCCCACTGCTCATTTCACCCGCCCGCGTGAAGTTTCTGGACAAAAATTAACCTCTCAGCAAAAACACTCGACCGGTTGATTTCGGGTTGGCAAAACACACCCGCCAGCGTGTTTCTTTCTGCATTGCGCGACTTTCTTAAAATGATCATAACTTCCTCATCCGGGCTCCGCTTGAGGCGTGCAAGGTACTCACACGAAGCTCTTTCGACGATGAGGACAATGATGATCTCAAGAGAGAATTTGAACTTTGTCTTCATAGGCAAATTCCAGTTTGAATCAGACCTCCCAATCCGGCTTGGCTCCTTGTCATGTCTCCACCTTCTTCTCGGACCCCAATCAACCCATGAACCTCGACATCGTTGTATTCTATAATTGTGAATACCGGAATTCACATCATCCTCTCCTTCTTTGTGAAAGGATTTGTCCTCAAATCCGGTTCTTCGATTCTTCTTTAGGACACCCGAATTCTCATCATCCCCTCCTTCTTTTGAAGGATTTGTCCTCAAATCCCGATCAAGTATACCTACAAAATTGAGCGAGTCCAAACCATAGTACCATACAAGAGGTTGATTTCACTTCGGAACCCAAAAGATATTTCACTAACAAGGAGATGGTTATCACAATCACAATCAACAAAACAACTTCCACTACCACATTCAAAATCGAATTTAGTAATGAGAACAATGTAGACCTCATTCTTAAGATAATTTTCTTGAAGCTTACAAGGAATCATACCAAGTAAAGAATCAATGTTGTCAACATGATGCTCACTTAATTGCTCCAAAACGTTGAAGAAGTGATCATTATTATGAGATTAATGTGACAAAAAAACTATCATGCATAACATGTAGGATATGCTCACGACATGTGAACCTTGTAAAACACCACGTGAATTTTGTAAAACATAACATCAATTAACATAAGGAAATTATAAAAATAAGCCCATCGCAATTGCTCTAACAAATTCAAGACAAGGGCACACACATGGGAACAAGGCATTATTATGACTTTAATCACAACATAACCCACAAAAGACATGTGGGTGGAAAAGTCCTTCACAAAACGACGCTTGAATCATGTTTTTGCATCAATTATATATCAATTGGTTATTTTGATAAGTTTTGAAGGAAAAGGGCCTAAAATGCTGATTCCTGATTAGTCTCTAAAGGATATCAATCTCTTCGTTTTCGAAATATCTTTACGTAGATATCTTGCACGCTTCAATCAGAGCTATATAGAATAAGTTACACCCGCTTTACGTATATTGCACGCCACTCCATGGAGTTTATGTAGGATAGATCAATCCTCACCATAAGCCACGCATGGCGGCGGGTCTTGATAGTATAATTTTAGGTCTTTTCAAATCAATACTCAATTTCACTAAGTTATCTCTAATATTACCACTTCACTACATGAATACAACTTCGCATGTACTCCTTCCGTCTCAACTAATTTGAGTCGTATTCTTTTTTGGGATGTCCTAACTAAGTTGAGTCATTTTCCTTTTTGTAAAAAAAACAAAACATCTAATCACTCTTACTTTATTCCACCACCTATTTTACTCTCTCTTTATTTCTCCTGTTTTATTCCTCTCTCTTACTTTTCAACACAATTTCTTAATCTTCGTGCCCAAAAGTTTTTTGTCAACTTAGTTGAAACGGAGGGAGTAGTAATTTACTGTATCTATCCATAGGGAAGGACGAATTTATAGTCCGACTCCATAAGCCGCTCGAGCATTGACCCAGGAAGAATCCATTAAATTATTTTATCAGCTTATTGGTAATCTATGATCAAATTCCTTTCCTAGTACCCTAACCCCAGGGGAATACGAATCCCCCTTGCCTCCTTGAATGAGAGATGTCCTAAATCACTAGACGATGGGAGCCACTTTGACCAACCGCCCTCATACTATGATCCGTTTTTTAAAATTGTCAATATAACGGAATAATTAGATCCTAAGGATCTTTCCGTTTTCACAATTATTTAACTTCAAACTAAAGAATGCACATTAGAACAAGAACTTTAGTTTGACAATTCAGTTTATATGTTGCAATAACAAATGAAAGATACTTCATCGGTCCTGTTGTAGTAGAGGTGTTTCTTATCGACACGAGAATTAAGAAAAATTATGTTAAGTTAAGTAAGGGGGAATAAAGTATGAAAGAAAAAGGTAGAGAGATGTAGAAAGAATAAAATAAGAGAGAGTAAGTAGGAAAGAAGAAATGTGATGATTTTTTGCCAAAAAAGGAAATAACTCAACTACAACTACAGTCAGACAACCCAAAAAGAAATACAACGCAGCTACAGAGGGATGGAGGGAGTACAAAAGAGCAAGACGAATTAAGAGATGTATTCCAAACACTCCGGGATAATACAGGGATTCATCCTAATATTCAATTCTATCTTATGAATTGTGGGACTACAAAATCAACTCTCGATGTTAGCGTTGAACATGCTTGACATATTTCAATAGTTCAAGAATAGCCGAACACATATTCCATAAATCAACTTTTGTTTATCTAAGAATCAAACGGATGCGCGAGACTTAAAGATCAATTACTATTAAAACGTGATGTCCATTGTCAAATTATCATCTAAACAATTGCAATTGATTCACTATCACAATGATCCATCTTATTCAAGGTTGAAGAGACATTTAAATAATATTAAGTAAATACTACAATTGATACACCAAAAGTAATAGATCCAAACAATAAAATTGTGGTAAAGACGATCATAAGATAGAGAAAAATATAGAATATATCACACGATTGATTTATCCATCTACATGTTTAGAGCAACACAAAGTTCTTTGCCAATCATAATTAAACTAGGAACAATTATATAAAGATAAGAAGCCATAAAAATCATAATCCTTCCGTCCACCATTAGAGGTCTCATTTCTTGGTGGTACGAATTTTAAGAAATGTTAAGAAAGTGGATGAGAAAAAGTTAAGAGCATTAGCAATGGTTGGTCCTCCCATAGGGCCCTTTTTTTTTTTATTATTTCCACATCATCATTTTTTGAAATGGCCTATCTCCCCACAATGGAAGGGGAGTGCCCTTTCCTTTCCATTTAATTTCCACATCATCATTATTTTGTTTTAGTTTTTTAGCACTTCTATATTTAATACTCCCTCTGTCCCTCAAGAATGTGTACTCTTTCCTTTTTAGTCCGTCCTACAATAATATGCATTTTCTGATTTTGGAAAGTCTTCTCTCTCTAATGAGGTGAGACTCATTCTCCACTAACAATACTTTATTTACTTTTCTTCTCTACCTCTCTCTTACTTCACCAATTTTACATTAAAACCCGTGTCGATCCCAAAGTGCATATTCTTTGGGGACGGAGGGAGTACGTTATTAACTTAATTAAATTAAAATGTGAAAATATTATAGTATATGAAATAAATTTTAATTTATCTAAAATATGTGAAAATTATTAATTAATTAAATGAAAACCTAAATTAGGCCATCTCAAATATAGTCCATTAATTTAATAAAATTATTGGCACACTAATTTGTAGTTTAAAAATAAATTAGGGTTCCATCTTCTTAATCTTCTTCTTCTTCTTCCAACGTTTCTTCCTCTCTCTTTCTATTTCAGCAAAAAAAAAGAAAAAAGAAGATCATAGAGCCGATCGACGCCCCATTTGGATCGGCCAAGGCCGATACATCGACCTTTTGGGGGAGATGGGAGGGCGCTTTTTAGCCGCAATGGTGGGGCGATGGAGGCCGATGGGGAAGGCTCCTCCATCGGCTCTCCATTGTGAGTGGTCTAATGGAATATGAACTCCACTTATGTATATTAGTTTTAAATGAAATGTGAGTGGAATGAGTTAGTTGAATGTGGGACCCTATTACTATTTATAGTGAAAATGAACCGAGACTCAATGAGTACCACTTCTCTTTTTTTTTGTGTGTAAAAGAAAAATGCACAAAACTTGACATAATATTCTCTCCGTCCCATAAAAATATGTGCACTTACCATTTTCGTCCGTCCCACAAAAATATGTGCATTCCATTTTTGGAAAGTAAATATCAATTTAATAATATAGGTCCCACTATCCACTAACTCTACTTTAACTATCATTATCTTCCTCTCTCTTACTTTACCATATCATTATCTTTCTCTCTCTTACTTTACCAATTTTATCTTAATTCTCGTACCAACTCATTCGCCCATATTTTTATGGGACTGAGGGAGTATGTTTTTTTTAACGTGGGGTAAAATTATATTTTCACAATGAATTTGAATTATTGTTAAGAAGTTCTTATCTATACATCTGTAGTAGTAATAAATTCAAATTTCCAAAAAAAAAAAGAAAATTTGAGTTTCATGAAATAACTTTCAAGCCATTTTTGACCACCAAAATCCAAAATTATGAGTGATATTAGAATGCTAGCATCCAGGCTTTCCAACGCTATATTTGAAATTGACTTCAGACTTCAGAACAAAATTTGGACTGTGGCAGATTTGAGAAAACATAGTTTAAAATTCATATATATTTGTGTATGCCAAAGCTTAACATGGTCCTGCAGTTAATAAGTTCTAGATAGTATTGACAAAAATAGTTGTATAATTGGGCCAACACATCTAACTTTAGTGGGCTAGCGACACACTGTCCCGTTAACCTTCCACTGCCAAGAGCGGGAGGTGGTCGTTGCTCTGTGAAACCAGCCTGACGCAATGCCCTCCACACTATAGGCCAAGAAACCCATGCCTTCGCACAAGATCCACGGCCCAACTCACAGCTTGGAACGGGCAGGCCAGAATTAGCGCCACAAGGCCCAGTCAGTTGGTTTGGGCCAACATCCAACCAATTTAATGCCCCCACTTGGGTTATAAGCCAATGTTACAAGGCCCGGCAATATACATATGTAGTTTACTCATTTATATATTTGAATAATTTAAATTATTATATCAATATGGGACAAACATGAAAAACTTGGACATAAATTATTTGGTGCTAATACGACACAAATTCAGTTGGCTTATTGAGTTATTGTATAAGTAGATCGACTCATTTTCTAGAGAATCTCAGATGTAAAATATTGTGACGCGAGATTCAATGTTGAATATGAGCTAAAACTTTAGTAGATACACTCCACACAAATTATTTTTACAAACGCAGGCCCCACTAACACAAATTATGATGCAGGCTCGACCATTTGGGCCGACCTTAGTCTGACACCCCTCCGAAGTGCAATGGAGATTGCCATGGGTGTTATGGATCGCCCATTGACCCCGTTCAGGTAATTATATTTCTTTAATTTCTTTCTTTCCTTTATGGTTGTACTATTCCAATTCTTGAACTATTAGGCTTTCGATGTGGGATATATATGTTTTCTTTAATCATTATGAGGATTGCCAACTTCATATTTAGCCTTTTTTTTCCCTAGCACTAGATGCCAACTTATTAAGATCATTAGGTTATATGGCGAGGATTGTAGAGCATTCGCAACCTACCAATTTGGCTCCATCTTTATTACCTAATAAGAATATTATGAAATTAAAATACAATTAATGGGTTTTTCCAAAGGGAAATGCTATGCAGCCACATTATGGCTGGCCATAAAATGGCATTTTATTAAATTTAGATAGTATGACTATTAATGTTTCAAATAAGTCATTTACTGCTCAAATAATTTTACACTATTACCCTTTTACTTAATTCTAGTTGTTTTTTATTTCATTTCTTTAATCCAAATTTTACACATTTATACGTATTTCTTTTATTAGATTCATTCATTTTTTTAATTTTATGTTTTCAATAATTTATTTTTACACTATTTTTTAATTTAAGATTAAAATTTTGTCCTTTTAAAAATGTTTTCCTATTATACCAAGGTGGAATCAACAAAGTTTTGTAATCGTTATTAAATAACTTTATTTGGAACTAATTTGATACATGCTCTGCAGTTTAGTGATCATTTATAATATTAACCCATGATTATTAATATAAATAAGTATATTGATCAAAGTTCAATTTTACTTATTTGTAAATATACAAACATTTAGAGTATTTTAAGTAAATATGAAAAATAAAAGTATTACCACGATGCGTTGGTATTATAAATATAAGAAAGAATTAAATTAATTATCATGTAACCTTAATAAATATTAATTTTTATTTATATAAATTTCATGCAACATGAGTTAACTAATGATTCAATTGAATAAATTCTAGTCTCTTCATATTTATATTTCATAACTAAGGGTACAATTGTACAAATAAAATTGATACTTTTTAGAAGTATTGATTTCAACGAAATAGCATTAAATACACTATGTTTTATTATTTTTTTATTTTTATGGCTGGCCATAATGTGGCCATTTAGCACTACTCTTTTCCAAATAGGCGCATGTTGTTTGAATAGCGACGTACACACGATACTATTTAGTAAATGACGGAAGAATAGTTCGTTATATACACAACTCACAACTACGTGATTTATCAGATTGAGAATTTCAGCATTCATAAATGCGCCTTAACATTGTTTGGTTATTTCTATGATACGGGATTCCTTCTCATTCACACAACAAAATAATTAATTATGGAAAATTTTAGAATATTAGTATAATTTTTAGTAAGTGTAATAATAAATTATAAAATTAAACTAGAAGTAGTGGGGTTTTTCCAATAATGAAATCACCCTCCAAAAAGATGTGTATGCTGCTTTAAAAGCAACGAGCACACAGTATTCTTTAGTAAAAGGCGAAAAAATAGTTTGTTATGTGCTCACCGCGCAGCTGCATGGTCTGTAATCTTAAGAATTTCAGTATTTATAAAGGCTGCCCTTGTACTATTTTGTTATTGTAACGATGTGGGATTCCTTAATCTTAAGAATTTCAGTATTTATAAAGGCTGCCCTTGTACTATTTTGTTATTGTAACGATGTGGGTTATAAGCCAATGTTACAAGGCCCGGCAATATACATATGTAGTTGACTCATTTATATATTTGAATAATTTAAATTATTATATCAATATGGGACAAACATGAAAAACTTGGACATAAATTATTTGGTGCTAATACGACACAAATTCAGTTGGCTTATTGAGTTATTGTATAAGTAGATCGACTCATTTTCTGGAGAATCTCAGATGTAAAATATTGTGACGCGAGATTCAATGTTGAATATGAGCTAAAACTTTAGTAGATACACTCCACACAAATTATTTTTACAAACGCATGCCCCACTAACACAAATTATGACGCAGGCTTGATCATTTGGGCCGACCTTAGTCTGACACCCCTCCGAAGTGCAATGGAGATTGCCAAACTAGGCCATGGGTATTATGGATCGCCCATTGACCCCGTTCAGGTAATTATGTTTCTTTAATTTCTTTCTTTGATTTATGCATTTGCTTTTCCATTACTTTAGCTATTAGCCTTTGGATATGGGATAATTTTATTTATCTTTAATCTTTATGAGGATTCATTGCTTTATTTTTAGTTTAAGCCTTCTTGTTTTTACATGGAGGATTTGAGAATTCATGTTCAAGAATATCACTATATAACAGTGTGATAAATAAGACTTGGATAGAAATGGTTGTGTAGTCTTATAGCAAGATTGTCAATGATATCATCACCTAAGTAACATAGCCAGTGGCGGAGCCAGAATTTTAAAGATGGGAGGCCCAAATTGCCATTAAAATTTGAGTGTGTTCAGTGCTAACGATGCGGAAACAACTCGAACATGAGCAGTATAAAAAGCCGCGCGTGAGAAATGGATGATGAGAAAATTAATTAGTGAATAGATTTTTTAGAACATAGCACATATTTTTACTAATAATTTATGATATTTTCGTACTCCTAGTATTTATTATCTACTATTATAGATTTTTTATAATTAAGGGCATCACATTAAAATTGATTTTATTAATATCATATAGTAATCTTTTATAATATTTATGAAATCAAAGAATTAAGTATTTTATAATCTTAAATTATGAAAATCATTCTTTAATGATTAAATATTAAAATGATTTATGTAAAAAATTACTAGTCAAAAAAATCAATAAAAGTTAATGTGAAAAATCCATAAAATATAAATGAATATGAGAAAACTAACAAAAAAACACTAATTTAATATAAAAAAATTCACAAATGAATTATGTGTATAACTTTAAAATCAAATTTACTAATACTATTTATTAGAACATACATTATTATCATAACTAAATATTATTTATACAAAAGTACTAATAGTATGTTGGGACACCCCAAATGTGGTATATGAGTATAATATCTTGGGACGGAGGGAGTACTAATTATAAACCTAATAAAACAAATAAATACAAAAGAGAAGAAATAGATTCTAAAATATCAAAATGCTCCAGGTGACACTTGAACACGGTCTTCACTATTAAAATGCCAGAATTGTAGCTAATTGTGCTAGCATTTCATAGTTTAAATGTTACTTATATGTATTATATTGTCCTGATACAATTTTTTCCCCTCGGTGCTTGAATCATAAAATAGTACTCTCTCTGTCTTCATCTTCTCTATATTATCCTCTCTCTTACATTACTCTCTCTACATTTTAACTATTTATTATCATTTTTTCAAAACGAGTACAAAAAAGAAATGATTAAACTACCTTGGGACTGAGGGAGTATGTAAAAAAACGTAATTACGTAAAACATTTTTTTAATAGTTAAATGAACATAAATTTAAAGGCCGCGCCAAGGAGGACTCGAACCTGAGACCTTTGGCCTCGAACATTATTAATCTCTTTATCGCTTGGCCAACTCACACACACAGTATGTAAAACGTTTATTATTATGAATTGTTAGGTTTTTCCAAATGAGGAAAAACCTTCCAAAAAGAGGCATATGCTGTTTGAATTGCTACGAGCACACGGTACTCTTTAGTAAAAGGCGCAAGAATAGTTCGCTATGTGCTCAAAGCGCAGATGTGTATTTTGTTTTATCGCATATTCTTCTATTTATTTACACTACAGCCAATCTTGTTTGGTCTCTCTTCGATTTGGGATTCTTGTTAGTATTAGTTTTTGTATATCATCCTTGTCTTTGATATCTTGGATTTTCTGTACACCTCACATATATGTTATCAGCTCTTTTAGCTCGATGACCATTCTAATACCAAAAGTGGCATCAAATTGGTCTAAATATAGAGGATTTGATGATTAATATATTATTTTTTTTAAAAATAATATAAGAATTAGACTAAAAATGGATAGGGGAGGAAAACGCAGGCCCCCACTAACACAAATTATGACGCCGGCTCGACCACTCGGGCCAACCTTAGTTGAGCGCCCCTCCAAAGTGCAATGGAGGTCACCAAACTAGGCCATGAGTCTTATGGATTGCCCATGGACCCGTCCAGGTAAGTATATTTCTACAATTCCTTTCTTTCCTTTATGCTTGTACTATTCCAATTCTTGAACTATTAGGCTTTCGATGTGGGATATATATGTTTTCTTTAATCATTATGAGGATTGCCAACTTCATATTTAGCCTTTTTTTTTCCTAGCACTAGATGCCAACTTATTAAGATCATTAGGTCATATGGCGAGGATTGTAGAGCATTCGCAACAAACCAATTTGGCTTCATCTTTATTACCTAATACGAATATTATGAAATTAAAATAGAATTAATGGGTTTTTCCAAATATGCACATGTTGTTTGAATAGCGACGTACACACGATATTATTTAGTAAAAGACAGAAGAATAGTTCGTTATATACACAACTCACAACTACGTGATTTATCAGATTGAGAATTTCAGCTTTTATAAATGCGCCTTAATATTGTTTGGTTATTTCTATGATACGGGATTCCTTCTCATTCACACAACAAAATAATTAATTATGGAAAATTTTAGAATATTAGTATAATTTTTAGCAAGTGTAATAATAAAATTATAAAATTAAACTAGAAGTAGTGGGGTTTTTCCAATAATGAAATCACCCTCCAAAAAGTTGTGTATGCTGCTTGAAAAGCAACGAGCACACAGTATTGTTTAGTAAAAGGCGAAAAAATAGTTTGTTATGTGCTCAACGCGCAGCTGCATGGTCTGTAATCTTAAGAATTTCAATATTTATAAAGGCTGCCTTTGTACTATTTTGTTATTGTAACGATGTGGGATTCTTTCTCAGATGCACAAGTAGGGTTCATACTATACAACTTTGAGTTAAGTTTGTTTTCCTAAATTAACACTTACAAGTGCAGCAATGGTGGTTCACTACCTGTTATCTCAATTGGAATTTGTAACAACTACTCTCTCCGTCGCTCTCGGGCTAAGTGAGGTACTTCTATTTTGGCATAGGAATTTCGAAAGTAATGAGTTAAATATTATTACTTCCAATTCAAATTTAAGAACTAGCTATAATGTTTCGTCCGTTTACTTAAATTTACACTTTTATTAGCTTCCTCTATTTTGATTTGTACTATTATATATCAAAATTGTGAAAATCACTATTATTATTTATTACTCCATCCATCCCAAAAAAATATAAGGACATTTGAGATGACACAGAAATTGATTCATAATTGATAAAGTAAGAGAGATGGGGAGAACCAAAGTTGGTCTGGTTTCATCAGCAACAAATCTAAAAGCTGAATTTTTAATGAAATTTCCTAATCATAGGGATCAGCGGTGAAGTCGACCGAGTCTCGACCCCAGAATCAGCCATTAATTAAAAAACAACATGTATGCATTTTTAGGTTAATGCCGTTATAATAATAGAATTGACTAGTATCCCATTTGGTTATGATTTTATAATTTATATCAACAACAAAATTGATATCATGCTAATTGTTGAGGTGCAATGAATTATTTCATATGCCATCATAGCCGTATACATGGTCATTAAAGACGGAGAAAGATAGTAGTAGTAGTAGTAATTAAGCTAAAAATTTGGTTAATAAATATATAATCAAGATAATCATTCAACTCTAATATCTTGAAATAATAGTATATCTTTTGGTATCAACTTCATTGTTTAATAAAGCATCATTCCACAACAAATTTCCATTTCTTTTACATGTAAGAATATGTCTATAATTGGTGGGTGGGAGATCATTTGTTTGTTTTAGTAATATGTGTATTAACAATAGAACTTTAAAAACAGTAACAAAAATCATTAATTTTAATATAAATTTTTTTATTTTTACACATGATCTAATTTAGGTGAAATAGTGTTTATTTTAACATCTGACAAATTCAAGAAGAATAACAACACATGTGGGTTTTATAATATTTTTCAATATATTTAACAAATAACTCAGCAATATCATCAGTTTAAAACATGTATTCGTCAAATCAACATGTTAAAAATATGAAATTTGGATTTTTTGTCATGCGAAAATTGAGAATAATGTTACTAGTATTCATAGTTTTTATGATTTTTTTTCAATTTTGTGAGGCAAATAAGAATTTCATCCAAAATTCATGATTTTTCTGGCAGTTTTCTCTTTAATGAAACAATGACATTTTGAGTATCACTAAGAGATGTTGTTTTGTACATAGACGAACAATTGAGAAAAAAATGAATTTTCATGATATTATATTCCGCTTTCAAATCTTGATAAACATGAATTTAATCAAATTTTATAGTTTAAATAACTTATTTTTTAAATTAAAAAAACATTTGTTACATAGTTTTGGAAAAATTTACAAGAATGCCATTTTAATTTAAAATTTTTTTGTTAATTAAGATTGGTTTTATTAATCGTCCATGATTTGCAGGGTCATACTGAATTAATCGTCTATGGAGTATTGAATTCAAAACGTCATACTGAACTAAAAATAAAAGAAACTCTAAACCCTCAACAATATCAATTAGTGATTAAGGATGAATTGTTGTGTGATTGACTAACGAGATTAATGTGTGCCAATTTATTCTTAATAATGAGATTGGTGTGATTAATTAACAAATTAATATTTACCTTACATATATTTATTTTGAATTTTTACATTCCCAAAAATAATTGAGAAAATGATTAATAATGTAATAATGGTAAGTAAATTGAAAAATTACAAGTTTGAGCATTTTTATTTTTTTTATTTCAAGTGGAATTGAATGTCCAAGTTCTATTATAGAAGTACACGTTAACCAAAAGTTGGTTTGATTGAAAACTATAAATCTACCGAGTTAATTGCATATCTGATTACAAGTTAAATGCATATGAAGAAAATATAAAAAATTTATTAAAAACATGGATATGTACATTGACATTGTTTTTCAAACTTACTGCATTTATATAATATAAAAATATATTAAAAACATGGATCTGTACATTGACATTGTTTTTCAAACTTACTGCATTTATATATTTTTGTCTGCATTTATGCATATTTATCAAGTGGAGCACTAGGGTGACACCATGTTTAGAATGACACCATAACACTAATCCTAGCTCTTAAATCTATAAGATGGACGTCCAGGATTGAATTGATGAAATAGAGTTCGGATTGTAGTCTTATGTATTTGATATTGCAGGCATGTGTATTTTAGTCAATTCCAAAAAATATAATATGTAAACTGCAAATGCTACTTGGTAAAATTACAATATTCATAGAGTAATACTGCAACCCGATAAGGTAAAAAACTATAACGAATGTTGCAGGCGCGTAACAATGCAATATTCATAGAGTAACACTGCCAGTTTCGATCTTAGTCACTTTTGGGCTAAGATCATGCTGTTGGAATATTATATTTTGATCTCATTTACGGGTTGGGGATCTGCCTTAACCCCCCGCCCACAAAGGGCGATTTTTGATTAAAAACAAAAAAAATAATAATTAAAATAGGCTGTCACATGACATCTTGAGAATCACACGATATTCAGATCTAATGATCTAAAATAATAGTATAACGTTACAATAAAGAGGATTGTCATATTAATACAATCCCTATTTATCAATATCATCATTATCTAATAAAATTATTCATATCACAAATTTGTGATACAAATTATAATACTCATAATTTTGTGATACAGGTTTCATCCATCCTTTCTATAAAGGATTACTAAGTTACAGCACTACATAAAGTACGACAAAAATAGCACTACATAAAGGATTATTAAGTTACAGCACTACATAAAGTACGACAAAAATAGCAACTGAGGAAGACGAGGGAAAGAACAATTAGGGGTGGAGAAAATACCAAATATTGCACTTACAGTACCGAAAATGCCGATTTTTCGATATACTGCAATTTTTGGTATAGTATGATAGCATACCGAAATCTTTTGGTACAGTAATGGTCTCAATTTTCCTATACCGTGGTATACCGAATATTCGGTATATACCATAGATTCGGTATACTGCGGTGTACCGAATCCTTGGTGCATGCCCAAAAATCGGTATATGTTGAACTTATATAAATATCATATTATGTTTAATATATTTATATACTACAAAATAGAATTAAAAAGAAAAAATCATCGAAATTCTACTTTTAAATATTTTATGTATAAAATAGATTTTTTTTCATAACGGTATTACTGTATACCGTACCGTACTTCTATATACCGTATAAGTGCGGTATACCGCAATAACGGTAAGATAGCGGTATCAAAAATTAACCAGCGGTATACCAAATTCAGTATGGTATCGGTATGATATTTTGTCATACCGCAGTTTTCGGTACGGTATGCGGTATGGCGTTCTCGGTACGATATACCGTACCGACCCACCTTTAAGACCAATAAATACAGCATACTATGCTCAACTTGGCAATGTGCTATACATATAGTAATGGGAGTGTGTTAGTGTCAAAATCTATCTTACATGTAAAACGTCAATAATGTACATTTTACTCACTAGTAATGTACATTTTATTTATATGAGGTGCGTTATAATGCTAACTTTTCTTAAATTGCTAATTTGCTAACTCATCAACATATGTTTATTAAAAATGTCAACACGGTCACATTAAAATGTCAACACATATTTTGTGTTGACATTTAAATATTAATATCAACACAATGTATTAAAATATCAACTTAAGTTTATGTTGACATTTCATTATCATCGTGTTGACATTTTTAATACATTATGTTGATGAGTTAGCAAGTTAACAACGGATCACACCCAATAGCGCGCCCCTGCCCCTTCCAATACAGCATGCCTTTCTACCTCCAGTCCGTAGGACTCTACCACATTCTACCACACTGCCTACACCACCACGGTGACAGCACCGTGCTGTCTGCCAGCCCCGATATTATGCAGACTTGGTCTCCGTTCCCAGCCTTGCTGCGGTGTTTAGTTCCTGTTGCTGACCACCAGTCCACACCCATGGTGGTTCCCTTTTCGGATTCCCTATTTTCATCAGGGGGCGCTCCATTCTCCTATCTGGTCATGCTGCGATTCCTACATATAGTTGGCAATCTTCTATGGTTCGATGCTCTGGCTACTACCCTAAAGCATGAGTTTGAACCTCCACCGGACACAATGATGTGTTTCGAATTTTAACTTAGCCTTGAGGGAAAGGCTATTTCGAGAGTAAGGCAATTGATACGGATTGATAAGGCTCATTTCATGCATTGGTTTTGGGTGATATTACATGCTTTTTGGGGGAGAATGCGCAAATTTAAGCTTAAGTGTGCAGATATTTGTTGTGTCAAGTAGATGCTGCAAATTGTCGGAGCATATGCAAAATGAGCAGAAAGAGAGTAAAAATAGTCAAAAATCCGCTAGGTCAAGGAGAATTATCAGGAGAGCAGGTGCGTGAAAAATCTGCCAGACCTAGGAATGCACACAAATTACCTGGGGCAGGGAAAATGGAGCAGAAAAAGTGAAGAAATGAGCAATTTTAAAAGATCCTATTTTAAGGGTATAAACATCAAATCATGAAGAGCATACCCTAGGGATTTGAGCTTGAAGCCTCCCTATATAAAGGGACCAACATGAATGAAGAAGGCAGCGCTTAACGCTACCATTCTCGTAGTTTAGGTATGAAACTCTCATAGGCGCTTAACGCCACCACTTTCTTAGCTTAGTTTAGTTGAGTTGCTGATTTCTTAGCTTAGTTTAGATAGTTAACTGCTTTCTTAGCTCAGTTCGATGGTCTCGACGGGGGAATTGACGACTCCAACGTTGGATCCTTACTTTCTTTACCGCTTTTGAGATGATGTAGTTGGATCTCGAGTTTCATCGGAGGAATTGATGAATCCGCCTTTGGATCTCGACTTATTTCCAGTTTTATGAAGCTTTGGTGTTTATTTTCATGTTGATGATGCTATTTACTCATGTTTCTAGGATGCTTTTCACAATTGGTGGCTTAGATGCTTAGATCCATGCTGTGTACATGATTTCCAGTAGTATAGAGGTTGAGATCTAGTTGTTCACGTGCTCGATTTCTGAGATCTGTTAGTTTAGATGATGCATGCAAGGTTAATCTATGTTTATTCCGCTTTTTGCTTGACCCAGGAGAGTAGATCTGGGAATTCTAGCTTGAATTTCATGTTTACGTCTCGTTTTAAAGCAAGCTTTGTTTTATTTCGTCAATGGTGTTGAAGTTCTGTTCCATGCTATGTTTTTACTTGGTTGTTTGGAGAAGATCTTGTTGAAAGGAGGAACACGTGCACACGACACAGGTGCAAAAATCCCTCATGATTAGTTATTTCAATTTCAGAGATTTTATCTTGTTGAAAGGAGAAGATCTGGTTGGAGTGGAGTGATTTGGCCAAAATAATAGGGAAGCAGTTAGTGGGGAAATCCCAAGATTATCTCACATGCTTAGTTATTTCAATTTCAGAGATTTTATTGTTATTTGAATTATTGTAGATTTATTTAGCCGCCTATATAAGGTCGGCCAGTAGGAGTAGCTGATATCTTTGGGGAGATCAATATTCTGGACGGCTTTTACCCTGGCCTCCTGTGTGAGGATCGACCTCCGTCGTGAGGATTAGTTTTCTTGTATTCCTTTTGTTATTTCCATTCAATTATTTACAGTTCTTGTTCTTTTAATCCTTTATTCCTAGTATATGTTCTCTTTCGTTAGTCTTGAGCCTTTTACTCCTATCAGATTATGGCGTAGTCAGTTTGTTTACGTGATTGTAATTGGTTTCTTAGCATAGATCTGGAGTCTCAAGTTCAATTTTGCAAGTTTATTCCATTTTGCGTAGTTCGTTAGTGATAAGGTTCATTTCATGCATCGGTTTAAAGGTAAAATGTACGTTACTTGATCGGTTTATCGTGCAAAACAAGTGTTAAATGTGCATGAATGCCACTTGACCAAGGCAATAAGGCCAAACTGATCAAGTGAGTACAAAAGGCGAAAAAGGCCGGATATCGGGGGAGTTGATCAATTGGGGAGATCAAGCAGTTAGGAGGGGACCGCAGGCTTCTACAAGAAGAACACGTGAGGAAATGAGCTGGATGTGGCGCACCGTTCTGTTATCAAGGACGACGTTCTAGAAGAGGACACGTGCCTACATATGAGATGCAAGGACGAACTGAGTCATAAATCTGTTATAGAAAAAGCATCGTCTTTCTAGAAGGAAAGCACGTAGCAATCAATGAGTCACTCACTCTCAGCGTGAGCGAATATTCCCTGCCAAGATCATTATCCAGCTGGAGGTCGTGTTGCGCCTATAAATGGATGATGTGCCACCACAAGGAGGGGTGATCCTTTACTTTCCGTCTTAGTTTAGCTTAGTTCAGTTCTCTAGCTTAGTCCAATTTTCTAGATAGCTTAGGTTAGCTTAGATAGAGTGTTGCTTAGTTAGAGAGGGCGATTGGAGAAGCGCTGCAGAATACTTGTTATCTGTTGGCGTATTCTTAAGTTTCCCGCCGAGGATCTTCTTGGTTTACTTGCTTTTTTATTTTAAATTTCACGCTGTACTGTTCTAGTTTAATCAAAGTTGTTTTTGTTTTCATCCTCTCATTTACTGTTTTCGTTTCAGTTTCATTACGATGCACTTGACCAGTAGTTAAAGTTACATTGATCAAGTTAGCAAGTTTAATCATGCCTAGAGTAAAATCAGTAGTTAAAAACTCTCAAGTTAAAGCGTGGCAACAACCAACCCCTGTTTACTATTCACACACTTGATACACCAACTTCTCTGTGGGATCGACCCCGAACTTGCCGTTTTACAGGTAAAGTAGTGCAAAATTGGGAGTTTACAAATTACATTGGTAGGAAACGAGTGAGAGCGAGTTTGCATCGATCAAGTGGCAACGACATTTGCTAACTGATCCAATCGGTTCGGTTATCTTCAATATAACTTGGTCCGAATTCGTGCCCCTCTCGAGGCCTTCCAAAATGGCGCCATTGCCGGGGAAGCATGGTGTTATTTTATGTTTGTGCGTAGTGCATAGGTGTATATAATTTTATTTCTCTCTTTTCTTATTTATTTTTCCTGCTGTTGATGAGAAGGTACCACCACGGCGGCCACTGGAATCACCCTCTTATATACAGAGGCGCTAACACTCATTGGAGAGTCCAGGAAGCCGGCGTTGTCACCACTCGTTACAGAGCAGCATTAGAAGCAGCAGTAGCCACTGAACAGAACACACAACCACCACCACCAGAACGAACAGAAGCAGAGATGGCCCTCGCTGATAACAACTCGGGAATCGGTTCTCTACACGCTCATGACGACAGGGATCCCACACATGCCATCGCCGCTACTCCTGGGATGCGGACCATCTCGATTAAGTCAGGAGTACTGGCCGTTTTGTCCCACTTCTACGGTCTTTCGAAGGAGTGTCCGTACGCTTTTCTGGAGGAGTTCTGCCGATACTGTGATATTCAGCCCGTACCGGCTGGATCCACATCCGAAGATTACAGGCTCATAGGTATTCCCTTCATTTTGAAGGGCGAAGTGGGTGTCTGGCTGTCAAGGCTACCAGAAGGATCCATCAGGACATGGGTCGAGTTCCGCATGATATTTCTCGATCGTTTCTTTCCAGCATCAAAGACGAGTGCCCTGAAAAGGGAGATTACAGAAGTCAGACAGGAGTACGATGAGCCCCTCAGTAGTACTGAGACAGATTCCAAGGGCTGCTTCAAGCATGCCCTAACCATAAGCTGGGGGGGGCGAGAGATCTACTCGATCTTTTAAGGAGAAGTACTGGGACTCACAGTAGATACCAAGAATGACCTCAACCTCGTAGCTCAAGGGGATTTCTCGAAAACCGCATTTAGCCAAGCCAAGAATATACTGGAGAGGCTGATCGAGGCCAAGCGGTCGTACGAGATATCTAGAGGGTAGTATAGGAGAGGAGCTGTGGACGCAGCAGAGGCACGCAACGATAAAAAATTGGAGGCTCGATTCGAGTAAATGGAGAAGAAGCTGCTGGAAGCAGTGGAGAAGGCCAGGCCGCCACCACCACCTGCACCAAGGGAGACAAAGTATGTACCGCAACCGTCCCCACCAGAAGAACATCATTATTATTACTGTGAATTCCCCCTGAGGTAGAACCGCATGCCCAAGTGAATGCCATTGGCCACTGGAACGCAAATGGCAACTGGATCGAAGAGAAGCAGAGAGATGGTCCATGGAGGGACCACCCAAACTTTAGGTGGACCGATCAGAATCAAAGCCAACCACTCTCGACACAGCAGATACAACCCTCTGACGGGCAGCCCATCTTGCCTGCTCGAATCCAGGATAGGCCAAACACTGGAGGGAACAGAATGCAAGGAGGACAGGCAGGGTGGTCAAGTGGACCTCAAGGGAACTAGTCAAGTGGAGGACAGTCTAACTGGTCAAGCCGACAACATGATGGAAATTGGGGGTATAGACAGCAAGGCTCTCACTCAAACAACCAGGGAAGGCAGCCAAACAACCAGATGGTTAGTTATGTCCCGCCACATCAACGAGGAAACCAGTATCCGAGAAATCAACTCTACAACCAGCCGCCGTACCAGCAGGAACACCACGGGCAATCTGACTACCCGCAGCCCAAACAAGGAGTTGGGCCGCCGTATCAAAGATATAACCTCCACCTCAGCGGTAACCAAGGTGATATGATAGTACCGCATCATCCTAATGATGTGATGTGGGAAATCCAGGAGGCTCAGAAAGAGCAGCAGGCAGCGTGGGAGATATTAACAAAATAGCTTTCTCAAGTTGCGATGTCGCTGGGTGAGCTGAGGGGGAATGAAGGAAATATCCTAGCTAGTGTACAGACGCCTAGTCGTGAACACATCAGCGAAGTGTCCCTGAGGTGAGGAAAATTTACCAAGGCCCCAGTTATCTTGCAATGTCTCCAGCAACTGATTCTGGACCCAACCGTGAAGAAGAGGGAGGATCCAGCAAAGTGGATCAGGCGAAAGAAAAAGGCAAGGAAAAGGTGGGAGGTGAAGCTTCGGAAGAAAGTCAGAAAAAGGAAAATGAAAAGGTCAAGCCATATCCGTATCGTGGAATGGTAACAAGGAAGAAAGATGCCACAATCGATGTGGCAAGCATGTTCAAGGACGTGGAGATGAAGGTGCCACTCTTGACGGCGTTAAAAATGCCCCCAATTAGTAAATTCATCAAAGACTACTTGGCGGGGAAAGTCAACGAGGAAGGGAGACTAATTACAGATGAGAACGCCTCTGCCGTGATCCAGAGAAGCGACCTTCCCTCCAAGAAATCTGACCCTGGAATGTTCACGCTCCCTATCGGAGATATCCAAGTGGAGCACGCCATGTGCGATTTGGGGGCATCTATCAACGTTCTGTCATACTCCATCTATCGGAAACTGGGAGCAGCCAAACTCGACAACACTGACATAATGATACAGTTGGCCGACAGATCGTGTATTCACCCAGAAGGAATTCTGGAGGACGTTATTGTAAAGGTGAATAACTTTCTGTACCTAGCTGATTTTTTTGTAATCAAGATGACGGAGCCCGCAACAAAGGAATAGAGTGGAGTCCTACTGGGACGACCATTCCTGTCCACAGCCAAAACTATTATAGACGTCCGAAATGGGACTATAAGCCTGGATTTCAAGGGAGAGCAGTACACGTTCAATATTGATGAAGCCATGAAGAAGCCAGCCGACGGCGAGAGCGTGTACTCTGTGGACGCAACTGAACCATTGGTGCAGGAATTTCTGGAGGAGGAATTCTTAAAGAGGGAATTCACTGATTCTGCTGCACATAAAGAGGTCGAAAAAGAAGTAGAAGAATGGTTTGAGACCATGAAGGTCGGAGAGATGGACAACCAAGCCATCACAAAGGCAATAACGGATTTTTGCGAGCGTCCGAGGCCAGCTGGCTTAAGTGGGACAACTCAAGTATCTAGCCTAGCGAAGCGGCTTGATCAAGGCAAGTCACTGGAAAAAGAAGCGGCAGAAAACCCTCTGCCCACTGGAGAGCCAAAGCCCGTGAAGGAGTTGAAGCCCCTTCCAGCACATCTTAAGTACGCCTACCTGGGGGAGGAAGAAACAATGCCCGTTATTATAACCATCCAGTTGACCCAGGGGCAGGAAGATAGATTGCTGGAAGTATTGAAAAGAAATCAGAAGGCGATTGGATGGAAACTGACGGATTTGGTGGGCAACAGCCCAGACTTGTGTATGCACCACATCCGATTGGAAGAAGGAGCCAAGCCACACCGCGACCAACAACGAAATCTTAACCCTAATATGAGGGAAGAGGTGCTGAAGGAAATTGTTAAGTTGGTCTCGATTGGAATTATCTACTCCATCCCTGACAGTAACTAGGTCAGTCCAGTGCACATGGTGCCGAAGAAAGGAGGAATCCAAGTCGTGAAAAATGAAAAGAACGAATTGATCCCGACAAGGCCTGTTACTAGGTGGAGAATGTGCATAGATTACAGAAAGGTGAACCAAGCCACGAAGAAGGATCACTTCCCTCTGCCATTCATTGATCAAATGTTGGAGAAGTTGGCAGGGAAGCAATACTTCAGCTTCCTGGATGGTTATAATGGCTATTTCCAGATCGCTGTGAATCCAGACGACCAGGAGTAAACAACATTCACCTGCCCCTTTGGCGCACATATGATTACAGAAGGATGCCCTTTGGCCTCTGTAACGCCCCAGGCACTTTCCAGAGATGCATGATGAGCATTTTCTCGGACCTGTTGGAATATTGCATTGAGATCTTCATGGATGATTTCACTGTCTATGGAGACAATTTTGATCAAGGGCTGCATTGCCTGAACAGGGTGCTGGAAAGATGCCGCCAGAAGGACTTTGTTCTAAATTTCGAAAAATGTCATTTTATGGTAACTGAAGGAATAGTCCTGGGCCATGTAGTGTCAAGCAGGGGAATCGAGGTCGACCCAGCAAAGGTAGCGGTCATTGCAAAACTCCCATATCCTACCAACCAGAAGAAGATCAGAGACTTTTTGGGGCACGCTGGGTTCTATAGATGATTCATCAAAGATTTCGCAAAGATAGCCCAGCCTCTGACGAAACTTCTCCAGAACGATGTGAAGTTTGAATTCTCAAATGCCTGCAAGGCCGCATTCCAATTTTTGAAGAACCGATTGATAAGCTCTCCGATAATACGTGCCCCTAACTGGAATCACCCCTTTGAGGTGATGTGTGATGCTAGTGACTATGCTGTGGGGGCAGTGTTAGGTCAGAAGATCGAAGGAAAGAGTTACGTCATCTTCTACGCCTCCAAAACTCTGAATCAGGCACAGAAGAATTACGACGTTACTGAAAAGGAGATGCTATCGGTGGTTTTCGCATTTGAGATGTTTAGGCCATACCTGCTGGGGTCCAAAGTGACAGTGTATACAGATCATGTGGCCATCAAATACCTCTTGGCGAAGAAGGAATCAAAGCCGCGATTGATCAGATGGGTATTCCTCCTACAGGAGTTCGATTGGGAAGGAGTAGATAAAAAAGGATGTGAGAATAGAGTGGCGGATCACCTAAGCCGAATTTTACAAGACGATAACGGTGAAGCCATTCCAGACGCCTTCTCTGAGGAGCATCTATATCAGGTCAAGTCATCATCTAAACATCAATGGGACAACCAAGAGGAAGAGGTTGATCAAGCCGAGCAAGGAAGCAGGGGACAACACACGCGGAAAGAGCCATGGTTTGCTGACATGGCCAACTACTTGGTAACAAGCGAGCTGCCTGGGAGTGATGAGATTACAAGGGCACAAAAGCTGAAACTGAAAAGCGACTCCCGATACTTCTATTGGGATGATCCATATCTATGGAAGATGGGAGCGGATCAAGTGATCCGGTGCTCTATACCAGACTGGGAACAGGAAGATGTGATGGTCCACTGCCACGGACTAGCTTGTGGTGATCACTTTGGACCAAAGAAAACAGCTATGAAAGTACTGGACAACGGATTCTATTGGCCTTCCATCCATAGAGATGCTTATGAATTCTGCAAAAGGTGCCCGAGATGCCAACTTACTGGAGGGATATCTACGAGAGATGAGATGCCTCAGATCCCTATTATTGTTTGTGAAATATTTGATGTATGGGGAATGGATTTCATGGGACCCTTTCCCGCATCTGAAGGCAATCTCTACATATTGGTGTCGGTGGACTACGTGTCCAAATGGATAGAAGCAAAGGAAACGAGAACATGCGAGTCCAGAGAAGTGGAGAAGTTCTTAAAATCGAACATCTTTACCCGATATGGGGTGCCACAGGCTATTATCTCGGACCAAGGAACTCACTTCGTCAACAGAACCATCGAAGCCTTGATGCGAAAGTACGGAGTTCACCACCGCTTGTCTACACCCTACCACCCACAGTCAAATGGCCAAGCCGAAGTGTCAAACAGAGAAATCAAGGCAATTCTAGAGAAAACGGTCAATCCCACGAGTAAAGACTGGAGCCGTCGTCTGGAGGACTCGCTTTGGGCCTACAGAACCGTATTTAAAACACCTATCGGAATGTCCCCATACCGGCTGGTATTTGGGAAGATGTGCCATATGCCGGTGGGAGTGGAGCATCAAGCTTACTGGGCAGTCAAGGAAATGAATATGAATACTGAGGCTGGAGCTGTAGAGAGGAGAATGCAGCTACAAGAACTTGAAGAGCTCCGCTTGGATGCCTATGACTCTGCCATGTGGTACAAGGAAATGACTAAGATGTGGCATGATAAGAACCTTCGCAAGAATGAACTCAAGGTGGGCCAGAGGGTACTGCTGTTCCAGTCCAGACTGAAATTGATGCCAGGGAAGCTCAGGTCAAGGTGGATAGGCCCTTATACCATTATCGCCATCCGAACGAATGGAGCAATCGAACTCCAGGGATGCGATCCAGATTCGCCTTCCTTCATGGTGAATGGTCACAGGGTGAAGCCGTACAGAGAAGGAATGGAGGCATTTATGGTGGACGACATTCCACTACTCATGCCTAACTCTCTCCAGTGAGTAGGTAAAGGAGTGATCGGGTACTCATAGGTAATCTGCTTGATCAAAGCAACAAATTCTTAATCAATTAAACTGATCAAGTGACATCCTAAAAGAACCCGATCAAGTCCTTAGTAGTTAGTGTAAATAGATTTTCGTGTGATAGTTTTATTTTCTTAGTTAATTAAAAGTTAGACGGAAGGAAGAAAACTGATCAAGTGGAACTATTTGGGTTTTTATCTAAAATTACTTGTCCACTTGATCAGTGCAATTTGAATTTAATGGGTAGTAGTGTGATTGAGTTGATCAGGGCAGGTGATGAAAGGACGTGTGCAGTCATTGGAAGGGTGTCAGACGACGCTAACTGCCACATGAAAGGACGCCCTGGAGAGAGGGACGAAGCGTATCGAGGAAGGTAAGCCAGCTGGCACTCTGAAAAGGCGCACCTGTACGTGAAGAGCCACAGGGATCTCAACAGTCGAGAATCCCAATAATCGCGATATCATTATAAAAGGAAGATTTCAGATCCGTATGCCACTTTCACCCAAGCCGCCTACAGTACATTCCTTTGCTCTCATCAAGAATTCTCCCAAAGTTCAAAACTCTCTCTCCAAAACATCGTCTTCTCTACCAAGACCTACCCACATTATCAGTAAAAATGTTGATCGAACAAATCCCAACTTTATCCTCATCTTCCAGTGCCCATGCCGACAGTGATAGCCAAGAAGCCTCCTCCCAAGCCCAAATAGAAAACCCTAGCCCACCTATACCTACCACCGCTTCACTCCAAACAAGCAACGCCGCTGCACTACCCGAGGTGGACGAAGAAGCCCAACGGCGCTTGACAAGAATCCTCCGGAGTATGCCCTCCGATACGGATATTTCCACCATTTACGCCACCCTTAAGGCCCGACTTGGAATAACCCAGTCAAAGGAGAAGGCCGCACACTCCACATCCCAAAATCCTCTCCGAAACCCTCTATCTATCTCCCAAAAACAAGCCCCCCTTCACACCACTGAACCTACACCCGTCGTTCCCCTGGTACAGTACAGTGGGGATGATTCTGAGGAAGAAGGGGCACAGCCGGCCAAGTGGGTCGGCAGCTCCCAACGCTCCTACACCACCAAGTGGTGGAGGGTCCAACTCCCCTACTCTCCGAGGGCCGGCACAACCAATCGAGGTTGTGAACATTGACGACGATTCTGCGGAGGACTTTCTACCCCCCCTCCAGTGAAATACTACAACAAGGGGAGGCGGACTGGAACTTCTTACCTCATGCAGAGGATGAATCGGTCCCGGATAGGGAGGAGGAGCCGTTGCGCTGCCGGTCGCACAGAATGGAAATCAACCGAATGGTGGAAGAGGTGGAGACTAGGATGGCCAGCATACAGAGGGCAGAGGAGGAATGGGTGGAGAGACTCCGCGTAGCGCGGCGACTGTTGAATGAGCCGGATGAGTCAGAGACCCTAGGAGCCGTTGGGGCGATAAACCAAGGGGCCGGAGAGGCCGTGGAAGAGAGAGGGGCTGTTGAGGACAGCCGCCAGAAAGCCGAGAAGAAAAGAAAAGAAAAGGGAAGGAGACGGTTCTTCCTTATCCGAAGAGGATGAGCCCCGCAACCCGGGGCATTGTGATTTCTGATGCATACCAACCTGCCCCTCCACAAGAAGGAGATAAGGGCATCGATACAGAGGGGAGGGAGCTCCGATGGACCCGAACTTCCCGCAGGCAACAAGGAAGGCCTGCACCACCCCCCGCCGCCAACTATTCCAAACAAACTGTGGTATTGACCACGGTTCTCCTCAATCAGATGCTGATATTTGACAACCCTAAGTGGAACTAGGAGATCCACCAGAGGGAGACGCCCACAAAGCGGCTGAAGGCCGGCAAGAAACTCCACCAGCCAGCCCTGGCGACTATCCGGGTTGAGGAGAAGTTTACCCAGTACATTACTGGAATTGGTTTTGACTGGCTGCTGGAGATTGAGGAGACCTTCGTGCCAAAGAACCTGGCTAAGGAATTTTTCACGTCCTTCCGGTTTACCGGGAGTACAAACTTGGAGGCCAGGAGCGTCTCATTCCGGGTGTTCGGGCGTCAGCAGAAGATGAGCCTGAATGAGTTTTCTGTAAGGTTGGGATTCTATACAAAGGCTCAGGTCGCTAGTGGAGAATGGTTCGGGCGAGACATTGGCCTTCCTCAGAGGAGACCGGATTTTGACCAGCAGGCGGTCTGGCAGGCCTTGTGCAACGGACGTGCCCCCAAGTTTAAAGCTTCTGAGTCCAGAGGGGACCATATTGCTGATCCGGCCCTCCGCCTTGCCCAAGTCTACCTAGCCTGCAATCTCCTTGGCCAAGCCAATACATTGGCGATCATTACTCTGGTCGAGCTCTACTTTATGTGGAGCATGAAGGAGCAAAGGAGGGTGCACCTGGGCTACTGGATTGCTCACTCAATAAGTCAGATTGCCAATCGCCCTGCCCGCCACCTCAACGTCTGCCACCTTCTCGGAGCCTACCTAAGGCGAAATTGGACCCTGGAATTCCAGGAGGGTGTGGAGCTTCCCAGTCGCTGCCCAAAGCCAGAATTGTTTAACATTGATTTCTTTGTAAGAATTCAGGAACTTGAACGGCTGCGCGACGGGAGACTTCGCTTCAACTCGAAGGCTCAGAAGGAGAAGCAGATAGAGCAGCAGGAGACCAGGCAGGAAGATTTGCAGGAGGCAAAATGCGAGAAAAGGAGGAGGCCGGCTGATCGCCCGGCGAGCCCAGCAAGGCCACAGAGGCAAAGGTTGGAAATGATGCCAGTAACAGACCCAGAGGAGGCTGCGCAAACGAACAACGAATGGAGGCTCCGCATGGAGCAGATGCTTACGCAGCTGGTGGAGAACTCACACGCCCAGCTGGTTGCTCAAGCCAGGATTCTGGAGGCTATCCGCCAACTGACCCTTACTATGCAACCACAATCTCCCTCTACAAGCTCTCCTCCAACCCGACGTCCATCATCTTCCAGGCCACCCTCCGCATCTCCAAGTCAACCCCCCAGGAAACCCTAAGTACAACCCCCCCAATCTCAGCTCATTTTAATCTCAAAACTTCTTTTAGTTTTAATTTGTTTATGGTATGTATAACTGATATTCTGCTCCACATCACACTTAGACCTATGTTGGGTTTAAGTGTGAGAAGTATGAATGCCTGTTTTTGCGAATTTTGTTGCTTGCCTGTCCATATGTGTGTTTTGGTTATTGTTTTATCATTTGGCATGTTTGATTGTTGGCACTGTCTCACACTTAGCCCAGTGTCTAGTCTAAGTGTGAGAAGTTTTCCTTGTTTGTTGTTGTGTCGTTGCCTGTACCTAACCCTTTTCCCACTGCATCCAGTCCCTCGAGGACGAGTTCATATGCAGTGGGGAGGGGGGAGGGTTAGTTACAGATAAGTCATGCTTGTAAAAATATATCAAAAATACAAAATTTAACGTAGTAAAAACAAACAAAAATAGGCAGTATACATGAAATTTGATAAGTGAAAGACTTGATTACTTTGTGGAAGAGTAAGAAAAATGATTCAGTGTGCTTACATGTAAAAACTTGATTGCAAAAACTTGATCAGTTTGAATGACGCAAGTATGATGAAAGCGCTCAATTTTTAGGGTTTAGTCAAATCTTTGGTCTTTTGACTCATGTGATTTTCTTTTTACAGTTTACAATTTTAATTTTTAAACTTAGAACCCCTAGGACCCTACCTCAATACACTACTACCCTTTAGCCCCATTACACCCGAAACAAAGACCTTAAGGAACTATCTTATGCAGTCCGATTCGAGGTATTAAAATTGTGGCAATACCGAGAGAACAGTCCTAACATCTCTGGTGAGAAATGAGTGACTGAGTGAATGCAACAGTGGTTTAAATTGAGCAATCTTGACAAACTGACACCTTGATCAAGCAAACGCGAAAGAGAAGAAACATTAGCTACTGACAAATGGATTGACCTCGACCTCGGGTATGATTGTTGGAAATTTATTCGGTCTAATGCATACATGTATATATGTGTATGTCTTCTTTTCGTTTTCTTTTTTTTACTTTCTTGAAATGATCAAACCGTGCCTGAAATTTGCCTTATCTTTTTTTTTCTTTTTTTCTTAATACTTAGGGACAAATATGTTTTAAGTGTGAACAGTTTGATAAGGCTCATTTCATGCATCGGTTTAAGGGTAAAATGTACGCTACTTGATCGGTTTATCGCGCAAAATAAGTGTTAAATGTGTAGGAATGCCACTTGACCAAGGCAACAAGGCCAAACTGATCATGTGAGTACAAAAGGCGAAAAAGGTCGGATATCGGGGGAGTTGATCAAAGGGAGAGATCAAGCAGTTAAGAGGGGACCGCTGGCTTCTAGAAGAAGAACATGTGAGGAAATGAGCTGGATGTGGCGCACCGTTCTGTTATCAAGGACGACGTTCTAGAAGGGGACACGTGCCTACATATGAGATGCAAGGACGAGCTGAGTCATAAATCTGTTACAGAAAAAGTATCGTCATTCTAGAAGGAAAGCACGTAGCAATCAATGAGTCGCTCACTCTCAGCGTGAGCGAATATTCCCTGCCAAGATCGTTATCCAGCTGGAGGTCGTGCTGCGCCTATAAATGGAGGATGTGCCACCACAAGGAGGGGGGATCCTTTACTTTCCGTCTTAGTTTAGCTTAGTTCAGTTCTCTAGCTTAGTCCAATTTTCTAGATAGCTTAGGTTAGCTTAGATAACGTGTTGCTTAGTTAGAGAGAGCAATTGAAGAAGCCCTGCAGAATACTTGTTATCTGTCGGCGTATTCTTAAGTTTCCCGCCGAGGATCTTCTCGGTTTACTTGCTTTCTTATTTTCCGAAGTGCTAGCTTAGTTTAAATTTCACGCTGTACTGTTCTAGTTTAATCAAAGTTGTTTTTGTTTTCATCCTAGCATTTACTGCTTTAGTTTCAGTTTCGTTACGATGCACTTGACCCAGTAGTTAAAGTTACCTTGATCAAGTTAGCAAGTTTAATCCTGCCTAGAGTAAAATCAGTAGTTAAAAACTCCCAAGTTAAAGCGTGGCAGCAGCCAACCCCTGTTCACTATTCACACACTTGATACACCAACTTCCCTGTGGGATCGACCCCAAACTTGCCTCTTTACTGTTAAAGTAGTGCAAATTAGGAGTTATAAATTACTTTGGTAGGAATCGAGTGAGAGCGAGTTTGCATCGATCAAGTGGCAACAACATTTGCTAACTGATCTAATCGGTTCGGTTATCTTCAATATAACTTGGTCCGAATTCGCGCCCCTCTCGAGGCCTTCCAGTTAGCATGGAAATCTCTACAGATCTGATTATACTATGCTTTGTATCGATTGTATGAGGAAGATGAGTTTGTTAGTAAAGTTTTGCTTTATCGTACGTTTTACAGGGTTGTGACAATTGGTTCACTTTTATTATTTTTGGTCTTTTCAGGAAATTACCGTACAAGTTTCTTAGTTCAAGCAAAATGATCAGTTTGAGTTTATCAATGCAGTCATAGTTTCACGAGTAGCTCCGTTTAGATAGTTAGTCCATCTGTTTACCCAATCAATTAGTTTTAACTTAACCCACTTGAATGCGTGGCAGCAGCGATCTCCATCCTGTCCTCAACAAATGTAGAACACATCGTCTCTGTGGGATTCGATCCTTACTTCTCTTTACTAAATTATACACCCTCTGTCCCATAGTAGATGTCAAACATTCCTTTTTAGTTTATCTCACTAAAGATGTCACATTTCCTCTTTTGGAAAAAGTTCATTCTCACATTAATTATAAAATTATATTTTCTCTCACCACTTAACACACAGAATAGCATATCCTAAAATTCCGTGCCATCTCCCAAGTGTGACATCTACTATGGGATGGAGGGAGTAGTAATGTGGGTTAAGATTTCGAAAGCCTCTTGAGTTCCTCCGTTCGCATACTCACAGAACAAGAGTAGGTTGAATCGAGTTGATCAGTTAAGGTTTACTACTGGATCAGTTCACGAGGCATTTGCAGATAACAAAAGATATCGAATAGCTGGATCCGTTCGGTACTTCGACTGGATCAATCCACGACGACCTATTTGCGATTCAATTTACGTGAGGGATTAATAACGACACATCGTGGAGAAACACAAGTGAAACACAACAAGCTTTCAGTATACTATGGCACAAGAAGTAGGGGAACATTATGGTCCTCTTGCCTCTACAGTGTTAAGTTTCAATTTAATATTAACCATTAGATTAAGATGTTGGACGGCCTAGATGCTGAGGAGTGATCATGGTCCGCGTTACATTATTAGGTGGAATTGGTACATTATAGGGGTAGAAATGTAAACAAAGCATTTATATCACACGTTTAATAACTGCAGGTCCGATAATTAAGCTAGAATTTTAGGAAAACCGATTGACATTCTGTTCCACACTCTCTCTCTGTCATTCCAAATGCCTCCTCCATTTCCAATTTCGATCAAAATCCTTTCCCCCAATTCCACTCCCAGTCTAAAACCTAGCCGACAGAAAGAGACCACCAAAATGGTTTTCGACGCCGTTTATCTCCGTGAAAACCTTTCGACCAAGTGAAACTCTACGTTTCTCAGTCGTTTCATCCTTCTTCGTCGTTGTACGGTTGCTTTGGCAGTGCAGATCTGGTGAAAACTGAACAAAAGCCGGTGATTTCGGGTAAGTGATGAAGCTTCGACATTTTTAGCAAAGTTATTATGGTGGGTTTTTCTGTAAATCAGCACTTCTTGTTCATTGTTGTTAGGTTTTTTCTGTAAATCAGCACTTTTGTCAATTTACAGTTTTCGATTTGGGGATGGATTTCGATTTTGGTTTGCTACATTGTTTAATTGATGCTCATACATCACTGCTCTATATACATTATTCACAAAAATTGGTACATTGTTTCACTCTAGTGTTATATATTATTTCTATTACATCATGTAGCTGGATATGTACATCGTATTCTATTACATTATTTAGCCAAAGATGTACATTAGATGTTACTGTCACATTAATTTGATAGGAAATGCTACATTATGACGATTTATTTGTACATTACTTCACTATGATGTTCTATCCATTTCCCAAGGGGCAGAAGTTATATCAATTCCCCCAAAGGTTTAGCATTCCATGGGGCTAGAATGTAGTACTAACCAAGTAGACGTTCACTAAGGGCAGGGAGTTAGAGTCATTCCCGTAGGGTTCAATTATTTCTTGTTTGGTGTAGCAGTCTCTATTGTATTCTTACACTTATAAGGTTACGTTATTCAGGTTAATTGTTACATTTTTTGCTACTGATGTACTACATTATATGTGATGACATATTCATTAATTGATGTTGCGTGTACAATATTATGTTATATAGCACACTAAAATTTTTGAAACCGTCTTTTACACAGCATCAAATCTGCCAAGGGTAGATTACTAAGAGGTATTAGATGATGTTGTTCTGATAGCAATTGCCCCGCGTTTCTGGCATAGAATGGCAGAACCAAAAGAGGAGCCCCCTAAAGTGCAAGCTGAAGTGGGTGAAGGGCCCAATAGATCAAAGAAAGGGAACCTCCTTTACTTCAGTAGGGTTTAATTGATTATTTGGTCGTTCACCATTTGTTGTAATTGTATGGTTGTTTTTTATGTGTACATTAATTCTTTATTTAGTTACATTATTAACAGATTAGTATACATTAATTGCTTGATTTCGTACATAATGCATGTAAAAGGATGTATACAGTACATTAGATTAATGTGATACATTATTGATACCGTTGTGTACATTACATACTTTGGTACATTATATGTGATGACATATTCATTAAATGATGTTGCATGTACAATATTCTGTTATATATAGCACTCTAAAATTTTTGAAAACGTCTTTTATACAACATCAAAGTTGCCAAGGGTAGACTACGAAGAGGTGTTGGATGTTGTTCTGATAGCAATTGCGCAGCGTTTCCGATAGAGAATGGCAGAACAAAAAATGGAGCTCGCTAAAGTGCAAGCTGAAGTAGGTGAAGGGCCTAGTAAATCAAAGAAAGGGAACCTCCTCTACTTCAGAGGGGGTTTAATTAATTTTTTGTCGTTCACCATTTGTTGTAATTGTATGGTTGCTGTTTTTTCATGTGTACATTAATTCTTAATTTAGTTACATTATTAACATATTAGTATACATTAATTGCTTGATTTTGTACATTATGCATGTAAAAAGATGTATACACGTAATTAGATTAATTACAAACTAAGTAATGTAGATAAACGATTAAATAATATACATGTTTTATGCTACGGTTGTGTTACAGAGACGGTATTAAAGTATTCGCATCGGCGTGCAGGCTCGATCTCGTTCAGGCGAGACGAGACCGCATCGAGACGCCGATGTGGAGACTCCGTCTCGTCGCTTAGCCCCGGGGGAAGGGGATGGCGGGCTGTCTTGCCAAGCGCCAACGCGACGTGGCGAGCGCTTGCGAGCGGCATGACGCCCACTCGCCGGCATTCGAGTGGGCGTCGTCAGGCTGCCGCAATAAATATTAAAAAAAATTGATTTTCTGAAGAATATTAACGTTAATATTACCGTTTCAAACGTTAAAAAAAATACTCCTATTAACCTCTTTCATTTTACACACAAACACACTATCTCTCATCTTTTTTCTTCTTCTCAGCACTATCATATCATCTCTCTTTCATCTCCATTTCTTCTCCCAAATTTAATCCATTCATGGATCCATTTGAGAAAATGCGGCAAATGATGGAAAAATCGCTAGAAGAAGACCGACTTAGGGAGGAGGAGGAAGCCGCGGCCCGTCAAAAGCGTCCCCGGAAATACATCCTTCGTGACCGGGAGGAAGCTGCCACAAGCTTGGTACGAGATTACTTTTGTGAGAACCCGGTATGGGGAGATACCTATTTCCGTCGTCGTTTCCGCATGCGGCGGGAGCTATTTATGCATATCGCAAATACATTGGCGGCCCGGGAAGAGTACTTCCAAGAAGGTTTCGACGCTACTGGCCGTCCCAGTCTCACGACGCTCCAGAAATGTACTGCAGCAATCCGTCAGCTTGCTATTAGACAAGCGACGGACTTGTTCGACGACTACCTGCACATTGGGATAGCACTGGAAGATTGTGTTTGATGAACTGCTGCAAAGGCGCCCGGGCAGCCTTTACCGACAAATTTCTCCGGAAGCCAAGCACCGCAGATTGTCAGTTTCTGCTCCGACTTCACGAACAAGTGCACAGATTCCCCGGGATGCTTGACAGCGTCGATTGCATGCATTGGCAATGGAAGAATTGCCTTGTGGCATGGAGGGGATCATACACGAGCGGCCACAAAGGCACCCACCCCACCGTTATACTCGAGGCCGTTGCCGACTACCGGCTATAGATTTGACATGCGTTTTTCATGGTCTCCGGATCGAACAACGACATCAACGTGCTCAACCAATCCGACCTCTTCACTGAAGTTTTGAATGGTAAAATGTCGGCCATCAAATTCACCGCTAACAACCGCCACTTTAAAATGGGGTACTATCTTGCCGACGGCATCTATCCGAAGTGGCCAACCTTCGTGAAGACGTTCAACAGGCCGATAGATGACAAACAGGTTCTTTTTCCACAAAAGCAAGAGGCTGCTCGCAAGGATGTGGAGAGAGCGTTCAGGGTTCTACAAGCTCGATTCCACATTATCAAATCTCCTGCTCGTACGTGGTTTATGGAGAATATGGTCGACATCATGTATACGTGCATAATCTTGCACAACATGATTGTCGCTGACGAAGGACCTGAGGCGGGAAATTGGTTCGACCCTGAAACCCCGGGAAGCTCTTTCGCAAGTAGTCCGCCTCGCAGTGGAGTGCATCCTTCTTTACAAGAGTGGCTGTGTGTTCGGGCAAGGATATGTGATTCTATCGCCCACGCTCAACTCCAGGAGGATCTAATGGAGCACATTTGGGCAAAATTTTGCAACCGTAAGACGATCACCGCATAACTTTCCATGATTATGCATATTTCAATAAATTATAATATAAAGATTTCAATTATGTATTTTTTGTATGTTCGTATGTTGTAATTTTCGTGATTTTAAATAATTTTCTGAATTATTAGTGTTAATTTAATATTCCAATGAAATATTAATTGAATTTGTTGGAAATAAAAATAAAAAATGAAATTGAATGAATAGTTAAGGGATGAGATGGTTAAGAGATGGAGGGATGCAAATGTTGTCTCTTAGTTAAGAGATGAGGTAAAAAGTGCAGTGGGACCCATGAATAGTTAAGAGATGAGACGGTTAAGAGACGGTATTGAGACATGGATATAGATGGCCTCAAACCCCTAGCCCCAAGGATTGATAAACCCTTGGGGAAAGCATATAACCTCCACCAAACATTCAACAACTGTGAATCTTACATTATTTACTTAACCATCTTACGTGTGGGTATTACACCCTAGCCCCATGGACAACTAAACCCTTGGGGAATGGATGTAAATTTTGGCCCTTAGCGAACCTTAAGATTCATGAATACAGAACACACTAAGTAATCTACATCTTTACAGAAAGTAAATCTACATTAAATCACTAAATTCGTACATTATTTATTGCAAACTTTTGAGTTGTCCACGAATCATGTTATCTACATTACGCAAACACAAGATCTACATTATAAACACAAGCACATACTTTATAACTGTAAACTTCGTATGTATTCTGCCATAAAACATACATCGCGATAAAAGCTAAACTAACTGATCAATAACCTAATCACATGGTGCTTATACATACAATTATAAATCTGAATGAACATTCAATACATGGAGTCTGTAAAAAATAAGTTCAACTGGAATGAATCCTAGCGACTTACGTTTGATCATTATGAAATAAAATCAAACTAAAAAACCTTCTTCCATAATTGAAAACACCAAAACCAATGAAGGAAATCGATAGTAACATCTCAAAATTGTGGCAGATGAATGGCATTATTTAGTGATTTGCAGCAATGTAAACTGTAAAGATGGAGGAGAGAAAAACTAAATATGGAAAATAAATTAGAAAATATAATTACCAAACTTAGAGGAGAAAATTAAGGAAGTAAAATAACCGCCGCAAAAAAACACTCTCAACAATGCCCTTTTCCAATTAATTGAATAATTTAAATAATGAAAACAAGCTTAATTTTCGGCCATCAGATCTCCAAATCGTGGGGCTGAGATTTGGTTGGAAAATGAACCATATTTACAAAAAGGATAAGAATACATCCACAGGAAGTATATTATTTGATAAAATTAAATACTGCCATATAAGCATATTATTTGATAAAAATATGTTAAAAATTTAAACGATTGATTATAGATTTATAATTGATCATATAATCTTAGATAGATTACATTTTGGATTTTGGAAGTGTTCAAGTCATGTACTCCCTCCGTCCGTTATTAGGAATCTCATTCATTGGGAGCACGGTTTTAAGAAATGTTAAAAAAGTGGGTGAAAAAAAGTTAATGGAATATGGGTCTCACTTGTATATATTTGTTTTAAATGAAATGTGAGTGGAATGTGCTACTTAAATATGAGACCCTATTACCATTTATGGTAAAAGTGAACCTGGACTCCTATTTACGGACGGACTAAAATGGAAAACAAAACTCCTATTCGCGGACGGAGGGAGTACTAAAATATTAGTACAAATTCAAAAAATAAGATTAAAAAAAAAACCATGGTCAGGTCATGTACCCGCAGCGTCAGGTGCAGGATACCCGACTCGGATATCGTGTTATACTCGACACAGTGCAGGACGGGTATCATGTAACATCCCAAAAATTGCCCTAGACGGAATTTGCAATTCGGAAATTGGAGAATTAGGGATATTTGTGAATAATTTGATATCGAAAAATAGCAATAATTACTAAATATAGTTGATAGTTTTTATAAGTCTAAAAATATGATGAGATGTTAGAATTTCTAAGTTATTGATAAGACGTTTTCTGCGATTAATTTAATATTGTAGTGGAATTAAATCAAATAGTATTAATCTATATGAACATACAATCGTATGAGAATTAAGTGTGTGAATTTAATGTAAGATTGAAACTGAAGAAATTAGAAGAATTTTTTTTATTAAGGTGTATATAGTCTTCATTTTAATTAAAGAGGATTGAAATATCAGTATAATTAAGTATTACAAGCATAATGTGGGTAGAAGAAGTAAGAAGAAATTAAGGATTAGATTAGTGTTAATATAAAATTTAATGTTGACGGGAAAATGGTAGAAGAAATTAAGGATTAGATTAGTGTTAATATAAAATTTAATGTTGACTGGAAAATGGTAAAATCACATAAAATAAACCAATTTATCTACCGAAATTTAAGTCTAGACAATAGTAGAGGATTCTAGATTATTTTTAAACGATTAATTTGTTGCCAAATGGCACAATATTGTGGAAACAAATAAAATAATCATAAGACAGCATATTAAAATACCTAAGAACACATTTTTTCACCACCTTCCGGGAGACAAATCGGCAGCCAACCCTTGAACTCCTTGGTTTTTTCTTCATTTTTCTCACTAATTTTGTATCATTTGGTAGAAGAAATCGTTGCATCGGAGGGTTAATCAAGGTAATTCTATCTATCTAACCTATTTTTATATCAAAGTGATTTATGGATTCATGAGTCTTCTATTTTAGGATTTTCGAAAATATTAAGAATGATTAAGCATGTGATTTGTCTCTTGATATGAATTATATGTGATTTTAGGATATTAAAAGTATGCTTTGTGGTTGTTTTGGGAACTGAAAATGTTTTAATTAATTATATTACATGATGACCGAAAATTAATTTGTATAAAGAACTATATGTTATGAATTTTATTTGATGAATTTGAATACATATACGGGATTTAGGGGAGATATAATGCTAAATGAAATTTTATTTTAATTATTGGTAATGATTTAGTATAATTTGGAAAACTAATAAAGAATTATACCGTATGTGTATATATCGGACGGATTGAATTGTGAAAACTAACTATAGAAATGAATTCTAGACTTGCAATAATGTTTGTCATGATTTTTGTAAGGATTGATTGAATGAAAATAAGTTAAACTAGAAATTTAATTAGATAAAAATTTGTGTGAATAAATAATAATTGGTAATTGAATAAATTAGGTTACTATATGGAAATATGTATCTTGAAATTAAGTAATTAAAAAGAATGATGACGTTTTGTGGTGCAACAGATTATTAACATGACAGGATATTGTGTAATGATGATGTGATACACATGAATAATTGTGAGGATACTATTAACTGTTGATATATATTATTCAAGGTTTGCTATTAATATTTTAGTGTTGGCCTAAACGACATGAGAAAATGTTTTTAACTAGTTGCCAGTAAACATATTTGGATTATATTTTTTTGGGTTGGACGATCAGGGTGTTACATATCGGGACATCCATTGGGGCCGAAACCAGGTGTGGGTACATGTGGATACCCATTTTGACACCCCTAAATTTTATACATAGGGCTTAACTTAGCGTAGAAAGAGGAGCTGATGTCATTTCTGGCGGTTCACCAGGTTCGACTAAGAGGCGAGCTCAGCGAGGCAACGAGAACTCTCTGACTCGCGTCGGTCCTCCAACGTGTCACCGGGCTCGTAAAACAGACTAACTCATCAAAACATGCGAGACTATTCTCTAAAACCATGCAAAATTGAAGCAGATCACAACTTCTATAGAGGATCCCTAAATTCAGGGGTAAGTTTGAGGCCGAAAGTGGTGCACCAAAGAGAACAATAACTTTGTTCACTGGAGACTATTCCACAATCTGTGGAGCTGCTTCTGTCGACCTCAACTAAGCTAAGGAGAAGTCCGATAACTCCAGTTTGTCGCCCAACTCTAGAGCCGTCCTAAGGGGAGTAAAGCAGCGAAGAGAAAAGTGAAGAGGAAGACAACTACTGCAGGAAGTGCGAGTGTTGCGCCACCCCCACCCAACCCATCTCTGGATAGTGTTTCCTCGTCTCTTGTTAGCATCAACCTTATTGTGAGCCTCCAACATGTCGAATGCCTGACAACTAAATATACGTCGGTGAAAGGACCTAGGTGCGTAGGTGTCGTTCAAGCAAGGATATATCCTACTGATCAGGATAGAGATCCTAACTAACCTAGACCTTGGTTTCAAAGATTCCTCAACCCACTTCTACTGATCAGTATAGTGGTGGTAAGGGTCGAATCCCACAGAGATGGTGCGTTCTTAAACTACCGCGGTGACAATTGGAAGATTTGGTTAGCTACCACGCTTGGGTTGAGTTTCTACCTAGGCTGGAACTTAAAGGAGGTGTTCTGCTAGTCAGACGGTAAGGAAAACATTTGGAATGTAACTGTGTACGTGGAATGGGGAGACAATTTTGTAACAGAAAATATTTGGAAGGTACGGGTTTCTATTTTGGGCTAAACAGAATATTCAGAGTGTAGTGGAAGTTTGATGACTAGGCTGACAGGGCTTAACTAAAAGTGAAGGACAAAAGCAAAAGCATCTCGAAAAGTAAGTGGTCCCCTCCAATTGAAATAGACATCATCTTCTTCAACAAACACTTCCAAAATTCAGATAACAATTCCAGATTCAACACGGAAAACTCAGATTAACAACTCACAACACAGATCCAAAACTAAGAAATCAAATCTGAAATCAAACACTGAAACTGGACTTCTGCATACTGGTCAACATGAAAGAACGATTCAGAAATTAAAACTAAGCTTTGCATGCAACGATCTACTTTCCGATCAAACAGTACTTGTTTATCTATCCTAAAGAAATTTGTTACGTAAACGGAATTGAGAGATTCAGCACTTTAAACACCGAGAAACTTTAGATCTAAGCTAACTAGGCAAGGGAATAAAGAAACACCACAATAAACGAAACGGAAATCAACTTCATAGCATAAACACGTTCGGATCTTCAATAAAGTACTTCAAAAGCAGAAAATATCCAAAGGCAAACAAGATCCAACGTAAGGAAAGCGAGAAATTTACAACTACGAAAGCAATGTAAAAGTGTTTTGCCACTCCGGGCGATGAGACTCTAAACTACGATCTTGCTGGCTGGAATGGACGATGACTGGAATTCTGGGGACATCTGAACGTCAAGTGATCATGGCTACGACGAGGCAAGAAGCGGGACACGGCTGAAAAACTGAAACTACCGAGAAAACTTTCCACCTAAAGATGGTGGTGAATGAGTGAATCTCCCTCTCTCTCTCCAATTTGGCTTCCTTTTATAGGGAGGCTACCCTTGATTTTAGGGTAAATCCTCGTTGCAATTTGACTTCTTTGCCCTTAATTGTGGGTAATCCGTCCCAGCTATCCGTCTTCTCCATCTCAAGCTGTTTTAGCACGAATACTGATCAGTATGAGATCATGCTGGCGCCTCCTTCACCTGAACATTCTGAAACTTCCCTACTGGCTAGAATGCTTAACCTGCACACTTTAAACAACTGTTTTGCAAATATAATCAATTAAGCACATCATACTGACCCGTAACCAAGGCCTAGAATACGACTTATCAAACTGCTCACACTTACCACAGGCTTGTCCTCAAGCGTGAAGAACAAACAAAGAAAAGAATAAGTCGAATTCTAGCCTGGTTACTCCCCTGACCAACTCTACTTAACTTAGACTCTAAACTATGACGCAAAGAAAAACACAAACAAACACAGAGAAACAAAAACACATAAAAGACTGAAAACACATAGATCGGGCTATATTTTCAACCATCCCTCCCCTCTGGATCAGGTGCAATCCGGCCTTAGACAGCCTTGAACTTCTGCCACCCCCCTTTTCTCTTCCAGTCAGTATATCTGTTTGTCAAGATCGCCCACACTCTCGGCCCAACACTAGGTTCGCTCAGTCACTCATACCTCACCAGGAATGTTAGGACTGCATTCTCTCATTATGCTCACCACAATTGCTTCGGACTTAGATTCCACGAGCGGCTACTGAAGGACTTATAGGCTTGTAACGGGGTTGTTGGCTTGTAATGTTTTCGGTGGATGTTCCTAAGGCTCTAAGGTTCAAAATTTCTATTTTTATTTATGCGGGGGGGACTGTGTATATTAGGCTTCTGATCAGTTGCTTTCTTTAGTTGGCGCTTCTGGCTTTGGTCTCCACTGGTCAGTAGCATCTTGTGGCTTCGCCACCCTTATTCCTTCATTCATCTCTTTTTTTTTGTGGTCAAATCTTTCTGACCATTTTCTTCATTTTCTCGGTTCCCTCTTTTTTTTTTTTTCCGTTCCTTCGTGGCTTCGCCACCCTTATTCCTTCTTCTCTTTTTTGGACTGGGAATGACTCCCTGGTCGATTTTCTTCTAACTTTTTCGCCCAGCTGGTTTCTGCTTTTCCGCACTTCTTCCTGGCCAGTAAGCTCCATTTGTTTCATGCCTTACACAGTCCCAGTCGGCTGGGGTGTTTATCTGGGTATATAAAAGGTTAAGAAGAAAGGGTTCTAAAGGCGGTTTTTTTTTTTTTTTTTTTTTTTTTTTTTTTTGCGGGGGGGGGGTTCCTACTGCCTTCAGTATTTGCTACCCGTGATCACTTCACCCTAGGCGAATTGTGGCAGCCTCTCTTTTCTTTCCAATATATGTGGAAAGTGGTTCCACTTTAAGGCTTATAACTCACATTTTTAGAGGGCTTTCGTGTTTGGCTCTAAGTATGGACTTTTCTCTCATACTCACCTCATCTATCCTGACTAGGAGGTACTAACGGGGATGGTTTAGGTTTTCCAGCATGTCCTATCTCCCTCAATTCCCCTCACCTTCAGCTCAAGACGGTTGAGTTTTAAGCCAAATCACACACAACATAAAACTAGACCTAACAAAACAAAACAAAAGCACAAACACAAAGACTACACATATATACATACATCCTACTGGCCATTGCGTCCCCCCTCTCACTTCACAAGTGTCTGCCCTCAGATAAGGCTGTGAAGTGGAAAAGGTAATGGCCAGTACGATGGCACACAGACAACAAACAGCAAAACTAAAATAAAAACTTCTCACACTTAGACTATGGAATAGGCTAAGTGAGAGAGGTTTTATCACCTATACAGAGATCAACAAAACATAACCACAAACACATATATACACACTCCTCACACTTAGACCATGCAATGGGCTAAGTGTGAGCTAACATGCATGCGACACAGAAAACAAAACAAACAAAACAAAGAAAACATGCTCCAAAGAAACAAACCCTTAACTTTTCACACTTAGACTATGGAATAGGCTAAGTGTTATGAAGTGGGGTTTGCGCGCAAACACAAATTATACTACCTAAACAAAAACCAACTCATAACAACAATACGAAAAGTTAAAAGAAAAACTGAAACTTAAAAAGAAAAACTAACTTGGTCAGTAGGGGGGGTCTATCGGAGTCTCCTGCTCCTTCGTGGGGCAGGTGGTGCAGGTCGTTCTATCGGTTGGTCCTCCGGTTGGTCTGTCTCCATTCCAGCTTGGTTCTCATCATCCTTTGCCGGCTCCTCGGCAGTTGCCGGCACCTCGGCTTTCTCTTCCTCTTGCTCCTTCACTACGGTCTCTGGGACTTGTGGTTCAACATCCTGGCCAGCATGGCCGCTTGGTCCGGTATCCTGGGCTACACTGCCCCTTACTCGCATAGCTTCAGCCGCCCTCTGGTGGCTCACCTCCTCTAGGATGTTGTCGATCATGGACAACATCCTATTCATCTCCGTCTGTATCTTGTGGTTCTCCTCTCCTTAATTAGTCACGATCACTTCCATAGACGCTTGCCTCTGGGTCAGTATCCTCTGCTCCGCAGATTCCTTCAACACCCGTTCCACTACTGATGCCAATCGGATCATTTCTGCCCTCATCTGCCTGTTCTCCTCCGCCAATTCAGTAATCGTCCTTTCCAATAACGCGACTCTTCCTCTTGCCGTGGCTTCCTCACCCATTGCATAAAATTGCGGTCGTCCCACCCTCATGTAGACCGCATTTGTCCTAACGAAGTAAGGTATGTCGAATAATCCCGGTGGCCGCACCATGGGCAGCGGAGACAAGTCTTCAGCCTCAGTGATAATGAGGTTGTTGCCTACGAAAGCTCCCAAAATGTGGCAAAGAGTGAGGTTTCTGGCAGGGTGCGTAGCGATCAAGTGGCACTGATATGCCGTCCAAAATCCAAGATGCAGCTTGCGTCCCTGTCTTGCGCACCAAAGGAGATACACCTCCGTCATTGAAGTGCGGACGGCTGAGTTAGATTTGCCCAGCAGGTTGGCATCAAGGTGGAGCTGTATTAGTCGCAGGACTGGATCATTGAAATGGATGGAACGGGAAACAGTGGACGCGAATTCTCCAGCGCCGGGGTGAGTAAGTTCAGCCCAGGCCTCCTGTTGATCAAAATCCACGTGCCTACGAGGGATACCCCTCTCCCTGTCTCTCCACTCAGAACTGATCGCTTCTTCCAATGTACACATGCCCATCCGACATGTCCACTCTATCAAGTTCATACTAAACTCTGCCGCAAACAATCTAAAACTAATGGACACTTCATCCAAGTCCGTTGTCACCTTAAACCGAAAGGTAGTGAAGAACTCCTTCGCTAATCTCACACTGATACGTGGATCCCCATTTTGCAGTAGCCACTCAAAACCCAAAGCATTTATATAAGCAAGGAATTGGTCACGAACACCTAGTTCATCCAGAGAAGGGTAGTGTATTACCTTGCCGCACTTAATTTCCTTGCTGCCATCGTCCAGACTCTCGAAGGTATCCTTCAGTTCCTGCTTCTCGAAGAGTTTCATCTCCTCGGCGATCTCATTTGTGAAATCCATGGTCCATCTTCTATATCGGAGCCTCTCCACTGGTGGGTGGACAAGCTCTCGGTGATCACCTGGGAGCGACTGTTCCCCATATTCCTCCTCTTCCACGGACTCATCACTATCCGATGCAGACTCCTCACTAATCTCATACTCACTATCACTCTGCTCTTGCCGGCTCGATGGGATCCTCTGAGAAGCTTCGGTAATCACAATTCCTGTGTTTGCTGCCCTGGACCTCTTTGTTACTGCTTTCTTCTGGATCGGAGCCTTCCCTTTCCTCTTTCTGGCTCGCTGATATTGTGCTTCTTCCTCCTGAGCAGTAGGCTGTGCAGGTTCACCCCCTGCCTTCGTTGGAGTGGCTTGTTCTTCCTCGCTCTCGATCTCTACTGGGTTCTCAGCCGTGCTTGTCTTGGCCTTGCTGGCTGCTCTTTTACCCAGGCATCGCTGAGATACCCACATCTTCAGAACCAATTGCCGCTTCACTGGGTGGGGTTTTAAGACGGGAGGCGCCACAGCTTCCGGTACTTGAGTGTCTACGGTTGGTCTCTCCTCATCTACTTGCATTCGATCATCCCCTGCTTCCACTTGGGTATCAACTGGCTCTGGCCCTTTCTCTTCACTCTGTTCTTCCCTCTCCTCTTCCCCTACTGACTGGGATGCCTTATCCTTCGGTATGGGTTCTGTAAAAGCTTGTTCATCCTCTCCTACTGCCCTCGATGCGAGGTCTAGACCCTTAGCCATTAGAGCAGTATCTTCCCTGCAATTCACCTCTTCCACTATTGATTCAAACTCCGTTTCCGTCATGAGGCCGCGCTTTTGGGCCGACTTATTCAGGTCGATCTCCTCCCTAATTACTTCTTGGCGAACCGCTTCCACTTCTGGCGTCTCCTCAATTCCTTCTCCCCCTTCCTGGTCTTGTTGCTCCCTTCTCAGCCTTTCCGCTCTTTCTTCTTCATCAGAGGCATAATAAGCCGCAATGGCCTCGAGATCCTCAAGTTCGGCTTCCTGGGTCATCAGAAAAATTCCTTCCGTCTCTGTCATTTCGGCTTCAGTTGGGGGGTTGCTTTCTTGGGGAATCATCGACGGAATCGGCAATGTAGATGAAATAGGGGTCAAGGGTTGCGTAGTGGTTACTGGCATGGTTGCCGCATGAGTTGCTCCGGCTCCGCTCCCTTGCCCTCTACCTTGGTTAAAATATTCTAACTCCGCTGCCCAATTCCTATTCGGATCCTGCAATCGGAGAAACTCCGCCATTGCATCCAGAGAGACCATCGGCGGGGCTTGTTGTGTTGGCGCGGGACGTTGTGGGTTTAGTGGTGGTGGTATTTCAAGGTTTCCTTCCTCACTGGTTTTCTTTGAGGGCGGTTTGATTTTGGTAGCAAATGCTTTCTTCCCCATGGCTGAAAATTAGGGCTTGTAAAGAGTGGAATTTGGTCTTGATATCTGGGAGAAAATGAAAGAAAATGAGGGTTTGTGATTTACGCTTTCTTGAGAGAGTATGGGATAATATCTCTTGAAAAAAAGGGAATTTGAAAATGAGGGTTTGTGAGGGATGTGGTTACAACCGGCTATAGGGAGTTGCCGGTCGCGACGCTTGGACGGAAGGCGGTTAGGAATGTTGGCCCCTGATTGGCTATCGCGTCTACTCTCTCTGCTCCACGCCACTCCAGCCGCTGCCACCCTGTAAAAGCTGCATAAGTCTTAATTCAAAATTTCGTCTTTTCTCGAAACCTACCATTACTTGCCTAATAAGGGAAATAATTCAAATGGGCTCTTAAATTAGAATTGAAATAGCACCAAATAGGTAGTCTCTTGGTCAATGTGTACTCCAAATTAAATTTAAGGCCCGAAAATATTTTTGGATTTTCTTAGAAATTATCTGACATGCAAAGACTAATTACGTATTTACAATATTTACACCTTTCTTGGGTAATTTGGAATCCTACTTGGCCAGTATACGCAGAAAATTATCAAAATGGAACTAGCCATGTGGAATTCCAAATTCCTATCTTACTGATCACTATGAAACCGATGTAAGTGTTTGCAGTGGAATTTCATCCACTACACCCACTTCGCTATTCTCCCTGAATATTTTCAACCTATGTCCATTTACTATGAAAGGTTCCGAGTTAGGAAAACTCCCTGAAATTTCTACTGCTCCATTGGATCTGAGTGGAGTTATGATGTAAGGTCCTGTCCATTTGGACTTGAGTTTCCCTGGCATAAGCTTCAATCTTGACTGGAAGAGTAGTACTTTCTGGCCAACGTGGAGCTCCTTAGTTCTCAGATTTCGATCATGCCACAGTTTGGTTCGCTCCTTGTACCACATGGCTGAGTCGAATGACTCCAATCTAAGTTCCTCAAGCTCCTGCAGCTGCAGCTTCCTTTCCTCTTCGCAGGCTGTAGCATCCATATTCACTTTCTGTACTGCCCAGTATGCTCGATGCTCGATCCCAACCGGTAAATGGCACATCTTCCCAAAAACGATCCGGTAAGGGGACATGCCTATGGGGGTTTTGTAGGCTGTTCGATACGCCCAGAGAGCATCCTCTAACCTCACACTCCAGTCTTTCCTCGAAGTGTTCACAGTCTTCTCCAAAATCTTCTTTATCTCACGGTTAGAGATCTCCGCTTGACCATTGGCTTGCGGATGGTACGGGCTGGAAAGTCTATGGTGCACACCGTATTTCTTCATTAAGGCTTCAATTGTGCGATTACAGAAGTGTGTACCTTGATCTGATATGATCGCCCTTGGAACTCCGAACCGGCTGAAGATATGACTCTTTAAGAACTTGGCCACCTCCTTTGCTTCACACGTACTTGTGGCCTTGGCTTCTACCCATTTGGAGACGTAATCTACCGCGACTAGGATATACAGATTGCCATAGGACGAAGGAAAAGGCCCCATGAAATCCATTCCCCATATGTCGAATAGCTCGCAAACTATTATGGGTACCTACGGCATTTCGTCCCGGGCAGATATTCCACCGGTCAGTTGGCAACGCTCGCAACTTCTGCAGAACTCGTACGCATCTTTGTTGAGTGTTGGCCAATAAAAGCCGCTATCCATAATCTTCCTTGCCGTCTTCTTGGATCCGAAATGTCCTCCGCATGCTAACGAATGGCAGTGGGTTAGAACATCCCGCTGCTCCCAGTCAGGAATGCACCTTCTTATCACTTGATCGGATCCTACCCTCCATAGGTAGGGGTCGTCCCAAAAGTAGTATTTTGCTTCACTCTTGATCTTCATTCTTTGTGCCTTGGTAACACTTGGTGCTTCTGGAAGTTCTCCAGTTACTAGGTAGTTGGCCAGGTCCGCATACCATGGCTCCTGCCCTACCTTCTCCTTTCCTTTTGCTGTATCATTCTGACCAGTAAGTTTGTACACTTCTTCCCAATCAATTTTCCTAGGCGTAAAAATCACCTCACATAAATGTTCCTCTGGAAACTTATCATGCACTTCGTCACTGTTTCCATCTTGCATTATTCTGCTCAAATGGTCTGCCACCTTGTTCTCGACTCCTCTCTTATCTTCCACCTCCCAATCAAATTCTTGTAACAAGAGTACCCATCGGATCAAGCGTGGTTTGGATTCCTTCTTGGCAATCAGATACTTAATGGCTGCATGGTCAGTATATACTATGACCTTGGATCCCAACAAATATGGCCGGAACTTCTCGAAAGAATACACCACTACCAGCATCTCCTTTTCAGTGGTATCGTAATTCCGCTGGGCTTGATTCAAAGTCTTGGACGCATAAAAAATTACGTACCTCTTCCCATCGATCTTCTGACCCAGCACGGCCCCTACCGCAAAGTCGCTGGCGTCGCACATTACTTCGAAAGGATGGTCCCAGTCAGGAGTCCGTATGATAAGTGCGGATATCAGCTTTTCCTTGAGAAGATTGAAAGCAGCCTTGCATTGCTCATCAAAAACGAACTCCACGTCATTTTGAAGTAGCCTGGTAAGGGGTTGGGCGATTTTGGAGAAATCCTTAATAAATCGTCAATAAAATCCGGCATGCCCCAGAAAACCCCTAATCCCCTTCTGATCAGTAGGGAACGGTAATTTAGATATAACGTCCACCTTTGCTCGATCCACCTGGATTCCCCTTTCCGAGACCACGTGTCCCAGAACAATCCCTTCGGTGACCATAAAATGGCACTTCTCAAAGTTCAAAACCAAACTCTTTGCTTGACATCTCTCAAGAACTATATCCAAATGATGAAGGCAAGAATCGAACGAGTCTCCGTAGACCGTAAAGTCATCCATGAATATCTCTATGCAATCCTCAATCAAATCCGAAAATATGCTCATCATGCAACGTTGAAACGTACCTGGAGCGTTGCATAGGCCGAAAGGCATGCGCCGGTATGCATAAGTTCCGAATGGGCAAGTGAAGGTGGTCTTATCCTGGTCTTCAGGATCCACGTAGATTTGGAAATATCCGCTGTACCCATCCAAGAAGCAAAAGTACTTCTTCCCAACGAGTCGCTCCAACATCTGGTCGATAAAAGGCAGCGGGAAGTGATCCTTCCTTGTTGCATTGTTCAGCTTGCGGTAATCGATGCACATTCGCCAACCCGTGACTAGCCTCGTTGGAATCAGCTCATTCCTCTCATTTTGGACGACTTGGATTCCCGACTTCTTTGGAACCATGTGGATCGGGCTGACCCACTCACTGTCTGGCACTGAATAGATAATCCCTAGCGACAACAACTTCAAGATTTCCTTCAATATTTCCTCTCGCATGTTAGGGTTTACTTTCCTTTGGGCATCTCGATGTGCCTTTGCTCCCTCTTCCAGCCTAATATGGTGCATGCAGACGTCGGGGCTAATTCCAACTAAATCTGTAAGACTCCATCCAATCGCCTTCTTGTTCTTGCTCAGCACGGTCAGTAGCCTAGCTTCTTGTTCCTTCGTAAGGCTGCTGCTGATGATCACTGGATAGGAGTTCTCACCTCCGAGGAAGGCATACTTCAAATTCGAGGGTAACTTCTTCAGCTCAACTTGGGGTGGAAGTGTGTCTTCGGTTAGGGGGTTTTTCTCGGACTCTTCCCCTTTTTCTAAATCTCCTTCTGATGGTTCTTCTATACTGACTGGTAGCTGAGCCCCTGCGGCTCCTATGAACTCCGACTTTTGACAAAAATCCTTGATTGCTCCTTCAATTTCTTCATCGGTCAACCCCTGGCTACTGATCATATCACACCATGCAGCAGCTTCTACGTCAGCCTGTTCATAAACATCTAAAGCCTGGAGTCTCTCCTGCAATAGTTCGGTCTCAAGAAAATCTTGGACTAAAGGGTCAATCACATCAACATAGCATAGATTTTCAGAATCAATAGGTTTCTTCATGGCATCATTTATATCAAAGGTAAACTTCTCCCCATGAAAATCAATGCAAATAGTCCCCTCAGCCATATCCATGATCGTCTTGGTCGTTCTCAAAAATGGTTTTCCTAACAAGACTCCACTAGACTCCCTTGCTTCATGCTCACTCATTTTGATCACATAAAAATCAGCAGGGTATGTAAAATCATGCACTCTAACTAATACATCCTCTAAAACTCCCTCCGGACTTATGCACGACCTATCAGCCAGTTGGATCAATACTCTAGTACTTGACAGCCTCACTCCCTTCAACCGGTTATAGATAGACAATGGCATGACATTTATAGACGCCCCCAAATCACACATTGCATGTTCGACCTTCACATCTCCAACAGTTATTGGTAAGGTAAACATACCTGGGTCGGCTCTCTTGGGTGGTAACGTCTCTTGCACTATTTCTGACGCTATCCCTTCCACCATAATCTTGCCATCTTTCTGGGCTCTCCCGGCTATGAAGTCCTTTATGAATTTCCCAAGAGGGGGTAGTTTCACGGCTTGGAGAAATGGTATGGTGACATCCAACTTCCCAAAAATCGACAAATAGTCAACCGGGTTCTCTTTCTTCCTCTTTGTAACAAATCGGAATGGGAATGGTTTCTCCCCTTTTTTCTCATCTACTTGTCCCTTAGCAACCTTCTTGGAGTCTTTCCGGGGTAGTTCCTGAGTCTGGGCTTCCATTCTGGGCTCATCCTCTCGATGAGGTTCATTCCTGGTCAGTAGGGTTTCGGGTTCATCTCCTACAATTGGTGTAGCATCCAAGAAGAATGGATCCTGCATCTGAGGCATAGGCCTCCCTAGTTCTTCCGCTGAAACGGTATCGCCTCCTATCTTCGTTCCGTTAGATCCTCCACTAGGTCGTTTGGGTTGAGGCGCGTCATAAGTAGTTCCTGACCTCAACGTAACCTTACTCACATTTGCCTTTTCGGGTATTTGGACTGTAGATGGTAGTTTCCCCGCATTTCCCTTCAAATCACCCACCGAACTGGCCAGTTGGGCTAACTGCCTATTTATCATATCCATGTTCGCCTTATGTTCTTTCTGGGCATTTTGCATCCCCTGCACGACCTCGTTATGGGATTGCAAGTCTTCTTTGATGCTCTGTTGTGACGCTAGCATTTCACTCATCATGTCCTCAATGGACCTCCTTGGCCTGTTCGGATTTTGGAAATGATTCGGCCCTTGGTGTTGATAGTTCTGGAAGTTTTGCTGGCCTTGATTAGGCGGGTATTGGTTATACTGGGCAGGAGGGACGTACTGATCTTGAGGATATTGATTCTGGTGTTGGGCTTGAAACTGATTTTGGTTCTGATGGTGTTGGGGTGCATGATTTGGCTGATTTTGGAAACTGTGGAAGTTTCTCTGGTGAGGTGGTACATAAACAGGATTCAGGTTTTGGCTTTGTGGGCTTTGATCTTGGGTTTGTTGGTTTCTTCCTGACCAGTTAGGCTGGTAGTCTGGGTTTGCTAGTCCACGGTTAGGGTTTTGGTTTGGATTGGGGTTATACTGGTTCTGTCCTTGGTTCTGATTTTGGCCCCCGTCTCCCCATCGAAAGTTCGGATGATCCCTCCATGGTGCATCCCGTTGTCTACCCTGAATCCAATGCCCACTGGAATTGAAGTACCCCGCAGCATTGACCTGTTCCATATTCACGTAGTCACTAGGCTGTTCATAGTTCGGTCCTTGATTTCCCTGTTCTGCACCTTTGTAATTCCCAGCTGGGGGAGGTGGTGGGGTGCTTTTCTCGATCGCACTCAGAAGTGACTTCTTCAGCTCATCCATCTTCAAGTCCATTTTCTGCTCCAGTTTATTTTCCTGATCAGTAGACGAGACAACAGCAGCCCGCTCTCGGTTGTATCCTTCCCTTGAATGGTCATACTCTTTCTTTGCATTCAGTAGCTTCCTTAGGACTCTCTTCGCTTCGCTGACCCGTAATTGTGTGAAGCTTCCTCCTGACGATGAATTTGCTAGATCCTTGGTTACCGCGTTCATACCTTCGTAGAAAGTATGATGCACTTCAATGTCCGCCATGCGATGGTTGGGACATGATTCCAAAAGACCCATGTATCTTGCCCAATAATCGCTCAAGGGTTCATCATACCCTTGCTTCACATTAGTTATTTCCCTTTTCAGCGCGCTTGTCTTTGATGACGGGAAAAACTCGCCTAGGAATGCTGACTTGAAATCGGCCCAAGTCTCAATGGAGTTGGGGGGCAGGCGCATGAACCAGGTGTTGGCTTCCCCCTTGAGCACAAATGGCAAGGCCTTCAACCTATAATCATCCTCATTCGCTCCTGCTGGTCTCCTCTGCGCCCTACAAATTTTACAAAACTCATGCAGAAACTCATACGGCCCTTCATAGCTCTTCCCACAGTATGTAGGCAGAATCGCGATCACATGAGGCTTCACATCGCAGGCGGTTTGCCCTGGAGTGACGACTATGGCTTGCGATGGTTCTCCCTCGGTATGCGCATTAAGGGTACCGATCTCTGGATCCTCATCTCCGTTGGCGGCCATCTGAACTGGAATGCCTTCCAACAGTGGTATCTCCTCAGGTATTGGTCCTTCTATGTTGTATTGCTCTTCGTCGCTACTCGAACCTAAGTCAGATAAAGCCGTCGACAACCTGGATCGAGTGGTTACGAGTATCGATCCTCGCTGAAGTATCTTCGGCCTCCACTGGTCAGGAGCCGAACTGCTTCTCATAAACTGAAAAGAAAAGAAAAAAAAGAAAGGTTATGCACAATATATACACCGAAGTATCACTCACAGTAATTGCAAATAACGCTATCCATCCCCGGCAACGGCGCCATTTGAAAGGACCTAGGTGCGTAGGTGTCGTTCAAGCAAGGATATATCCTACTGATCAGGATAGAGATCCTAACTAACCTAGACCTTGGTTTCAAAGATTCCTCAACCCACTTCTACTGATCAGTATAGTGGTGGTAAGGGTCGAATCCCACAGAGATGGTGCGTTCTTAAACTACCGCGGTGACAATTGGAAGATTTGGTTAGCTACCACGCTTGGGTTGAGTTTCTACCTAGGCTGGAACTTAAAGGAGGTGTTCTGCTAGTCAGACGGTAAGGAAAACATTTGGAATGTAACTGTGTACGTGGAATGGGGAGACAATTTTGTAACAGAAAATATTTGGAAGGTACGGGTTTCTATTTTGGGCTAAACAGAATATTCAGAGTGTAGTGGAAGTTTGATGACTAGGCTGACAGGGCTTAACTAAAAGTGAAGGACAAAAGCAAAAGCATCTCGAAAAGTAAGTGGTCCCCTCCAATTGAAATAGACATCATCTTCTTCAACAAACACTTCCAAAATTCAGATAACAATTCCAGATTCAACACGGAAAACTCAGATTAACAACTCACAACACAGATCCAAAACTAAGAAATCAAATCTGAAATCAAACACTGAAACTGGACTTCTGCATACTGGTCAACATGAAAGAACGATTCAGAAATTAAAACTAAGCTTTGCATGCAACGATCTACTTTCCGATCAAACAGTACTTGTTTATCTATCCTAAAGAAATTTGTTACGTAAACGGAATTGAGAGATTCAGCACTTTAAACACCGAGAAACTTTAGATCTAAGCTAACTAGGCAAGGGAATAAAGAAACACCACAATAAACGAAACGGAAATCAACTTCATAGCATAAACACGTTCGGATCTTCAATAAAGTACTTCAAAAGCAGAAAATATCCAAAGGCAAACAAGATCCAACGTAAGGAAAGCGAGAAATTTAAAACTACGAAAGCAATGTAAAAGTGTTTTGCCACTCCGGGCGATGAGACTCTAAACTACGATCTTGCTGGCTGGAATGGACGATGACTGGAATTCTGGGGACATCTGAACGTCAAGTGATCATGGCTACGACGAGGCAAGAAGCGGGACACGGCTGAAAGACTGAAACTACCGAGAAAACTTTCTACCTAAAGATGGTGGTGAATGAGTGAATCTCCCTCTCTCTCTCCAATTTGGCTTCCTTTTATAGGGAGGCTACCCTTGATTTTAGGGTAAATCCTCGTTGCAATTTGACTTCTTTGCCCTTAATTGTGGGTAATCCGTCCCAGCTATCCGTCTTCTCCATCTCAAGCCGTTTTAGCACGAATACTGATCAGTATGAGATCATGCTGGCGCCTCCTTCACCTGAACATTCCGAAACTTCCCTACTGGCTAGAATGCTTAATCTTCAACGGCCCAAACAGTGAGTTTTGCACCTTCATTTTCGACGATCATGTTGTGCATGAAAATATATGCGTACATGACATCGGCAATGGAACCAGTATACACAGACGTGTTGGGCCCTTCACCGCCGCCCATCGAGACTGGAGCCTTTCAGCGTCCCCCCGGGATATCCCCATTCGTACATTGGCGGTGGCCATACTGTGGCTTGGACCGACAACATCTTCTGCAGCCCAATAAGTGAGTTCTGCACCTTCATTTTTGATGATCATGTTGTGCATGAAAATACATGCGTACATGACATCAGCAATGCAGTCAGTATACACAGACGTGTGGGGCCCTTCACCGCCGCCCATCGAGACTGTAGCACACCAAATGCCCGTTCGACATCCTTGCGCGTCGTATCCTGTCTCTGCGCAATGTAAATTTTCTTTGGATCTGTTGGACATCTAATCTTCTTCACAAAGACGGGCCACCTGTGGTATATCTCACCCGCCAAATAGTAGCCTATATCGTACTGGTTGTCGTTGGTGACGAAACTGATGGTCGGTCCAATGCCCAAGCACTGCTTGTTGAAAAAGGGTGACGACTGGAGGACGTTGACATCGTTGTTCGATCCGGCTACCCAAAACACGCATGCCAAATCAATAGCCGGTAGTCAACTATGGCCTTGAGGATCGTCGTGGGGTTTGTGCATTTGAAGCCGGTTGTGTACATCCCTTTTCAAGCGGTGGGACAGTTCTTCCACTCCCATGCATGTATTCTATGTTGCCCAACATTCTGGGCAAACCGTGCACCGTCTCGTGCATATCCATCAGACCTTGTCAGTTTTCAGGGGTAGGCTTTCGAAGATACCTCTCCCCGAATATGTGAATGACGCCCCAACAGAAATGCTGTAGGCACTCACGGGCAGTCGTCTCGCCTATGTGAAGGTACACGTTGAACAAGTTGGTCGCGCCTCCGTAGGCCAATTGCCTGATTGCGGCGGTGCACTTTTGAATCAGCCAGTGGCGTCTACCACTCGCATCATCCCTGAACCGGAAATACTTGTACCGAGAATCTAAAGCCGACACAATACGCAGAAATAGGGGTCAGTGCATCCTAAATCGCCGCCAGAAAAATGACTCCCCAAACCGCGGCTCAGCGAAGTAGTCGTCAAACAACCGTTGGTAGGTAGTGAGGTGGTCCCGTGGGACTACAACTCGACGATGGATGGGGCGAGGGACCGCTGGCTGCTTCTGTTGACGCAAGTGCTTTTGCACCAACCGATTTATCTCCCCGGAAGTATAGGCCAATATCTCTTCGTCAATTCGCCTTGACAGATCAGCATCACCATCATGAGTCATTTTGTATCCACGGATGAGAAATGAAGAGATGGGGAAGAGAAACTCGTTAACACAAGTAGTGCGAATAAAATGAAGTGCAACGAGCCATGTATATATAGTGTTGAAATAAAAAAAGATTAAAAAATACAGCTCGTCGATCGGAGGCCCTCCAGGAGGACGGCTGGGCGCCCGCAATAGCGGACGAGCGATCGGCTAACTCCCTTCGACCGTGCCCAACCGCTCGTCCTACTTTTTCTCGTCCGACTTTTTCACCGCGCCCAATAGTGGACGAATGCGACGCCGATCCGCTAGCCGGTGGCCAGGGCGTGGGTTCGCGGAAGCTCTAAAGGCATAATGAATTTAATTAAAAAAAATTTATGGAATATTCTTTGATGATTTTAATTTTACTTCCTTCTTTTTCAACACAGAAAAGTTTAATCAAAGTGGTACACTATAGAGATGCCCAAGGTTTTCGGTTCCAACGGTTAACCGCGAAACCGTAACCGCCGATTCCGGTTCCGAACCGGAACCATGACTTTTTTCTTAAACCGGAACCGCCATATTTTGAACCGCGGGCCGGTTCCGGTTCCAAATTTTACTAACCGAAACCGTGCCAGAACTGCCGGTTCTGGACAGTTCCAAACCGGAATCGTGAAAAAGCATCGGAAAACCATGAAATTTAGCCGGAATCGCGAAAAACCGCCGGAAACCGGTGGTTCAGAACCGTGAAAAACCGCCGGAAAATCGGCGGTTTGGAACCGTAACCGAAACCACTGGTTTTGGAACCGAAACCGGAACCGTGAAATAGCCTCATGGTACGGTTCCGGTTCAACATTTCTCGAAACCGAAACAGCCGGTTCCGAACCGGAACCGCCGGTTCACGAACCGTGGGCATGTCTAGACTACAATGTAATCTCTCACTTTCTCTCCCCCTCACATTTACTCAGAATCCCATCTGAAACCCTAGAAAATTCGTAAGTACAAAATATAAATTGTAGTTTCATATTCATAATCGATTCGGAGACGGATTACCATCGCCGACGCCCCAATTCCTCATCTGATTTATGAAATTTCGCCCCAGAAACCCAAGATTTGTCTCCTTATCAACGAATTCGATAGTTGAGATGGACGATAGTTGCGCGGTTGTGCGGAATGTCAGGCCGAGTGATGACAGCATATTGGAGGGCTCCAACAATACTTCTGTAGAATTTGGCATCAGATACTGGGGAACCAATGGTTTTACTGAGCTCACAACCAGAGACCATAGGAGTGGGGCAGCCCTTTGCACCAGTCATGTTGGCCTTCAATAGATCCTTGATGTAAGATGACTGACACAGATGAAGGCCATGCTCAGCTTGATGATTTCAACTCTAAGAAAAAGACTAACATCACCAAGATCTTTGAGAGAGAAATGAGCATTGAGCTGATTAACAACCTTCTTAATAGCAAGGGGCAGTTACCTGTGATAAGCATATCATCGACATAAATCAAGAGATAAGTAGTTTCAAGACCAGTTTTTCTGATCGGTTGGACTACTGGCCCAAATTTTAAGCCCAGATATACTACTGGGTCAATCATTTTTTTCGACTTTAGTCCAGATATACTGCTGGATCAGTTAAATTTGACCCACAATCGGCCACCCACTCTGATACCATGAAAAGAACAACAAGAACACATAATGAAGAAAGCAAGATTAAACATTGCTGCAAATCGGAAGCTCGAGCTATTGTTTTTTTTATTTGATTCATTAACTTGCAGCCAGATCCTATTACATATACTGTATATTGGAAAGATCTAGAATCTCTCCTTAATCTCCATACTTTAACAACGTTAATCAAAATTAACTCTGCAACGATTCCTTCTTCTTTAATTCACGTATCAACACGTCTCTCCAAGTACAAGTGTGGTCCTCCTTCTTAGTTGTCTTGCTTGGCTTGTCCTTGGCTTCAGCTCGTGGCTCTCCTTGCACAGCACGTGCTTCAATCTTCTTTGTCGCATTCTCATCGATGCAACGTACAATGAGGTCCAGTGGCTTGGCACCTCGGTCCACAGCTTGATCAACTTGGCCATTACGACCATGATTCATGGCTTGATCAAGTTGACCGCCATTACGACCACGATCAACACACTTGATCGATGGCGTGATCATGCCATCTCATTCAACACACTTGATCGATGGCTTGATCAAGCCATCTCCTTCTTGGTTGATCAAGCCAATCTTGAGACTTCTAACAGATCAGACTCGTCGGTTCGTTTCCAGCGTTATCCCCTTCCGGCGACCTAATCGCGATGAACGTCGATTTCAATCAGAACTCCGGTCTCAAAATCGTGAAATCAGATGGATCGAAAATGTGGACATTGTTCAGAAATTGAATTAGCTTTTACAATTCATGGAGTCCTGCTCAACGTCAACTTCACATCAATCGGTTTGATTTTCGAATCGGCGAAAGCACCGGTGTAGATCGCTTGAGTCACATTCGATCCAGCGGATCTAAAACCTAATTGCGACGAGATCCAATCAGAAATCAAAATCCTCACCAGATCTGACACCAGAAACAACGCCTTCCCGTCGATCTTCCTCGACGGTAAGCTCGTGGTGTTCTGATCGGGTAGATCGGGGCAGAAAAACCTATACATCGTCGATGCGGCGATCGGCGAATTCGAAGGCAAAATACGGCGGCTGACGGAGGGGGAGTGGATTGACACGATGCCGAGCTGGTCGCCGGACGGGAAATAGATATCGTTGTCGTCGAATCGACACAATCCAGAGAATGCAGAGGCTTTTGGGATCTATGTGTTGGAGGCGGATGGAAGCGGAATGAGGAGAGTGAAGATGGCGGGAATAGATGAGGAGAGGGAGAGATTGAATCATGTGTGCTTTAGTGGTGACGGAGAGTGGGTGGCGTTCGCGGCGAATCTGGGCGGAGTGACGGCGGAGCCGGTGGCGCAACCGAATCAGTTCCAGCCGTATAGGGAATTGTACGCGGTGAGGTTGGATGGGAGAGGTTTGCAGAGGCTCACTTTCAATGGGTTTGAAGACGGGACGGAACGCCCATGTGGGCCCCCAAACACTTTGAAAATTTGCATTTCAAATTCAATGAAGTTCATGGGTTGAAGGGTGAGAGCATCTCCAATGGTTGTAGGCTAGCCATATAGGCTAGCCACAAACTCTTCCTGCCACATCATCAGCACTAAAAACTCCTCCTGCCACATCATTAGGACAAGCAACTGGACAAGCAATAGGCTTGCCACAATAAATAAATAAAAATAAATAAATAACAATCACACAAAATACGGAATTAAATTTACGACACAGATACAAGAAAATTCAATAATAATAGTAAAATTTTAAAAGTACATTAATTAAAAAAATTTTACATTAATTTTAAAAAAAAACCCCTCTTCCACACACTAGCCCCTGCCTCCGCCTCACTCCTCGTCGCCGTCGCCATCGCCGTCATCGCTGCCGCTATCCGAGACCCCCAAATCTGTGGCATCTGAGCTCGCGTCTGAGCCCCCCAACTGTGCCGAGGCGGCATCCAAATCGACCCACATACTCTCGAGCATTGAGTGAAGTAACCTCTTCTCCACGGGGTCAGTTGCCGCCCTCCATTCCGCTAAGATCCTGTGCATCTAAGCCCGCGTTTGTTGACGCGCGAAGAAGGCGAGCTCAGTTGGCGACTTGCCAACAGGGAGGGATGCCGACTGGACCTCCTGGGACCCTGGGCGACCCCCCTCGCTACCCGTTGCGCCCGCCTTTGACCAACCGGGCGAGTGCGGCAAGTAAATGATGGAGGGGACGGGAACTCCTGAACATCCTCGGGGAGGTCGTGGGAACCGCTGCTGCCGCTGTAATCACCGGCATAGTTCAGTCGCTGCTTCTTCGACCAGCCAGCATCGACACTTGCCCGAAACTTCTCGGAGTCCATCAGCACCTCATAGCAGTTCCAGTAGGTGAACTCCTTATAAATCCCGGGCACAGGGAAGGCTTTTTCCGCTATCCTCCTGCAGTCTTCGTCAGTTTGGCCACTGGTCTGCATGAGGAGGCCGTTGGTGTACAAGCCTGAAAATCAGGAGACCGCAGCCCTGATTTGGTCCTACCCCTTCCGGCACTCCTCCCCGCTGTGTGGCCTCCCCTCTGGGAAAAATGTCTAGTAGGCTGCTGATATTTTAGCCCACAAGTTGACGATCCTCTGATTGTTCGAATGAAGGGGATCATCGCAAACAATCACCAAAGCCTTGGACAACGCGACATTCTCCGCATCCGTCCACTTCCTCCGTTGTGGGCTGTCGTCATCAGCCGGCTGTGACGACTCGCCGACCACCCTTTTGCCCTTCCCCTTACCCTTCTTCTTCTTTGGTGCGCCCCGACCCCACCCTACTCCCCCCGTTTGAACGGGAGTGTCCGCATCCTCGAGATCTATCCCCAACTCTTCTAAGGAGAAAGTGTCACACCAAGTGAACTGCGTCTCCGATGGGGTCGATGTGTGCGAAGAAGCAGTCAAAAAATCAAGACTGGGGTGATAGACATTGTTAGGATTTGTATACTGAAAAACATATTTCGAGCATGTTGCACGGATAGAATTGCTTGTATACAATAAACTCTACAATCCACTTTTAACCCAAGGCGAGAAGAATTAATTTTATCGCATTGGTGTTTGCTTATGCATTTATAAGATGTTTCTCAAACATTTAAATGTATAAGAAACAAATAAGTCTAATTCTTCTGCATAGTAGACTGGTCGTGAACGACGTTCACAGAAGGTGACGCAGTCGGTCCTTTATAGAAGAGAAAGAATTTCACAACCTAGATAGGCTTTGGCTACCTATCGTGAAAGGTTGCAGTGTCAGTCCGCATATTTCCTTACCTTAGGAAGTAAACAACACTGGTGTGGTATAGCACTGAAGGATCTAACAGTTGGGATAAGTCTTTCTTGCTATTTACTGAAAGACGAGGTTTCGGTGATTGTTATTTCTTAATCATTGTTGACATAACATTGAGCATACGATATTGATTATGCACTACTTTGATTTATCAAATGGTGCGGATTTTTCGCAATCCAAGAATCCTGATATCTTGGGTAGTGGTGATCTATGTCTAGAGGTGCTAGTATTGTTATTGAATGAATCGTGTGCTGGGTGAGTCCAGTTTGATAATATCCTCAAGAGGTGTTCGAAAAAGGTTTTATTATTCAGAAACCCGGCCGGTTGGAATTTATTCCAGAATAATAAATAAAGATTTTGAACTAGACAACTCTTGGAAAAAGATATTAATTAATTAAAGTCAAATAACAGGCTTAAATTAATTAATGAATATTTATATCTTAAACACGGGAAATAATAAATTAAAGAGGTAAAGCCCGAATTACTCGTAATTTGGGATTGGACGGGCAGTCAATATTATTATACTATAGTGGATGATAATAATATTCTATTGGACTTGTATTAAATTGGGGCTCAATTTAATTAGTAAAAGTCCAACAGGTTTGGCCCAAGTCCAACCTCCATGGATCCCTAATCTGACCCATAATAACTCTATATAAAAGGAGATTAGAAAGAAGATTAAGAGGGAATTAACACATTAATTTTCGTGCTCCCCTCTGGGAGTGGACGAAAAATCAGTTTTTGAGAAAACTGATATTCCGTTTTCTTTCTAATCAAGCCCTTTTCGATTCTGATAAGCTTTGCCCACCCAAAGGTCAGATTCTGAGTTCGGGATACAGATTAGAAGATTCGTGGTTGAGTATGAAGATCTTTATGTGGAGAAGGCGCAAGCAATCGTCGATTCTTTGGAGAATCAAATCGGTAATTCTAAACCGTAGGAAATTCATGAACTAGGTTTTAATTCTTTTTACATGAATTGTGTGCGTTCTTGTATGCAATTTATTATTTAACATGTAGATAATTAATCCCATAATCGGTCAAATAGATCTGTAGATCTAATTTATTTGTTTTTGCATGACTTCAGCTCTGCAAGGGGCACCAAACCCCAACAATTGTTATCAGAGCCAATTTTTAGCTCTGATTATGTGGATTAATTTCATGTTATGTGAATTGGTTGAATGCACGTTTTTCTTTGTCGTGTGGTTGTTTAATTTTAATTGAATGACGACAAATGACCAAGAATGGATTAAGACGTCGCGAGGAGAATTGTTGCTGTTTGCGAGAATCAATTCTCAGATTGTTTCTGGTTTCTAATTTGTTTATACGTGATATTGTGATGAAACAATGAATTTAAATACATGTAATCATTACATGTATAGATTAAAATTTGTTTCAATAATTTTTATGTATTCAAATGATTATGTTACGGGATCTTAGTGATTTGACTTAAATGCTTTAACCCTAGTACGTGAAATCAATTAAATTCACCATGTGGAGAATCAAATCACACCGCGAAAAATCGTGGCGGTCTGTTCGGAATTTGCGGGGATAACTGCAAGAGATCAGATCGGTGTTGGACAAAGTCAGCGTTGAAGTAGACTGGAGGTTCACGTGCGACAGCAGCTGTGCGAGTGGGAGCCCTTCGTGGGCAGTTCCCGGACTCGAAAGACGATCGACGAAAGCGAAGAGCAGGCTGTTGTGACAGCGGCGACGCTCGCGCGGGTTTTCTTCCCGTGACAACTATCTAAATTAGTTAGGGTTTCCCTAATCCTAGGAACTAGTTTGAAGAAAATTTCAAAATTAGTTAGCATTTCCTAATCCTGGGAACTAATTTTTGAGTTAATTCAAGATTAATTTTGAATAAGATTTGAGTTGTCTAAAATTTAATTTTAATTAAATTATGGATTAGTTGGAATTTATCCTTATCTTAGGGATTTGGATAGACTTATTCTATTTAGATAAATCCTAGATAAATTAGGATAATTATAATTAATTTTACTTTGTCTTATGGATTTATATAGATTTAATTCTATGTGAATAAATCCTAGATAGACTAAATAATGAATTAATTATATTTGGATTTTATCCTTATTTTATGGATTTAGACATATTTATTTATATCTAGAGAAATCCTAGATGAATTTGGATGATAGTAATTAAATTATTTTGTCATGTGGATTTAGATTGAGTATTCTATCGTGTTGAATCCTAGATTGACTAAAATAAATAATAATTAAGTTTATTCATATCTTGTAGATATTGATAGATCTATATCTATCTAGAATATATCTTAGTAGATTTGGATAATTAAAATCCATGTTTATCTTTATCTTGTGAATATTTATAGAATTAATTCTATTTAGAAAATATCCTAGTAGATTTAGATAATTAAATGTATCTATATCTTATAGATATTGATAGATTTATATCTATCTAGAATATATCTTAAAAGATTTAGATAATTGTTAATCCAGTATTGTAATTATCTTTTGGATTTAAGATAGATTTAGTTATATCTAGTTAAATCCTAGTTGAATTAATTAATATTAATTCTAGTTTATCCTAATTTTATGGATATAAATAGATTTATTTCTATTTAGAAAATATCCCAGATAAATTTGGATAAAGATAATACAAGATAATCCTTATTTAATTGGTTTTTGATAAAATTAATTTTATCTAGAATAAATCCAAATAGATATGATATATTCTAGTTTCTTATTCTAATTAATCTAAGATTCTTTAAATCTTGAAATGATTGGATTTTATCTTCGTCTTATGGATTTGGAGAAATTTGTTTTTATCCTGAAATATCCTGTTAAGATTTAGATAATGATAATCCAAGGTTAGTTTTATCTTGAATTTTAGGATTTGATTTTATCCATGTAAAATCTAGAATAATCCTAAGAGGATTTAGATAGATTCAATTCTATCTAGATAAATCCTAAATTAGTTTGGATAGTCATTATCCAAGATAAATTTATCAAATCCAAAATTCATATTTTGGATAAGATAAGGAATTAATTATTTATTTAAATCTCCCTAGATTTATTAAATAATTTCAATAATTATCCAGTGTGATTAATCACCATGAATTAAATGGATTTATCTATTTATTTGGTGTTAATATGTTTTAAGTGGATTGTCTGTCTAATCTACTTATGTGATAATTATGCAAAAGCCATATTTAAAATGACTAAGCGATAATTACAACAGTGTGTTGTATATGGTCTCCATAAATTGGTCTATATATGAAGCAATTTCTAATATTATCGCGACCCACCTTAGTGGGAGCAATAATCCTACGAAATAGCAAGTTCATAAGATTAGACTTCTTTATAGTAGGTTGCTTAAACTAGAAGCTTGTTTCTAATATTATCGCGACCCACCCTAGTGGGAGCCATAATCCTACGAAATTACAAGTTCGTATGTTTAAGAGTATTTATAAGATAGCTATGGAATTTTGTTAGTGGCGTACGACCTTCCCTAGAAGGAGTATCAAAACAGAAATGAAATTCCTAGATGCAAACATTTATGGTAAATGCTTAAGCAATATTTGGCGGCCATGCCACCTTAGTGGTCTCTGGACTATCCGTCAGTATTGTGACCAGGAAATTGTTGGAATCCGAATTTGTATGACCTCCCTAGAGGCGTACTTATTTTGGTTTTCACAGTTGTGAGATACATAAATTGTTTTGTGGTTGTTTGCCATTTTGTATCAAGCATAGTATGTGATAAATAGTTTTATTTCTTCTCAGGCAAATTCTTAATAATGTCTGCGAACCTTAATGAAATCAAACTCGAAGGCCAAAATTATGTAGACTGGAAATATAAAATGGATAAGATTCTCATTGCTGAAAACTTAAAGTTTGTATTCACCAATTCATGTTCTCGATTTCCTTGACAAAATTCTATAAAGAAAGTTTAAGAAAGTTTGGTTTATATTGATGAAACAAGAATATCCAATAAGGACGATGTCCAGATTCTATTGGAATATCCACAAGAGATAGAATGTTTTGAGGGATCTTCTAATTCAGTTACTCAAATAGTTTCTACACTCAGTTCATCGCCAAATATAGTAGGAAGTGATTATATGAAGGTTGTTACTTAAAAGTTGGAAACCTTCTACATGATATTCACTTTATTACTTTTGGAGGAAGATAACATGATAGTTGACGAATTCATTAAGGCTGCATCTTTCCTATGTCTTAGTTCAATCGAACAGAAGACTAGCAATGGAAAGAGGGAAGAACTGAATTGTCATCAATGAAAGCTATAAAGGCACGAAAAATTAGGTTAAAAGGCAAAAGAGAAGATGCATTGTGAGTCAGATTGACCTCTTCTACAGAAGGACAATGACTTAGATAACAATGCAATTTCTAAAAGAGAGATCTAGATCCAGTTGGGCAGTTGTTGCAATGGGAACTATTTTTTTATGCTCACTTTATTGTTTTGTTTTGATGTATAAGACTTTGTTTTATTGGTACAGTTTAGGTTGGAAAGAATTCAGTTTCAGTTTCTAAACTTGTTAATGATTAAATGATGTTCGATGTCATTTGATAATGCGTGCATTATTGACAAATGTGGATCGAATATCTATCATAGTACCATAGAAAAACAAATTATACATCATAGTATCTAAACAATATAATTGCAAAAAGATTGAGTTTAACACGACAGTTCAACTTCTTAAACAATGAATGATAAAGTATTTATGGTACTTAAACATAAGGCCAAGAAAATACTTAGTAACTATTCAAACTAATTTTGTCTAACTCAAGTGACTATTGAGATTTTAACAACTTGTTTGTTAAATAGCTTAAATGTCAAGTAAGTCTGGTTGATGCACTATAAGTTAGAATCCTTTGGTGGTTCAAGGGATTCAGAATACTTATAGAGATGCAACATAGAAAGAATAGTAAGTCTCAATGGTTTACACCATAGGAGACGAGCAAATGAGTTAAGATCAGTAGTGGGAGTTAAATCCTAGTTGACTACTTCAAGCATTCTTCTAAAGAATGGGATAGTCATATAAGAAGATATCGAAGTCTCTCGAAGACAAGTTCGATAAGTGAACAGTTTTACTCAATAACATCTTATCATTGATGGGATATACGTTGTAAACAACGAGTTATACCTTAAAGAAACTATCATAACATCACTACCTTCTGCAACACACGAGTTGTGGACTAGAGGCAAGTTTAGTCCAGCACATCTCAAGATGTGGAGTTATTCCAACACATGTTTTGGAAAAGGTATCCAAGTAATTGGAGTTGTGTACTGAGGTATGTTTTAAGGTTGTCCCAAATGATAGAAAAGGCACAGGTTCTATAATCTTCACGGCAAGATATGTGTTTGTTTACACGAATACTAGATTCTTTGATGAAGATTATGAGGAGAACAACAAGCCTAACAAACATGATAATTCTCAAGATAATGAGAATATCTATTTTCCATCTTAACCAAGAAGTCATATCATTAGAAACTTATGCACTAAGAAAATCAACGTTTGTACCTAAGATTGTAAGAGTTGTGTCGTAGTGGGAGCGTTCTTTGCGAACATAATAAGTTCATGGGTCTAAAAGAGTCTTATGACTCAGTCTTAGATCAACTTGAACATAATCCCTGTAACTACAAGGACGCAATGACTTATTCAGATAATCATTCTTGATAAGATGATAGATTCTGAATAACAATCTTAAATAGACAAGAATGTTTGCGAGACTTGCGATACTACCCATAGACTATTTCAGTCAGTGGGAGCTAGTGGACCTGCAAGTGTAAGCATGAATCTCAAAAGGCTAGAATAATGGCAAAGGGTTATACGCAGAGAGAATTATATTCTCGCCTGCCATTTTTGCCTAAGTCGATCTGTATATTGTCTATTGTAGCCTACATAAAATAGGATGTATGTACTATGATTGTCAAGACAGTTTTCTTTAAGTAGAAGTCTTGAGGAGATCATCTGCATGGAACATCTTAATGGTTATGTAATACAGGGCAAGAAAGTTGAAAGTGCACTATATTTGGTATTCTTGGTACTCTACGATGATGACATCTGTAAAAGTTGATAAACAACTAAGAGGGTTATCTAGCGTAGGAAACTGGTCGTCTACCCAGTTTAAGGATGATGGATTTAAGATAATCTAGTTACATTCTAAGCATCTGTGTCATTAGATTGCTAGAAAAAGAATGTATGTTTTCTTCAAGAATCCTAGGTCTACACAATACTTAGACACTTTAGCATTGAAAATTCCAAGAAAAAGTTTTTCTTTTTCTAGACGGAATTATTTTGTCTCTAGTAAAGTGTTTTTCGACATTGAATGAGATCAAGAAGAATGAAATAAGTTCCATAATTGGAAGTCTCATATATGCTATGAAGTGTATTAAGTTAGATATTAGCTTTGCCGTTGGCATAGAAGCATGGTATCATTTTAACCATGGCCAAGGAAATTGGATTGAGTAAGGAATATACTATAGTACTTGAAGAAGACTAAACGGTATGCTCTAGTTTACCAGACATCCATGTTATGTCCTTTAGGTTACATCGACTCGATTTTATAATTGATTGATGATCGAGTTATCCTTTGACTATGTGTTAACGTTAGGAGTTGAAAACTGAGTCATGAAGGAGTGTGATTACATCACAGACTCTATCATGAAAATTACAAGTGTGGTTTCATCAGAAACTACTAAGGTAGTTGTTAATCTCAGTAACTTCCTAATAGCTTTGACCGTGATTCCGAGTATGTGTATGCGTATTATATTTTGTTATAATTACTCAAGTCATATGTCTAACTCAAGGGAAACACGATCTGATAAAGCTAAGCAATCACATAGAGATGAAGTATGAAATTAATTAAGGATTAAGTGCGCAGCAAGTCGTTATGGTTTCCAAGATATCATCAGAGAACAACCTGGCAGAATATTTCACAAAATGCCTATAAGGCAACATGTTTTACACATGAGGTGAAAAGTACGGTAATTCGATGTATCATGGCCCGAGACCTACTTAGAGTATAAGTGGGAGAGTTTTGGCAGTGGGTACACTCGAAAGCATGATTTTGAGTATAAGTGGGAGATTGTTAGGATTGGTATACTGAAAAGCATATTTCGAGCATGTTGCACGGATAGAATTGCTGGTATACAATAAACTCTACAATCCACTTTTAACCCAAGGCGAGAAGAATTAATTTTATCGCATTGGTGTTTGCTTATGCATCTATAAGATGTTTCTCAAACATTTAAATGTATAAGAAGCAAATAAGTCTAATTCTTCTGCATAGTAGACTGGTCGTGAACGACGTTCACAGAAGGTGACGCAATCGGTCCTTTGTAGAAGAGAAAAAGAATTTCACAACCTAGATAGGCTTTGGCTACCTATCGTGAAAGGTTGCAGTGTCAGTCCGCATATTTCCTTACCTTAGGAAATAAACGACACTGGTGTGGTATAGCACTGAAGGATCTAACTGGTGGGATAAGTCTTTCTTGCTATTTACTGAAAGACGAGGTTTCGGTGATTGTTATTTCTTAATCATTGTTGACATAACATTGAGCATACGATACTGATTATGCACTACTTCAATTTATCAAATGGTGCGGATTTTTCGCAATCCAAGAATCCTGATATCTTGGGTAGTGGTGATCTATGTCTAGAGGTGCTAGTATTGTTATTGCAATGAATCGTGTGCTGAGTGAGTCCAGTTTGATAATATCCTCAAGAGGTGTTCGAAAAAGGTTTTATTATTCAGAAACCCGGCCGGTTGGAATTTATTCCAGAATAATAAATAAAGATTTTGAACTAGACAACTCTTGGAAAAATATATTAATTAATTAAAGTCAAATAACAGACTTAAATTAATTAATGAATATTTATATCTTAAACACGGGAAATAATAAATTAAAGAGGTAAAGCCCGGATTACTCGTAATTTGGGATTGGATGGGCAGTCAATATTATTATACTATAGTGGATGATAATAATATTCTATTGGACTTGTATTAAATTGGGGCTCAATTTAATTAGTAAAAGTCCAACATGTTTGGCCCAAGTCCAACCTCCATGGATCCCTAATCTGGCCCATAATAACTCTATATAAAAGGAGATTAGAAAGAAGATTAAGAGTGAATTAACACATTAATTTTCGTGCTCCCCTCTGGGAGTGGACGAAAAATCAGTTTTTGAGAAAACTGATATTCCGTCTTCTTTCTAATCAAGCCCTTTTCGATTCTGATAAGCTTTGCCCACCCAAAGGTCAGATTCTGAGTTCGGGATACAGATTAGAAGATTCGTGGTTGAGTACAAAGATCTTCATGTGGAGAAGGCGCAAGCAATCATCGATTCTTTGGAGAATCAGATCGGTAATTCTAAACCGTAGCAAATTCATGAACTAGGTTTTAATTCCTTTTACATGAATTGTGTGCGTTCTTGTATGCAATTGATTGTTTAACATGTAGATAATTAATCCTATAATCGGTCAAATAGATCTGTAGATCTGATTTATTTGTTTTTGCATGACTTCCCCTGTGCAAGGGGCACCAATCCACAACAGACATTGCCCCCCCGACGTCCCCTGCATCCCCGGCTGCCACCCCGGCACCATCTGCATCCTGGCTGCCCACCTCGGCATCATCTGCATCCCGGGTTGCATCATCGGTACCCCCTGCCTGCCCTGCATCCCCTGCCGTCCGGCATATTGATAAGGCTCATTTTATGCATCAGTTTAAGGGTGAAATACATGCTACTTGATCGGTTTATCGCGCAAAACAAGTGTTAAATGTGCAGAAATACCACTTAACCAAGGCAGCAAGGCCGAACTGATCAAGCAAGTACAAAAGGCGATAAAAGGCCAAGAATCGGGGGAGTTGATCAAGGGAGAGCAATCAAGCAGTTAGGTGGGGACCGCTGGCTTCTAGAAGAAGAACATGTGAGGAAATGAGCTGGATATAGCGCACCATTCTGTTATCAAGGACGATGTTCTAGAAGGGGACACGTGCTGGAATATGAGACGCAAGGACGGAGCTGAGTCACGAATCTGTTACCAACAAGCGTCGTCATTCTAGAAGAACAACATGTAGCAATCAATGAGTCGCTCACTCTCAGAATGAGCGAATATTCCCTGTCAAGATCTTTATCCAGCTGGCGGCCGAATCGAGCTTATAAATAGAGGGTGTGCCACCACAAGAAGGCATCCGAGACTTTACTTTCCGTCTAGTTTAGCTTAGCTTAGTTATTTAGCGTAGTTCAGTTCTCTAGCTTAGTTTAGTTCAGCTCTCTAGCTTAGTTTAGTTCAGTTCTCTAGCTTAGTTAGATAGCTTAGTTTAAAGGGCGACCGAAAGGGAGCGCTGCAGAATACTCATTTCTGTTAGCGTTATCTTAAGTTTCCCGCTGAGATTTTTCTCAGTTTTACCGCTTTCTTAGATTCCAAAGTGTTAGCTTAGTTTAAATTTCACGTTGTACACAGCTTTTAGTTTAATTAAAGTTATTTTCGCTTTTAATTTGCGCATTTACTTTTCTGTTATTACCTGCAATTCACTTGATCCAGTAGTTAAATTTGCATTGATCAAGCTAGCTAGTTTAATTTTGTCTAGATTAAAACCAGTAGTTAAAAACTCCCAAGTTAAAGCGTGGCAGCAGCTAACCCCTCTGTTCACTACTCACACACTCGACACACCAACTTCTCTGTGGGATCGACCTCGAACTTGCCGCTTTACTGTTAAAGTTGCGCAAAAATTGGGAGTTATAAATTACTTTGGCAAGGCGGAAAGGGTGAGAGCTAGATTGCATTAATTAAGTGGCAACGACATTTGCTAACTGATCCAATCGGTTCGGTTAACATTCTATATAACTTGATCCGCATTCTATTCGTGTTTTCGACCTCTTCCCAAGTCCTTCCAAAATGGCGCCGTTGTTTCTCATTTGTGTTTTGGTTTTTCCTACTGGTGATGAGAAGGTACCACCAAGGCGATTACAGGAATCATCCCTTGATATACAGAAGAACTAACACTCAGTGGAGAGTCCAGGAAGCCGGTGTTGTCATCACTCGTCGCAGAGCCGCATTAGAAGCAGCAGCAGCCACTGAAAGATCTCAGGTTTGCGTACGTGTCGCTCAAGCAAGGATCTATCCTACTGATCAGTATAAGAATCCCCGCTAGCCTAGAACCTGCTTTCAAATAATCCTCAACTCTCTTCTACTGGGTAGTATAGTGAAGGTAGGGGTCGAATCCCACAGAGATGGTGCGCTAAAACTATTGCGGTGATATTCTGGAGGGTTTGGTTAGCTACCACGCTCGGGTTGAGTCTCTACCTAGGCAAGAATTTAAAAGTAGTATCCTACTGACTAGAATGGGGGAGAAGTGTAGAGGTGCAGCTGTGTACGTGGAAATGGGTAATCATGGTGTAACAGAAAATATTCGAGAAGTACTGGGTTTCTATTTTGGGCCAAACGGAATATCCGAAGGTAGTGGGAATTGTGTGACTAGGCTGACAGATCTGCAGAGTACAAACTAAAAGTGAAGGACAAAAGGCAAAAAACATCTAAAAGTAAAAGTGGTCCCCAACTATTGACATGGACATCATCTTCTTCAACACACTTGATCAAAATTAAATGACAACTCTAGATTCGCCACGTAAAACACAGAATAACAACTCACGAACACAGATCCACAAATAAAAATTCCAAATCTGAAATCAAACACCAACACTGTAACTCCGCATACCGGTCAACATGAAAACGAATAGAAACTCAAACTAGACTTTGCATGCAACGATTTATTTCACAATCAAACAGTTCCCGATTATACTAACTCAGAGAAAATTACGACGAAAACAGCAACAACCGATTTAACACTTAAAACAACCAGAAACTCTAGATCTAAGCTAGCTAGGCAGAAGGAAAAGAGATCAGCGAGGTAAACTGAACAGAAAACAATTTCATAGCATAAAACAAGTTCGGATCTGCAAACAAAGTAGTTCTAAGCCGTGAAAATCAAAAGCAACACAGGTCCATCGTGGAGAAAAACAAGAAATTTAAACTACGAAAGCGAAATAAAAGTGTTTGCCACTCCGGGCGATGGAACTCCTAAACTATGATCTTGCTGGCTGGAACGAGGATGACTGGAACTCCGGGAGCTTCAGAAACTCAGGTAATCATGGTTGTGTTGAGGAATGAGAAACTGGACTGGGCTGAAGAACTGAACTACCGAGAGAAATTTACCTAAAAGTGATGATGGTGAAAATATATATCCCCTTTTTCTCTCCAAGTGGGTTCCTTTTATAAGGAGGCTTACCCTTGATTTTAGGGTAAATCCTTATTGCAAGATGACTCCTTTACCCTTAATTGTGGGTAATCAGCCTCAGCTATCCGTCTTCTCCATCTCGAACCGTTTTAGCATGTATACTGATCAGGATAGCAACATCCTGACACCGTTTTCACTTGAGTTATTCTGAAGCTTCCCTACTGGTTAGAACACTCAACCTGCATGCTTAAGCAACTTGTTTTGCAGATAAAGTTCAAATATGCACATCATACTGACCAGTAACCAAGGCCTAGAATACGACTTATCAAACTGCTCACACTTACCACATGCTTGTCCTCAAGCGTGAAGAACAAACAAAAAGAAATAAGTCGAATTCTAGTCTGGTTACTCCCCTAACCGACTCTACCTAAACTAGACTCTATACTACGATGCAAAGAAAAACACTTGAACAAACATAGAAAAACACATAAACATAAAAAGACTAAAACACAAAGATCGGGCTATATTTTCAACCATCCCTCTCCTCGGGATCAGGTGCAATCCGGCCTTAGACAGCCTTGAACTTCTGCCGTCCCCCTTTTCTTTCCCAGTCAGTACATCCGCTTGTCAAGATCGCCCACACTCTCGGCCAAACACTAGGTTCACTCAGTCACTCATACCTCACCAGGAGTATTAGGACTGTTCTCTCTAATTGCTGGACCACAAAATGCTTCGGACTTAGATCTCACGTGCAGCGACTGAAGGACTTAAAAGCTTGTAAATGGGCTATTGGCTTGTAATGTTTTGGGGTGGATGTTCCTAAGGCTCTAGCTTCAAAATTTTTGCTTCATTGAGGTGGGGGAACTGTGTGCATTTGGGCTCTTGGTTGTTGCTTCTCTTGGCTGGCGCTTCTGGCTATGATCTCTGATAAGTCGTATTCTATGCCTTGGTTACGGGTCAGTATGATGTGCAAAATTGATTATATCTGCAAAACAGTTGCTCAAAGTGTGCAGGTTAAGTGTTCTAGCCAGTAGGGAAGTTTCGAAATGTTCAGGTGAAAAAGGGCGCCAGCATGATCTCATACTGATCAGTATTCGTGCTGAAACGGCTTGAGATGGAGAAGGCGGATAGCTGGGACGGATTACCCACAATTAAGGGCAAAGAAGTCAACTTGCAATGAGGATTTACCCTAAAAATCAAGGGAAAGCCTCCCTATAAAAGGAAGCCAAGAAGGAGAGAGAGAGATATACACATTCACTCATTCACCACCATCTTTAGGTAGAGAATTCTCTCGGTAATACCAGTCTTTCAGCCGTGTCCCGTTTCTTGCCTCGCCGCAGCCATGATCACCTGACGCCCAGATGTTCCCGGAGTTCCAAGCCATCTTTCCAGCCAGCAAGATCTTAGTTTAGAAGTTTCATCGCCTGGAGTGGCAAAACAATTTTTATTTCGCTTTCGTAGTTAAATTTTACTTGCTTTCCTCACGTTGGATCTCTGTTGCCTTTGGATATTTTCAGCTTTTGAAGTACTTGTTAAAGATCCAAACGCGTTTATGCTATGAAGTTGATTTCCGTTTCGTATATTGTGTCGTTTTCTTTTCCTTCCTTGCCTAGTTAGCTCAGATCTAAAGTTTCTTGGTGTTTTAAGTGCTGAATCTATAATTTCTGTTTTACGTAGCAAGTTTCTCTAGGATAGTATAATCTGGCACTGTTTGATTGTGAAGTAAATCGTTGCATACAAAGCTTAGTTTTAATTTCCGAATCGTTCGTCCATGTTGACCAGTATGCAGAAGTCCAGCTCCAGTGTTTGATTTCAGATTTGATTTCGTTGTTTTAGATTTGTGTTCGCGAGTTGATAATTTGTGTTTTCCGTGTTGAATCTGGATTTGTTATCTGAGTTTTGGATGTGTTTGTTGAAGAAGATGGCGTCTATTTTAATTGGAGGGGACCACTTTTGTTTTTTTTGATGCTTTTTACCTTTTGTCCTTCACCTTTAGTTTGTACCCTGCAGATCTGTCAGCCTAGTCACCACAACCACCACTACTCTCTGAATATCCTGTATAGCCCAAATTAGAAACCCGTACCTTCTAAATATTTTCTGTTACAAAAATGTCTCCCCATTCCACGAACACAGTTACATTCCAGATGTCTTTCATACCGTCTGACCAGTAAAACACCACCTTTAAGTTCTTGCCTAGGTAGAGACTCAACCCAAGCGTGGTAGCTAACCAAACCACCCAGAATATCACCACAATAGTTTTAACGCACCATCTCTGTGGGATTCGACCCTTATCACCACTATACTGATCAGTAGGAGTGGGTTGAGGAATCTTTGAAACCTGGGTCTAGGCTTAGTTAGGATCTCTATCCTGACCAGTAGGATATATCCTTGCTTGAACGACACCTACGCACCCATGGTCCTTTCAAATGGCGCCGTTGCCAGGGATGGATGGCGTTTTTGAGTTGCTATTGTGTGTGATACTTTGGTGTATATATTGTGTATAATTTTCCTTTTTCTTTTCATTTCAGTTTATGAGCAGTAGCTCGCCTCCTGATCAGTGGAGGCCGAAAATACTCAAGCGAGGAACTATACTCGTAACCACTCGTTCTGGCCTGTCGACCACCTTGTCTGACCTAGGCACGAGTAGTGACGAAGAGAAGGGCACCATAGAGGGACCAATACCAGAAGAGAAACCACTGTTGGAAGGCAACCCAAGGGAAATGGCCAACCAGGGAGATGAAGACCCGGAGATCGGGACGCTGAACGCACATACTGAAGGAGAGCTCCCGCAAGCCATAGTCGTTACTCCAGGGCAAACCGCCTGCGATGTGAAGCCTCATGTGATCGCGATCCTGCCTACATACTGTGGGAAGAGCTATGAAGGGCCGTATGAGTTTCTTCATGAGTTTTGTAAAATTTGTAGGGCGCAGAGGAGACCAACAGGAGCGACTGAGGATGATTATAGGCTGAAGGCTTTGCCATTTGTGCTCAAGGGGGAAGCTAACACCAGGTTCATGCGCCTGCCACCCAATTCCATTGAGAGTTGGGCCGATTTCAAGTCAGCATTCCTGGGCGAGTTTTTTCCGTCATCCAAGACAAGCGCGCTGAAGAGGGAAATAACTAATGTGAAGCAAGGGTATGATGAACCCTTGATTGATTATTGGGCAAGATACATGGGTCTTTTGGAATCATGTCCCAACCATCGCATGGCGGACATTGAAGTACATCACACTTTCTACGAAGGTATGAACGCGGTAACCAAGGACCTGGCAAATTCATCGTCAGGAGGAAGCTTCACGCAATTACGGGTCAGCGAAGCGAAGAGTGTCCTAAGAAAGCTACTAAATGCAAAGAAAGAGTATGACCATTCAAGGGAAGAATACAACCGAGAGCGGGCTGCTGTTGCCTCGCTTACTGATCAGGAAAATAAGCTGGAGCAGAAAATGGATTTGAAAATGGATGAGCTGAAGAAGTCACTTCTGAGTGCGATCGAGAAGAGCACTCCACCACCTCCCCCCAGCTGGGAATTACAAGGGTGCAGAGCAGGGAAATCAAGGACCGAACTATGATCAGCCTAATGACTTCGCGAATATGGAGCAAGTTAATGCTGCGGGATACTTCAATTCTAGTGGGCATTGGATTCAAGGTAGACAACGAGATGCACCATGGAGGGATCATCCAAACTTCTGATGGGGTGACGGAAGCCAAAATCAGAACCAAGGTCAGAACCAGTATAACCCCCATCCGAACCAAAACCCTAACCGTGGACCAGTGAACCCAGACTACCAGCCCAACTGGTCAGGAAGAAACCAACAATCCCAAAACCAAAACCCACAAAACCAGAACCCGAACCCTGTCTATGTGCCACCCCACCAGAGAAACTTCCAAAATTTCCAAAATCAGCCGAACCCAGGACCCCAACACCATCAGAACCAAAATCAATTCCAAGACCAGCACCAGAATCAATATCCTCAAGATCAGTATACCCCTCCTGCCCAGTATAACCAATACCCGCCTAATCAAGGCCAGCAAAACTCCCAGAACTATCAACACCAAGGGCCGAGTCATTTCCAAAATTCGAACAGGCCAAGGAGATCTGTTGAGGACATGATGGGTGAAATGCTAGCGTCACAACAGAGCATCAAAGGAGAATTGCAATCCCATAATGAGGTCGTGTAGGGGATGCAAAATGCCCAGAAGGAACCTAAGGCGAACATGGATATGATGAATAGGCAGTTAGCTCAACTGGCCAGTTCGGTGGGTGATTTGAAGGGAAATGCGGGGAAACTCCCATCTACAGTCCAAATGCCCGAAAAAGCAAATGTGAGTAAGGTTACGTTGAGGTCAGGAACTACTTATGACGCTCCTCAACCGAAACGAACTAGTGGAGGATCCAATGGAACGAAGATAGGAGGCGATACCATTTCAGCGGAAGAATTAGGGAAACCTATGCCTCGGATGCAGGATCCATTCTTCTTGGATGATACACCAAGTGTAAGAGGTGAACCCGACACCCTACTGACCAGGAAGGAACCCCCTCAAGAGAAAGAGCCCAGAATGGAGGCCCAGACCCAGGAACTAACCAAGAAGGACTCCAAGAAGGTTGCTGAGGGACCAGTAGAGGAGAAAAAAGGAGAGAAACCATTCCCATTCCGATTTGTTACAAAGAGGAAGAAAGAGAACCCGGTTGACTACTTGTCGATTTTTGGGAAGTTGGATGTCACCATACCATTCCTCCAAGCCATGAAGCTACCCCTCTCGGGAAATTCATAAAGGACTTCATAGCCGGGAGAGCCCAGAAGGATGGCAAGATTATGGTGGAAGGGATAGCGTCAGCAATAGTGCAAGAGAAGTTACCACCCAAGAGAGCCGACCCAGGTATGTTCACCCTACCCATAACTGTAGGAGATGTGAAGGTCGAACATGCAATGTGTGATTTGGGGGCATCTATAAATGTCATGCCATTGTCTATCTATAACCGGTTGAAAGGAGTGAGGCTGTCAAATACTAGGGTGTTGATCCAACTGGCTGATAGGTCGTGCATAAGCCCTGAGGGAGTTTTAGAAAATGTGTTAGTTAGGGTGCATGATTTTACCTACCCTGCTGATTTCTATGTGATCAAAATGAGTGAGCATGAAGCGAGGGAGTCTAGTGGAGTCTTGTTAGGGAGACCTTTTCTGAGAACGGCCAAGACAATAGTGGATATGGCTGAGGGGACTATTTGCATTGATTTTCATGGGGAGAAGTTTACCTTCGATATAAATGATGCCATGAAGAAACCCATCGATTCTGAAAATCTATGCTATGTTGATGTGATTGACCCCCTAGTCCAAGATTTTCTTGAGACCGAACTATTGCAGGAGAAACTCCAAGCTTTAGATGTTTATGAACAGGCTGACATGAAAGCTGCTGCATGGTGTGATCTGATCAGTAGCCAAGGGTTGACTGATGAAGAAATAGAAGTAGCGATCAAGGAATTCTGCCAGAAATCGGAGTTCATTGGAGCCGCAGGGGCTCAGCTACCAGTCAGTATAGAAGAACCATCAGAGGAAGATTTAGAGAAAAGAGGAGAGGCCTAGAAAAACCCCTTACCCAAAGACACACTTCCACCCCAAGTTGAGCTGAAGAAGTTGCCACCGAATTTGAAGTATGCCTTCCTTGGAGAGGAGAACTCATATCCAGTGATCATCAGTAGCAGCCTTACGAAGGAACAAGAGGCTAGGCTACTGACCGTGCTAAGCAAGAACAAGAAGGCGATTGGATGGAGTCTTACAGATTTAGTTGGAATTAGCCCCGACGTCTGCATGCACCACATTAGGTTGGAGGAAGGAGCGAAGGCACATCGAGATGCTCAAAGGAAGGTAAACCCTAACATGCGAGAAGAGATATTGAAGGAAATCTTGAAGTTGTTGTCGCTAGGGATTATCTATTCAGTACCGGATAGTGAGTGGGTCAGTCCGATCCACATGGTCCCAAAGAAGTCGGGCATCCAAGTAGTTCAGAATGAGAAGAATGAGCTGATCCTAACGAGGCTAGTCACGGGTTGGCGAATGTGCATCGATTACCGTAAGCTGAACAATGCGACCAGGAAGGACCATTTTCCCCTGCCGTTCATCGACCAAATGTTGGAGAGATTAGCTGGGAAGAAGTTTTTCTGCTTTCTAAATTGGTACAGCGGGTATTTCCAAATTTACGTAGATCCTGAGGACCAGGACAAGACCACTTTCACTTGCCCGTTTGGAACCTATGCATACCGTCGCATGCCTTTCGACCTATGCAACGCTCCAGGTACGTTTCAACGATGTATGATGAGCATATTTTCCGATTTCATTGAAGATTGCGTAGAGATATTCATGGACGACTTCACGGTTTACGGAGACTCGTTCGACTCTTGCCTTCACCATTTGGATATAGTTTTGGAAAGGTGTCAAGCAAAGAGTTTGGTTTTGAACTTTGAAAAGTGCCATTTTATGGTCACCGAAGGGATAGTTTTAGGACACGTGGTCTCAGAAAGAGGTATCCAAGTGGATCGAGCCAAGGTAGATGTTATATCCAAATTACCATTCCCTACTGATCAAAAGGGAATAAGGGGTTTTCTAGGGCACGCCGGATTTTATCGAAGATTTATCAAGGATTTCTCCAAGATCGCCCAGCCCCTTACCAGATTACTTCAGAATGACGTGGAGTTCATTTTTGATGAGCAATGCAAGGCTGCTTTCAATCTTCTCAAGGAAAAGCTGATATCCGCACCTATCATAAGGGCTCCTGACTGGAACCATCCTTTCGAAGTAATGTGCGACGCCAGCGATTTTGCGGTAGGAGCCGTGCTGGGTCAGAAGATCGATGGGAAGAGGTACGTAATTTTTTATGCGTCCAAGACTCTGAACCAAGCCCAGCGGAATTACGATACCACTGAAAAAGAGATGCTGGCAGTGGTGTATTCTTTCGAGAAGTTCCGGCCATATTTGCTGGGATCCAAAGTCATAGTGTATACTGACCATGCAGCGATTAAGTATCTGATTGCCAAGAAGGAATCCAAACCACGCTTGATCCGATGGGTACTCTTGCTACAAGAATTTGATTGGGAGGTGGAAGATAAGAGAGGAGTCGAGAACAAGGTGGCAGACCATTTGAGCAGAATAATGCAAGATGGAAACGGTGACGATGTGCATGATAAGTTTCCAGAGGAACATTTGTGTGAGGTGATTTTCGCGCCCAGAAAAATTGATTGGGAAGAAGTGTTGAAACTTACTGGTCAGAATGATGTAGTGAAAGGAAAAGATAAGGTAGGGCAAGAGCCATGGTATGCGGACCTGGCCAACTACCTAGTAACTGGAGAGCTTCCAGAAGTACCGAGTGTTACCAAAGCCCAAAGAACGAAGATCAAGAGTGAAGCAAAATACTACTTTTGGGACGACCCCTGTCTGTGGAGAGTAGGGTCCGATCAAGTGATAAGGAGGTGCATTCCTGACTGGGAGCAGCGGGTTGTTTTAACCCACTGCCATTCGTTAGCATGTGGAGGGCACTTCGGGTCCAAGAAGACGGCAAGGAAGATTTTGGATAGCGGCTTTTACTGGCCAACTCTCAACAAAGATGCGTACGAGTTCTATAGGAGCTGTGAGCGTTGCCAACTGACCGGTGGAATATCTGCCCGGGATGAAATGCCGCAGGTACCCGTAATAGTTTGCGAGCTATTCGACATATGGGGAATGGATTTCATGGGGCCTTTTCCTTCATCCTACGGGAATCTGTATATCTTAGTTGCTGTAGACTACGTCTCCAAATGGGTAGAAGCCAAGGCCACAGGCACGTGTGAAGCCAAGGAGGTGGCCAAGTTCTTAAAGAGCCATATCTTCAGCCGATTCGGTGTACCCAAGGCGATCATATCCGATCAAGGTACACACTTCTGTAATCGCACAATTGAAGCCTTAATGAAGAAATACGGTGTGCACCATAGACTATCCAGCCCTTACCATCCGCAAGCAAATGGTCAAGCGGAGATTTCTAACCGCGAGATAAAGAAAATTTTGGAGAAGACTGTGAACACTTCTAGGAAGGATTGGAGTGTAAGGTTAGAGGATCCTCTCTGGGCGTATCGAATAGCCTACAAAACCCCCATAGGCATGTCCCCTTAACGGATTGTTTTTGGGAAGATGTGCCACTTACTGGTTGGGATCGAGCATCGAGCATACTGGGCAGTACAGAAAGTGAATATGGATGCTACAGCCTGTGAAGAGGAAAGGAAGCTGCAACTGCAGGAGCTTGAGGAACTTAGATTGGAGTCATTCGACTCAGCCATGTGGTACAAAGAGCGAACTAAATTGTGGCATGATCGGAATCTGAGAACTAAGGAACTCCATGTTGGCCAGAAAGTACTACTCTTCCAGTCAAGATTGAAGCTTATGCCAGGGAAACTCAAGTCCAAATGGACAGAACCTTATACCATCACTGCACTCCGATCTAATGGAGCTGTAGAAATTTCAGGGAGTTTCCCTAACTCTGAACCTTTTATTGTGAATGGGCATAGGCTGAAGATCTTTAGGGAAAACAGTGAAGTGGGTGTAGTGGATGAGATCCCACTACAGCCCGGTGTCTTATCTTCCCACTGACCAGTAGGATAGGAATTTGGAATTCTACTAGGCCAACCCTTCTTAAAACTTACATACGTGGCCGAGTAGAGTTCCAAATTACCTAAGAAGTGTAAATATTGTAATTACGTAATAGTTAATTATTTTAAACCTTCAATGTTTTTAGAAAAAAACCAAAAATATTTTCGGGCCCAAGTTTTAATTGGGAGTACATACGGATTCACCAACTAACTATTTAATGAAACTCCCTTTTTAATTTATAAGCCCGCTTTATTTTTTCTTTCTAGTTTGGGAAAATTTAGGGGGAATTCATTAAGTGGGAATTTTGAATTAAGGCTTGTGCAGCTTTTGTAGGTAGGCAGCAGGAAAATATGGCGCGTGAGCAGAGAGAAAAGACACACTGACCAATCAGAGGCCAGCAACCTCTACCGCCTCCCATCTGAAGCGTTGCGACCGGCCACCCCTAATAACCGGTTGCAACCACCTGCAACTGCAATCTCTCACCCAAATTATACCCACCGTCCCAACCCTTCTCCCTCACAAACCCTCATTTTCAAATTCCCTTTCAAGAAATTCTCGTCCATCTCTCTCACAGAAACATCATTCTCAAACCCAACTCTCTCCCAGAAATCAAAACCCAAGACCCCACCAAAAAATCACCACTGAGACCATGGGGAAAAAGGCGTTCGCTACTAAGATTAAACCACCTTCGTCTCGCTGTGAAGAAAACCGGGGAGAAAACCCTAGAACGCAACCACCGCCGAACCCTCAACCTTCGGCACCAACTCAGCATGCCCCACTGATGATATCTCTAGACGCAATGGCGGAGTTTCTCCGTTTACAAGACCCCACTAGGAACTGGGCGGCGGAGTTGGCGAATTTCAGCCAAATCAGAGGGCAAGGGAATATGACCACAACAAGTCCGGCAGTGGCGATGTCAGTAACCAGTGTGCATCCCACGGTGCAGCCTCCGCCTACCGATCCGTTTCCCCCTACAATTCCACAAGAAGAACACTCTCCCGTCGAAGCCGCAATTGCAGAAACAGAGAAACTCTCTCTGGTAAACCAAGACTCCGAACCATTGAATGATGAAGCAATTTTGGCTTACTACGATTCTGATTCGGAGGAAAGGGCGGAAAGGCTGAGGAAGGAGAACCAAGACCGTGAGGGGGGAAATATAGCGGAGGAAACGCCTACTGTGGAGACCGTCCGTAAGAGAGGGTTAGGGAAGAAATAGATCTGAACGAATCGGCACAGAAGCGCAGCCTCATGACCGATACGGAGTTTGAGCCAATCGTGGAAGAGGTAAACCGCAGAGATGATACTGCTCTGATAGCTGAGGGTCTAGACCCCGCATCAAGGTCAGTAGGAGGGGTTGAGAAAGTACTGGGTGAAGAGAAAGAGCTGGAGCCAGTAGATCTCCGAGTGGAAGTAGGGGATAGTAGAATGCAGGTAGGAGAGGAGGAACCAGCTGCAGAAACCCAAGAGCCAGAACCGGTGGCGCCTCCAGTAGTGAAGCCCAAGCCCATAAAGCGGAGCTTAATATTGAAGACTGATCCTAAGGCAAACCGGCCTAAACCGCAGAGGGTTTCGCAGAGATGCTTGGGAAAGTGGGCAGCTAGTAGGGCAAGCCGAACACAGAGGCAGATCCCATGGAAATCTTGAGTGAAGAGGAGAGGACCACTCCCACAAAACCTGGGGAGGAGTCTTTACCTGTTACTGACCTAGAGGATACTGCAAGGGAAACCGAAGCGGTCTCTCCAACACTGAGTGGCCAAGGTGAAGAGGCTGACGGGATGGCTGAGGGTCTGGACCTCGCATCCAGGTCAGTAGGCCACAGGGAGACCGGTCCTACTACCCAGGATCCATTTTCATCACAAGCTGAGAAAGAACCCGAAGAAGAGAAAGACAAAGTTGACAGAGAGGAAGTGAGATACCGTGAAGAGAGAAAACGAAAGGGGAAGGCCCCTATGAAGAAGAAGCCTAGCCACCAAGAAACCGCGTCTCGTGAACACTGGCATAGTGATCACTGAGGCTGCTCAGAGAACCCCATCCAGCCGACGAGAGCAGAGTGATAGTGAGTATGAGATCAGTGAGGAATCTGAATCGGCCAGTGATACGTCCAAGGAGGATGAGGAGTACAAGGAACAGCAACTTCCGAACGATCATCGGGAGTTATTACATCCGCCGGTAGAGAGACTCCGATATAAGCGCTGGACAGTGGACCTTACTGATGATCTGGTAGAGGAGATGAAGCTTTTCGACTCGAAGGAGCTATAGAAAGCTTTCGATAGTAAGGATGAAGGGAGTAAGCAGGTGAAGAGCGGAAAGGTACTTCACATTCCTTCTTTGGATGAGTTAGGTGCCCGCGAGCAGTTTCTATCTTATTTGCACGCGTTAGGATTCGAATGGTTGTTGGAGAATGGGGATCCTAGTGTCCCGGTTAGATTAGCAAAGGAGTTTTTCACGACCTTTAGATTTAAGGTCACCACTGATCTAGATGAGGAGTGTATCAGTTTTAGGCTGTTTGGAGGAGAGATACGGATGAGTTTGATTGAGTGGACCGTGCGTCTGAGAATGTGCAGTTTAGAGGAGGCCATAGGGCCTGAGTGGAGAAGTAGGGAGCGGGGAATTCCCCGCAGACATGTGGAATTTGAGCCCCAGGAAGCCTGGGAGGAACTTACTCACCCTGATGCAGGGCAATTCCAGTCCACTATTTCCCACTCTGTTCATTTCAACAACCCAATTCTGCGTCTTGTAAAGCTTTACCTGGATTTCAATTTATTGGGGCAGTCAAACTCCGCTGTTAGGACATCGATGACGGAGTTATATCTTCTCTGGTGCGCCAAGCAGGGGAGGAAGTTGCATCTGGGCTTTTGGACCGCCTACCAATGCCATCTAATTGCCACCCACCCAGCGAGGAACCTCACTCTCTGCCATATCTTGGAGTGTTCGTCAGAAACAACATCATCATCACGGAGGCCGAAGATTATCCGACCAGATCATGGTGGATCCTCCTGGTCTTTTTGATACACCTTTATTCGTCCGAACGAACACCATTTACATGAGGCAGGGCGCACCCCAATTCTACGCAATGGGAGAAGAAGCTATACCGACTGGGAGGTCTGCAGCACATCCGGGAACACAAGAACAGGAGCAGAGACAGGAAAAGCTAGAGAAGGCTGTGTCCGAAGTAGCGGAGGATAACAGACAGATGAGATCAGAAATGACACAGCTAGCATCAGTGATGGAAGGAATCCTGAAGGAGTCTGCAGGACAGACGAGGCAGAGTCAGAAGCAAAGAGCTTTGGAGACTATTGTTACCAGGCTAGGAGAGGAAAACCAACGCTGATAACAGAAATGGCCAGGATGGCGTCCGTTAATAGACGAGATATGGATGGAGTTAACGCAACGAGGCCAAAAGAAGCTGTTGAACCAGGGCCATGGAGGCCGAGCTAATGAACCACGAGTTATGAGAGGTTAACCAAGACGAAAGAATCGGACAAAGGAAGGAGATGCCAAAGAGTCGGCAAAATCTGGGAACAAGCAATCCGAGAATGAGGAGAGAAACCGGTAGAACCACCTGCACCACAACCTGCCCAGCGAAGGAGCGGAGGAACAAGTAACCACCACCCCCACCTACCAGTTAGTTTTCGTTTTATTTTCTCGTTTTCAGCTTTTCGTTTTTAATTTTTTTTGTTGTTTAGGTAGTATAATTTCTGTTTGTGCGCAAACCCCATTCATAACACTTAGCCTATTCTATAGTCTAAGTGTGAGAAGTTAAGGTTTGTCTTTTGGCTCATGTGTTTGTATTTTCTGTTTTCTTTTTCGTAAGCATGTTGGCTCACACTTAGCCCATTGCATGGCCTAAGTGTGAGGAGTTTTGTATATATGTGTGTTTTGTTTGTTGGTTTCTGTTTAGTTTTTCAAACTCTCCCACTTAGCCTATTCCATAGACTAAGTGTGAGAAGTTTTTGTTTTAATATGTTGTTTTTGTGGGGGGGGGGGTGTTGTCTATGTGGTCCACATAACTAGCGATTACCTGTTTCCACTTCACAGGCCTATCTGAGGGCAGACAGCTCGGTTAAGTGGGAGTGGGACGCAATGGCAGTAGGATGTAATGTATATCTGTGGTTCTTGGGTGTTTGGGTTTTGTTTTGTTAGGTCCTATTTTTTTATGTTTGTGTTGATGGGTGGGCTAGAAACCCAACGCGTCTTAGCTGACGGTGCGGCTGAGGGTCTGGACCTCGCATCCAGGTCAGTAGGCCACAGGGAGACCGGTCCTACTACCCAGGATCCATTTTCATCACAAGCTGAGAAAGAACCCGAAGAAGAGAAAGACAAAGTTGACAGAGAGGAAGTGAGATACCGTGAAGAGAGAAAACGAAAGGGGAAGGCCCCTATGAAGAAGAAGCCTAGCACCAAGAAACCGCGTCTCGTGAACACTGGCATAGTGATCACTGAGGCTGCTCAGAGAACCCCATCCAGCCGACGAGAGCAGAGTGATAGTGAGTATGAGATCAGTGAGGAATCTGAATCGGCCAGTGATACGTCCAAGGAGGATGAGGAGTACAAGGAACAGCAACTTCCGAACGATCATCGGGAGTTATTACATCCGCCGGTAGAGAGACTCCGATATAAGCGCTGGACAGTGGACCTTACTGATGATCTGGTAGAGGAGATGAGCTTTTCGACTCGAAGGAGCTATAGAAAGCTTTCGATAGTAAGGATGAAGGGAGTAGTAAGCAGGTGAAGAGCGGAAAGGTACTTCACATTCCTTCTTTGGATGAGTTAGGTGCCCGCGAGCAGTTCTATCTTATTTGCACGCGTTAGGATTCGAATGGTTGTTGGAGAATGGGGATCCTAGTGTCCCGGTTAGATTAGCAAAGGAGTTTTTCACGACCTTTAGATTTAAGGTCACCACTGATCTAGATGAGGAGGTATCAGTTTTAGGCTGTTTTGGAGGAGAGATACGGATGAGTTTGATTGAGTGGACCGTGCGTCTGAGAATGTGCAGTTTAGAGGAGGCCATAGGGCCTGAGTGGAGAAGTAGGGAGCGGGGAATTCCCCGCAGACATGTGGAATTTGAGCCCCAGGAAGCCTGGGAGGAACTTACTCACCCTGATGCAGGGCAATTCCAGTCCACTATTTCCCACTCTGTTCATTTCAACAACCCAATTCTGCGTCTTGTAAAGCTTTACCTGGATTTCAATTTATTGGGGCAGTCAAACTCCGCTGTTAGGACATCGATGACGGAGTTATATCTTCTCTGGTGCGCCAAGCAGGGGAGGAAGTTGCATCTGGGCTTTTGGACCGCCTACCAATGCCATCTAATTGCCACCCACCCAGCGAGGAACCTCACTCTCTGCCATATCTTGGGAGTGTTCGTCAGAAACAACATCATCATCACGGAGGCCGAAGATTTATCCGACCAGATCATGGTGGATCCTCCTGGTCTTTTTGATACACCTTTATTCGTCCGAACGAACACCATTTACATGAGGCAGGGCGCACCCCCAATTCTACGCAATGGGAGAAGAAGCTTATACCGACTGGGAGGTCTGCAGCACATCCGGGAAACACAAGAACAGGAGCAGAAGAGAGACAGGAAAAGCTAGAGAAGGCTGTGTCCGAAGTAGCGGAGGATAACAGACAGATGAGATCAGAAATGACACAGCTAGCATCAGTGATGGAAGGAATCCTGAAGGAGTCTGCAGGACAGACGAGGCAGAGTCAGAAGCAAAGAGCTTTGGAGACGATTGTTACCAGGCTAGGAGAGGAAAACCAACGGCTGATAACAGAAATGGCCAGGATGGCGTCCGTAATAGACGAGATAATGATGGAGTTAACGCAACGAGGCCAAAAGGAAGCTGTTGAACCAAGGGGCCATGGAGGCCGAGCTAATGAACCACGAGTATCAGAGGAGGTATTAACCAAGACGAAAGAATCGGAACAAGAGGAAGGAGATGCCAAAGAGTCGGCAAAATCTGGGAACAAGCAATCCGAGAATGAGGAGGAGAAACCGGTAGAACCACCTGCACCACAACCTGCCCAGCGAAGGAGCAGGAGGAACAAGTAACCACCACCCCCACCTGACCAGTTAGTTTTCGTTTTATTTTCTCGTTTTCAGCTTTTCGTTTTTAATTATTTTTTGTTTGTTTAGGTAGTATAATTTCTGTTTGTGCGCAAACCCCATTCATAACACTTAGCCTATTCTATAGTCTAAGTGTGAGAAGTTAAGGGTTTGTCTTTTTGGCTCATGTGTTTGTATTTTCTGTTTTCTTTTTCGTAAGCATGTTGGCTCACACTTAGCCCATTGCATGGCCTAAGTGTGAGGAGTTTTGTATATATGTGTGTTTTGTTTGTTGGTTTCTGTTTAGTTTTTCAAACTCTCCCACTTAGCCTATTCCATAGACTAAGTGTGAGAAGTTTTAGTTTTAATATGTTGTTTTTGTTTGTTGTCTATGTGTCCATCATACTAGCCATTACCTTTTCCACTTCACAGCCCTATCTGAGGGCAGACACTCGTGAAGTGGGAGGGGGGACGCAATGGCCAGTAGGATGTATGTATATATGTGTAGTCTTTGTGTTTGGGTTTTTGTTTTGTTAGGTCTAGTTTTTTTATGTTGTGTGTTGATTGGGCTTAAAACCCAACCGTCTTGAGCTGACGGTGAGGGGAATTGAGGGAGATAGGTCATGCTGGAAAACCGAAACCACCCCCCTAGTACCTCCTAGTCACGATAGATGATGTGAGTATGAGAGAAAAGCCCATACTTAGAGCCAAACGCGAAAGCCCTCTTAAAAAAAATGTGAGTTATAAGCTTTAAGTGGAACCACTTTCCACCTATATTGAAAAGAAAAGAGTGGCTACCACAAATTGCCTAGGATGAAGTGACCACGGGTAGCAAGCACTGAAGGCAGTAGAAATCCCCCCTCCCCCCCAAAAAAAAACCACCTTTAGAACCCATTTTCTTAACTCTTTATACCCAGAATATCACCACAATAGTTTTAACGCACCATCTCTGTGGGATTCGACCCTTATCACCACCATACTGATCAGTAGGAGTGGGTTGAGGAATCTTTGAAACCTGGGTCTAGGCTTAGTTAGGATCTCTATCCTGACCAGTAGGATATATCCTTGCTTGAACGACACCTACGCACCCATGGTCCTTTCAAATGGCGCCGTTGCCGGGGAACGAACCCGGGTCACCCGCGTGACAGACGGGAATACTTACCACTATACTACAACGACGGTTGAGTTTTAAGCCCAATCAACACACAACATAAAAAACTAGACCTAACAAAACAAAAACCCAAACACAAAGACTACACATATATACATACATCATACTGGCCATTGCGTCCCCACTAGACCTAACAAAACAAAAACCCAAACACAAAGACTACACATATATACATACATCCTACTGGCCATTGCGTCCCCCCTCCCACTTCACGAGTATCTGAGGGCAGACACTCGTGAAGTGGGAGGGGGGACACAATGGCCAGTAGGATGTATGTATATATGTGTAGTCTTTGTGTTTGGGTTTTTGTTTTGTTAGGTCTAGTTTTTTTATGTTGTGTGTTGATTGGGCTTAAAACTCAACCGTCTTGAGCTGACGGTGAGGGGAAAATTGAGGGAGATAGGACATGCTGGAAAATCGAAACCACCCCCCCTAGTACCTCCTAGTCAGGATAGATGATGTGAGTATGAGAGAAAAGCCCATACTTAGAGCCAAACGCGAAAGCCCTCTTAAAAAAAATGTGAGTTATAAGCTTTAAGTGGAACCACTTTCCACCTATATTGCTACCACAAATTGCCTAGGATGAAGTGACCACGGGTAGCAAACACTGAAGGCAGTAGAAACCCCCCCCCCCCAAAAAAAAAAAAAAAAAAACCACCTTTAGAACCCATTTTCTTAACTCTTTATACCCAGATATACACCCCTAGCCACTGGGACTGTGTGTGCAAGGCATGAGACGATTGGAGCTTACTGGCCAGAAGGATGTATGAGAAGGCAGGAACCAGCTGGGCAAGGAAGTTCAGAAGAAAATCGACCAGGGAGTCATCCCAGGTCCGAAAAAAGAAGAAGGTATAAGGGTGGCGAAGCCACAAAAAAAAAAGAGAAGAATATGGAGAAAAATGGTCAGAAAACTTGACCACAAAAATGAATGAAGGAATAAGGGTGGCGAAGCCACAAAGATGCTACTGACCAGTTGGAGATCAAATCCAGAAGCGCCAGCTAAGAAAAGCAACTAACCAGAGGCCCAAATGCACACAGTTCCCCCACATCAAATAAAATAGAAGTTTTTTTTTTTTTTGAACCTTAGAGCCTTAGGGACATCCACCCAAAACACTACAAACCAATAGCCCCGTTATAAGCCTTTAAGCCCTTCAGTAGCTGCTCGTGAGATCTAAGTCCAAAGCAACTGTGGTTGAGCATAATGAGAGCTTGCAGTCCTAACATTCCTGGTGAGGTATGAGTGACTGAGTGAACCTAGTGTTTGGCCGAGAGTGTGGGCGATCTTGACAAGCGGATGTACTGACTGGAAAAAAAGGGGGGAGGCAGAAGTTCAAGGTTGTCTAAGGCCGGATTGCACCTAATCCCGAGGGGAGGGATGGTTGAAAATATAGCCCAATCTTTGTGTTTAGTCTTTCGATGTTCGTTTATGTGTTTTCTTTTCTGTGCTTGTTTTTGTGTTTTATGTTTCCTCTTTCCGTTGTAGTATAGAGTCTAGTTTAGGTAGAGTCGGTCAGGGGAGTAACCAGGCTAGAATTCGACTTATTTCTTTTTGTTTGTTCTTCACGCTTGAGGACAAACATGTGGTAAGTGTGAGCAGTTTGATAAGTCGTATTCTAGGCCTTGGTTACGGGTCAGTATGATGTGCAAAATTGATTATATCAGCAAAACAGTTGCTCAAAGTGTGCAGGTTAAGTGTTCTAGCCAGTAGGGAAGTTTCGGAATGTTCAGGTGAAAAAGGGCGCCAGCATGATCTCATACTGATCAGTATTCGTGCTGAAACTGCTTGAGATGGAGAAGGCGGATAGCTGGGACGGATTACCCACAGTTAAGGGCAAAGAAGTCAACTTGCAATGAGGATTTACCCTAAAAATCAAGGGAAAGCCTCCCTATAAAAGGAAGCCAAGAAGGAGAGAGAGAGATATACACATTCACTCATTCACCACCATCTTTAGGTAGAGAATTCTCTCGGTAATACCAGTCTTTCAGCCGTGTCCCGTTTCTTGCCTCGCCGCAGCCATGATCACCTGACGCCCAGATGTTCCCGGAGTTCCAAGCCATCTTTCCAGCCAGCAAGATCTTAGTTTAGAAGTTTCATCGCCTGGAGTGGCAAAACAATTTTTATTTCACTTTCGTAGTTAAATTTTACTTGCTTTCCTCACGTTGGATCTCTGTTGCCTTTGGATATTTTCTGCTTTTGAAGTACTTGTTAAAGATCCGAACGCGTTTATGCTATGAAGTTGATTTCCGTTTCGTATATTGTGTCGTTTTCTTTTCCTTCCTTGCCTAGTTAGCTTAGATCTAAAGTTTCTTGGTGTTTTAAGTGCTGAATCTATAATTTCTGTTTTACGTAGCAAGTTTCTCTAGGATAGTATAATTTGGCACTGTTTGATTGTGAAGTAAATCGTTGCATACAAAGCTTAGTTTTAATTTCCGAATCGTTCGTCCATGTTGACCAGTATGCAGAACTCCAGCTCCAGTGTTTGATTTCAGATTTGATTTCGTTGTTTTAGATCTGTGTTCGCGAGTTGATAATCTGTGTTTTCCGTGTTGAATCTGGATTTGTTATCTGAGTTTTGGATGTGTTTGTTGAAAAAGATGGAGTCTATTTCAATTGGAGGGGACCACTTTTGTTTTTTTGATGCTTTTTACCTTTTGTCCTTCACCTTTAGTTTGTACCCTGCAGATCTGTCAGCCTAGTCACCACAACCACCACTACCCTCTGAATATCCTGTCTAGCCCAAAATAGAAACCCGTACCTTCTAAATATTTTCTGTTACAAAAATGTCTCCCCATTCCACGAACACAATTACATTCCAGATGTCTTTCATACCGTCTGACCAGTAAAATACCACCTTTAAGTTCTTGCCTAGGTAGAGACTCAACCCAAGCGTGGTAGCTAACCAAACCACCCAGAATATCACCACAATAGTTTTAACGCACCATCTCTGTGGGATTCGACCCTTATCACCACTATACTGATCAGTAGGAGTGGGTTGAGGAATCTTTGAAACCTGGGTCTAGGCTTAGTTAGGATCTCTATCCTGACCAGTAGGATATATCCTTGCTTGAACGACACCTACGCACCCATGGTCCTTTCAATCTCCAACTGGTCAGTAGCTTCTTGTGGCTTCGCCACCCTTATTCCTTCTTCATTTTTTTGTGGCCGAGTTTTTTTCTGTCCATTTTCTTCATATTCTTTCTTCTTCTCTTTTTTTCTTTTTCCCCCGTGGCTTCGCCACCCTTATACCTTCTTTTTGGGCCTGGGATGACTCCCTGGCCGATTTTCTTCCAAACTTTCTTGTCCAGCTGGATTCTGCTTTCTTGTACACCCTTCTAGCCAGTAAGCTTCATTCGCTTCATGCCTTGCAAACACACAGTCCCAGTGGCTAGGGGTATTTATCTGGGTATAAAGAGTTAAAAAAGAGGTTCTAAAGGTGGTTTTTTTTTTGGGGGGGGGGGGGTTCCTATTGCCTTCAGTTTTGCTACACGCAGTCACTTCACCCTAGGCAATTTGTGGCAGCCGCTCTTTTCTTTTCTAAACATGTGGAAAGTGGTTCCACTTAAGGCTTATAACTCACATTTTAAGAGGGCTTTCGTGTTTGGCTCTAAGTATGGGCTTTTCTCTCATACTCACATCATCTATCCTGGCTAGGAGGTACTAAGGGGGGTGGTTTCTGTTTTCCAGCATGTCATATTTCCCTCAATTCCCCTCACCGTCAGCTCAAGACAGTTGAGTTTTAAGCCCAATCAACACACAAAATAAAAAAAAAACTATACCTAACAAAACACTAACACAAGCACAAACAGAAACCACACATACATCATACTGGGCATTGCGTCCCCCCTCCCACTTCACAAGTGTCTGCCCTCAGACAAGGCTGTGAAGTGGAAAAGGTAATGGCCAGTATGGTGGACACACAGATAAAACAACAACACAACATATTAACACTAAAACTTCTCACACTTAGACTATGGAATAGACTAAGTGGAAGAGTTTGAAAACCTAAACAGAAACAAACAGACACAAAACACATATATATACAAACTCCTCACACTTAGGCCAGGCAATGGGCTAAGTGTGAGGAAACATGCTAACGAAAAATACAAACAAGAGAAAAACAGAAAGCATGCGCCCGGAAACAAACCCTTTACTTCTCACACTTAGACTATGAAATAGGCTAAGTGTTAGGAATGGGGTGTGCGCACATACACAATTTATATTACCTAAAAGCACAGAAAACAATAAAAATACGAAAAACTAAAGAGAAAGAAAAGAAAAACTAACTTGTGGTCGGGGGGTGTGGTCTATTTGTGTCGCCTGCTCCTTCGCGGGGCAGGTGGTGCAGGAGATTGTTCCTTCTCGGTCCCAGCTTGCTCCTCATCTACGTCCGCCGGCTCCTCGGCCTCTCCTCTCTCTGTCTCGGGTTCTACTGGTACACTTGGTCCGGGATGCTGGGCTTCATGGCCCCTGTCTCCTGTAGCTTCTAGCTTCTTCCTTCCTCTGGCTGGTTACTTCCTCCAATATCTCATCTATCACAGATGTCATCCTGTTCATCTCAGTTATCAACCGCTGGTTCTCCTCTCCTAGCTCGGTCACTATCGTCTCCATAGTAGCTTGCTTCTGGGTCAGTATGCGCTGTCCCGCAGACTCGTTTAGGATCCTTTCCATTACCGACGCTAACCGGATCATCTCTTCTCTCATCTGTCTGTTCTCTACTCTTATTTCGTCTATAGCCTTCTCAATCCTTTCTTGACGCTGCTCTTGTGCTGATTCCTCCCGGGCTGCTGCTACCCGTCCGGTGGGCAAAGCTTCCTCCCCCATTGCATAAAAGCATGGCACGCCTTGCCTTAAGTGGACCGCGTTCGTTTGGATGAATAGGGGGGTATCAAACAAACCTGGGCCGTCCACCATTGTCAAGGGGGATAAGTCCTCTCCCTCCGAGACGGTTATATTGTTTCTCACAAAAATTCCCAATAAGTGGCAGAGGGAAAGATTCCGTGCTGGGTGGGTGGCGATGAGGTGTCATTGGTACGCGGTCCACAATCCCAAGTGAACTTCCTGCCCTTCTTGGCACACCACAAGAGGTACAACTCCGTCGTCGATGTTCTCACTACCGAATTTGACTGTCCTAAAAGGTTGAAGTCTAAAAACAGCTGCACCAGGCGTAAAATAGGGTCGTTGAAATAGATGGACCGCGAGAGGGTGGACCGGAACTCTCCCGAAGCTGGGTGGGTTAACTCTGCCCATGCCTCATGGGGTTCAAACTCCACATGCCTGCGTGGGATTCCCCTCTCTCTATTCCTCCACTCCGAACTCAACGCCTCCTCCAAAGTACACATACCCATTCTTACCGTCCACTTGATTATACTCAGCTTAATTTCACTCCCAAACACCCTAAAACTGATGCACTCCTCGTCCAAATCAGTGGTGACTTTAAATCGAAAAGTCGAGAAAAATTCTTTGGCCAGCTTAACCGGGATATTCATAACCTCATTTTCCAACAGCCATTCGAAACCCAACGCATGCAAAAGGGTGAGAAACGATTCGCGAGCTTTCAATTTATCTAAAGAAGGGAGATGAAGTACCTTCCCACTCTTGATTTGCTTGCTCTTGTCGTCCTTGGTGTAGTAAGCGGACTTGAGTTCCTTGGAATCGAACAACGTCATCTCTTCTACCACGTCGTCAGTGAGGTCAACCGTCCACCACCGGTATCTTAATCTCTCTATCGGTGGGTGGACTAACTCTCTATGATCATCCAAGAGTTGCTATTCAGTGTACTCCTCATTGGCCAGAGAGATGTTGCTATCGGAAGATGATTCAGTGCTGGCTGTGTACTCGTCGTCACTCAACTCCCACCGGCTTGGTGGAGTTCTTTGAGTTGCTTCAGTAATGACGATTCTGGTGTTCACGACACGCGGTTTCTTGGTACTAGGCTGTTTCCTCATAACGGCCTTGCCTTTTCGCTTCCTCTCCTCTTTGTATCGGACTTCCTCCTGGGTAGTGGGGCTACTCTCTACCTTGGTGTCGTCCTTCTCCGGTCTTTCGGGGCTAACTACCTTGGATGCGAGGTCCGGACCCTCAGCCATCCGTTCAGTTTCCACACCCTGATCCACTTGCACCAGAGAGGGTTCCTCGACCACCATTTCGGCATCCTCTTGGTCGACAAAAGGTGAGGACTCCTCCCCAGGTTTTGTGGGAGTTTTTCGTTCGTCGTCACTCACGATCTCCAGCGGATCTGCCGCCGTGTTCGGTTCCGCCCTGCTGGATGCCCACTTACCCAAACATCGTTGCGACACCCTTTGTGGTTTGGGTTGGTCTACCGTGGAGTCCGTCTTCACTACCAGTCTCCGCTTGACGGGAATCGGCTTTACTACCTGAGGTGCCATTGGGGTAGGTGCTTCTACTTCTGGTTCTGCTGCCTCTGTTTATGTTTCCTTGGCTTCTGTAATCGTATTACCCTTCTCTTCTTCCGGCTGGTATGCCGGGCCTTCTGGCTCACTTACTCCCCCTGTCTCTTCACTCACGCCTACTGCCTTCGAAGCGGGGTCTAGACCCTCAGCCTCCGAGGTAGTATCTTGTGCTGCTTGGTTCACTTGGTTAAAAATGGAATCGAACTCCTCATTAGTCATAAGAGTCCGCTTCTGGGCTGACTCGTTCAGATCTAAGTCCTCCCTTGCCACTTCTTGAGATACCGGCTCCGCTTCGGGCGTCTTCTCCGTTCCGCCGCTCCCCTCTTGAGTCGTTTTTTCCTCATGCTCCTCAAGGCCGGAGTCGTAGTGGGCAGCGATGGCGTCGAGTTCCGCCGAATTGGGTACTGAGGTTTCCGATGGCGCGGTCGCCGAGGGAGTTCCCTCCTCTGAATGTATTGCTGTATGGCTGACTGGCGCAGGCGGAATTTCACTGGGTGCGGTTCCTACGCCCCCATTCGGCCGAAACTGGTCAGCGCCGTCGTCCAGTCCCTTGTCGGGTCTTGTTGGCGAAGAAATGCCATCATGGCATCCATGGAAATCATGGGTGGCGGTTGAGCGGTCGGTGCCGGTGGTGGTGGATTTGGCTGTGGTTGTGCCTCCGGGGTTTCTTGGCGGCGAGGTTTGATTTTCTTGGCGAACGCTTTCTTCCCCATGATCGGAAATTTACGATTTGGTGGTGGAAAGTAGGGATTGAACTGGTGGAAATGGGAAAGAAACTTTTGGGAGAGAAAATGTAAATGAGGGTTTGTGAGGGAAAAAGGGTTGGGACGGTGAGTGTAATTTGGGAGAGAGAGAGCAGTTGCAGGTGGTTGTAACCGGTTATCAGGAGTTGCCGGTCGCGACGCTTCAGATGGGAGGCGGTTGAGATTGCTGGCCTCTGATTGGTCAGCGTGTCCCTTCTCTCTGCTCACGCGCCACTCCCTGTCGCTGCCACCCTGCAAAAGCTGCACCAACTTTAATTCAAATTTTCGTCCTCTCCATATTCCCCCCTATACTTACCTAATAAGGAAAATAAATCAAATGGGCCCTTAAATAAAATCTGAAATAGCACCAGATAGGCAATTTTTTTTTCAATACGTATTCCAAATTAAAATTAAGGCCCGAGAATATTTTTGGATTTTTAGAAATTATCTTGCATGCAGAGATTAACTACGTATTTACAATATTTACATCTTCCTTAGGCAATTTGGAATTCTTCTTGGCCAGTATATGCAAACTATTTTCAAAAAGAAACTAGCCACGTGGAACTCCAAATTCCTATCTTACTGATCAGTATACAACCGTAGTAAGTGGTTGCAGTGGAATTTCATCCACTACACCCACCTCACTATTCTCCCTAAATATTTTTAGCCTATGTCCGTTTACTATGAAAGGTTCAGAGTTAGGAAAACTCCCTGAAATTTCCACTGCTCCATTGGAACGGAGTGAGGTGATGACATAAGGCTCTGTCCATTTCGACTTGAGCTTCCCAAGCATGAGCTTCAGCCTCGACTGGAAGAGTAGTACTTTATGCCCAACATGGAGATCCTTGGTCCTCAGATTCCGGTCGTGCCACAATTTGGTTAGCTCCTTGTACCACATAGCTGAATCAAACGACTCCAATCTAAGTTCCTCAAGCTCCTGCAGCTGCAACTTCCTTTCCTCTTCACAGGCTGTAGCATCCATCTTCACTTTCTGTACTGCCCAGTATGCCCGGTGTTCAATTCCAACCGGTAAATGGGGGTCTTGTAGGCTGTACGATATGCCCATAGAGCATCCTCTACCCTTGCACTCTAATCCTTCCTAGAAGGATTTACAGTCTTCTCCAAGATCTTCTTTATCTCGCGGTTAGAAATCTCCGCTTGACCGTTAGCTTGCGGATGGTAGGGGCTTGATAGTCTGTGGTGTACGCCATATTTTTTCATTAATGCTTCAATTGTGCGATTACAGAAATGTGTACCTTGGTCCGATATGATCGCTCTTGGTACTCCGAACCGGCTGAAGATATGACTCTTTAGGAACTTGGCCACCTCCCTTGCTTAACACGTGCTTGTGGCCTTGGCCTGCACCCATTTGGAGACGTAATCCACTGCAACTAAAATGTACAAATTGCCATAGGACGAAGGAAACGGACCCATGAAATCCATTCCCCATATGTCGAACAGCTCACAAACAATGATGGGTACCTGCGGCATTTCATCCCGGGCAGATATTCCTCCGGTCAGTAGACAGTGCTCACAAGTTCTGCAGAACTCGTACGCATCCTTGTTGAGCGTTGGCCAATAAAAGCCGCTGTCCAGAATCTTCCTTGCCGTCTTCTTAGGACCGAAGTGTCCTCCACATGCCAAAGAGTGGCAATGTGTCACAACGTCCCTTTGCTCCCAGTCAGGAACGCACCTCCTTATCACTTGATCGGATCCTACTCTCCACAGATAGGGGTCGTCCCAAAAGTAGTATTTTGCCTCACTCTTGATTTTCATTCTCTGGGCCTTGGTAATACTCAGCACCTCTGGAAGTTCTCCAGTCACTAGGTAGTTGGCCAGGTCTGCATACCACGGCTCTTGCCCTACCTTTTCTTTTCCTTTTTCAGTATCGTACTGGCCAGTAAGCTTCATCACTTCTTCCCAGTCAATCTTCCCGGCCTCAAAATTTACCTCACATAAATGCTCTTCTGGAAACTTGTCGTACATTTCTTCGTTGTTTCCCTCTTGCACTATTCTACTCAAATGGTCTGCCACCTTGTTCTCGACTCCCTTCTTATCTTCCACGTCCCAATGAAATTCTTGTAACAAAAGGACCAATCGGATCAAGCGGGGTTTGGATTCCTTCTTGGCAATCAGATACTTAATCGCTGCATGGTCAGTATAAACGATGACCTTGGATCCCAACAAGTATGGCCAGAACTTCTCGAAAGAATACACCACTGCCAGCATCTCTTTCTCAGTGGTATCATAATTCCGCTGGGCTTGATTCAGAGTCTTAGATGCATAAAAAATTACGTACCTCTTCCCATCGATCTTCTGTCCCAGTACGGCTCCCACTGCATAATCGCTGGCGTCGCACATCACTACGAAAGGATAGTCCCAGTCAAGAGCCCGTATAATAGGTGCGGATATCAGCTTTTCCTTGAGAAGGTTAAACGCAGCCTTGCATTGCTCATCAAAAACAAACTCTACTTCATGCTGAAGGAGTCGGGTAAGGGGTTGGGCAATCTTTGAGAAATCCTTAATAAATCTTCGATAAAATCCGGCGTGCCCCAGAAAACCCCTTATCCCCTTCTGATCAGTAGGGAACGGTAATTTGGATATAACATCCACCTTAGCTAGATCCACCCGGATTCCCCTCTCTGAAACCACGTGTCCCAGAACAATCCCTTCGGTGACCATAAAATGACACTTCTCAAAATTCAACACCAGACTTTTTGCTTGACACCTTTCTAGAACTATATCCAAACGATGAAGGCAGGAATCGAAAGTGTCTCCGTAGACCGTGAAGTCATCCATGAATATCTCTATGCAGTCTTCAATCAAATCGGAAAATATGCTCATCATACATCGTTGAAACGGGTACCTGGAGCGTTGCATAGACCGAAAGGCATGCGTTGGTATGCATAGGTTCCGAATGGGCAAGTGAAGGTGGTCTTATCCTGGTCTTCAGGATCCACGTAAATTTGGAAGTAACCGCTGTACCCATCCAGAAAACAGAAGTACTTCTTCCCAGCTAATCTCTACAACATTTGGTCGATGAAAGGCAAGGGAAAATGGTCCTTCCTGGTCGCATTGTTCAGCTTACGGTAATCGATGCACATTCGCCAACCTGTGACTAGCCTCGTTGGTATTAGCTCATTCTTCTCATTCTTCACGACTTGGATCCCTGATTTCTTTGGAACCATGTGAATGGGGCTGACCCACTCGCTGTCCGGCACTGAATAGATAATCCCTAGCGACAACAACTTTAAGATTTCCTTCAATATCTCTTCTCACATGTTAGGGTTTACCTTCCTTTGAGCATCTCGATGTGCCTTTGCTCCTTCCTCCAACCTAATGTGGTGCATGCAGACGTCGGGGCTAATTCCAACTAAATCTGTGAGACTCCATCCAATCGCCTTCTTGTTCTTGCTCAGCACGGTTAGTAGCCTAGCCTCTTGTTCCTTCGTAAGGCTGCTGCTGATGATCACTGGATGTGATTTCTCCTCTCCGAGGAAGGCATACTTCAAATCCGATGGCAATTTCTTCAGCTCAACTTGGGGTGGAAGTGTGTCTTCGGGTAGAGGGTTTTTCTCAGCCTCTCCTTCTTTCTCTAATTCTCCCTCTGGAGTTTCCTCTATACTGACTGGTAGCTGAGCCCCTGCGACTCCAATGAACTCTGATTTCTGGCAGAAGTCCTTAATTGCTCCTTCTATCTCTTCATCAGTCAGCCCTTAGCTACTGATTAGATCACACCATGCAGCGGCTTCTACGTCAGCTTGCTCATAGACATCTAAAGCTTGGAGCTTTTCCTGCAATAGTTCGGTCTCAAAAAAATCTTGGACTAAGGGGTCAATCACATCAACATAGAATAAATTTTCAGAATCGATAGGCTTTTTCATGGCCTTATTAATATCAAAAGTAAACTTCTCCCCATGAAAATCAATGCAAATTGTTCCCTCAGCCATGTCTACTATCATCTTGGCCGTTCTCAAAAATGGCCTACCTAACAATATTCCACTAGATTCCCTAGCCTCGGACTCACTCATTTTGATCACATAAAAGTCAGCAGGGTAGGTAAACTCATGCACTCTGACCAACACATTCTCTAAAACACCCTCAGGACTTATGCATGACCTATCAGCCAGTTGGATCAACACCCTAGTACTCGACAATCTAACCCCCTTCAATTGGTTATAGATCGACAAAGACATGACATTAATAGAAGCTCCAAGATCACACATTGCATGCTCGACTTTCACATCTCCTATAGTTATAGGCAGGGTGAACATACCTGGATCGGCCCTCTTGGGACGGTAGCTTCTCCTGCACTATTGCTGACGCGATCCATTCTACCATAATTTTTCCATCCTCCTGGGATTTCCCGGCTATGAAATCCTTAATAAATTTCCCAAGTGGGGGTATCTTCACGGCTTGGAGGAATGGTATGGTAACATCCAGCTTCCCGAAAATTGACAAGTAATCCACTGGGTTTTCCTTCTTCCTCTTAGTTACGAAACGGTAAGGGAATGGTTTCTCCCCCTTTCTCTCCTCTACCGGTCCCTCAGCAACCTTCTTGGGACCTTCCTTGGGCAGATTCTGGGTCTGAGTTTCCTTCGTTCTGGATTCTACCTCTTGATGGGGTTCCTTCCTGACCAGTACGTTCTCGGGCTCGCCTTTTCCACATGGTGTTTCTCCCAAGAAAAATGGGTCCTGCATCTGGGGTAGAGGTCTGCGTAGCTCTTCTTCCGAGACAACGTCCCCCAATAATGTTGCTCCACTTGGTTATCCACTAGACTTCTTTGGCTGGGGTCCTTCATAGGTAGTACCGGATCGTAGTGTGACTTTGCTCACATTCGCCTTTTCAGGCACATGGATTGTGGACGGGAGTTTCCCTGAGTTTCCTTTCATTTCACCCATCGAACTGGCCAGTTGGGCCAACTGCTTATTCATCATATCCATGTTCGCCTTATGCTCCTTCTGGGCACTCTGCATGCCTTGCACTACTTCATTATGGGATTGTAACTCACCCTTGATACCTTGCTGCGATGCGAGCAATTCTCCCATCATGTCCTCCATAGATCTCCTTGACCTGCTAGGATATTGGGATTGATTCGGCCTTTAGTGCTGGTTATACTGGGAATTTTGGTTGGGCTGGAAATTTTGGAAATTTTGCTGGTTCAGGTTAGGTGGGTATTGGTTATACTGGCCAGGAGGGTTGCACTGGTCAGTATGATATTGGTTCTGGTTCTGGTTTTGGAACTGGGTTGGGTTTTGCTGAGGTGGTGGTCCTTGGTTAGGTTGACTCTGATAATTTTGAAAGTTCCTCTGGTGGGGTGGTACATAAACAGGGTTTGGGTTTTGTGGGTGTTGGTTTTGAGGTTGTTGACTATGGGGTTGTTGGTTCCTTCCTGACTAGTTGAACTGGTTATTTGGATTTTCCGGGCCAAGGTTGAAATTCTGGTTCGGGTGGGGGTTGTATTGGTTCTGACCTTGACCTTGGTTTTGATTTTGGCTCCCATCCCCCCATCGAAAATTCGGATGATCCCTCCATGGTGCATCCCGTTGTCTCCCTTGGATCTAATGCCCACTAGAATTGTAATACCAAGCAGCGTTGACTTGCTCCATATTCACGAAGTCATTGGGCTGATCATAGCTCGGCCCTTGGTTCCCTTGTTCTGCACCCTTGTAGTTTCCAGCTGGGGAAGTTGGTGGCGCATTTTTCTCGATTGCGCTCAAGAGCGTCTTCTTCAATTCGTCCATCTTCAAATCCATCTTCTGTTCTATCTTCTGCTCCTGGTCAGTAGACAAGGCGCTGGCAATCCTTTCTCTGCTGTAACCATCTCTAGAATTGTCATACTCCTTTTTTGCGCTCAACAGTTTCCCTAGGACCCTTTTAGCTTTGCTGACCCTTAGCTGCGTGAAGCTTCCTTCTGATGAGGAATTCGCTAGATCCTGGGTTGCTTTGTTCATCCCTTCATAAAAGACATGGTGTACTTCAATATCCGCCATGCGATGGTTGGGGCACGCATCTAAGAGGCTCATATATTTCGCCCAGTAATCACTCAAAGGCTCATCGTACCCTTGCTTCACATTAGTTATCTCTCTCTTCAGCCCACTTGTCTTCGACGATGGAAAAACTCGCCTAAGAATGCTGACTTGAAATCGGCCCAACTCTCAATAGAGTTGGGTGGCAGACGCATGAACCAAGTGTTGGCTTCCCCTTTTAGAACAAACGGCAAAGCCTTCAATCTATAGTCATCCTCGGTCGCCCCTGCTGGCCTCCTTTGCGCCCTACAAATCTTACAAAACTTATGCAGGAACTCGTAAGGTCCTTCATAGCTCTTTCCGCAGTATGTAGGCAGAATTGCGATAACATGGAGCTTCACATCACATGCAGTCTGCCCCGGGGTGACTACAATGGCTTGCAGTGGTTCTCCCTCGGTATGCGCGTTCAGGGTACCGATCTCTGGATCATCATCTCCGTTGGCAGCCATCTCCCTGGGTTGCCTTCCAACAGTGGTATCTCTTCTGGTATTGGTCCTTCTATGGTGTATTGCTCCTCGTCGCTACTCGAACCTAAGTCAGACAGAGCCGTCGACACACCGGATCGAGTGGTTACGAATATAGATCCTCGCTGAAGTATCTTCGGCCTCCACTGGCCAGGATCTGAGCTACTTCTCATATACTGAAATAAAAAGAAAAGGAAAACGTTATGCACAATATATACGCCAAAGTATCACACACAATAGCTTCAAATAACGACATCCATACCCGGCAACGGCGCCATTTGAAAGATCTCAGGTTTGCGTAGGTGTCGCTCAAGCAAGGATTTATCCTATTGATCAGTATAAGAATCCCCGCTAGCCTAGAACCTGCTTTCAAAGAATCCTCAACCCTCTTCTACTGGGTAGTATAGTGAAGGTAGGGGTCGAATCCCACAGAGATGGTGCGCTAAAACTATTGCGGTGATATTCTGGAGGGTTTGGTTAGCTACCACGCTCGGGTTGAGTCTCTACCTAGGCAAGAATTTAAAAGTAGTATCCTACTGACTAGAATGGGGAGAAGTGTAGAGGTGCAGCTGTGTACGTGGAAATGGGTAATCATGGTGTAATAGAAAATATTCGAGAAGTACTGGGTTTCTATTTTGGGCCAAACGGAATATCCGAAGGTAGTGGGAATTGTGTGACTAGGCTGACAGATCTGCAGAGTACAAACTAAAAGTGAAGGACAAAAGGCAAAAAACATCTAAAAAGTAAAAGTGGTCCCCAACTATTGACACGGACATCATCTTCTTCAACACACTTGATCAAAATTAAATGACAACTCCAGATTCGCCACGTAAAACACAGAATAACAACTCACGAACACAGATCCACAAATAAAAATTCCAAATCTGAAATCAAACACCAACACTGTAACTCCGCATACCGGTCAACATGAAAACGAATCGAAACTCAAACTAGACTTTGCATGCAACGATTTACTTCACAATCAAACAGTTCCCGATTATACTAACTCAGAGAAAATTACGATGAAAACAGCAACAACCGATTTAACACTTAAAACAACCAGGAACTCTAGATCTAAGCTAACTAGGCAGAAGGAAAAGAGATCAGCGAGGTAAACTGAACAGAAAACAATTTCATAGCATAAAACAAGTTCGGATCTGCAAACAAAGTAGTTCTAAGCCGTGAAAATCAAAAGCAACACAGGTCCATCGTGAAGAAAAACAAGAAATTTAAACTACGAAAGCGAAATAAAAGTGTTTGCCACTCCGGGCGATGGAACTCCTAAACTATGATCTTGCTGGCTGGAACAAGGATGACTGGAACTCCGGCAGCTTCTGGAACTCAGGTAATCATGGTTGTGTTGAGGAATGAGAAACTGGACTGGGCTGAAGAACCGAACTACCGAGAGAAATCTACCTAAAAGTGATGATGGTGAAAATAGATATCCCCTTTTTCTCTCCAAGTGGGTTCCTTTTTTAGGGAGGCTTACCCTTGATTTTAGGGTAAATCCTTATTGCAAGATGACTCCTTTGCCCTTAATTGTGGGTAATCAGCCTCAGCTATCCGTCTTCTCCATCTCGAACCGTTTTAGCATGTATACTGATTAGGATAGCAACATCCTGACACCCTTTTCACTTGAGTTATTCTGAAGCTTCCCTACTGGTTAGAACACTCAACCTGCACGCTTAAGCAACTTGTTTAGCAGATAAAGTTCAAATATGCACATCATACTGACCAGTAACCAAGGCCTAGAATACGACTTATCAGCCACCGAGCAGAAAACACAACCATCACCACTAGAACGAACGGAAGCAGAGATGGCCGTTGTTGCCGATGACTCGGGAATCGGCTCTCTACACGCTCATGATGAGAGAGAGCCCTCACATGCCATCGCCGCTACTCTTGGAATGCGGACCATCGCAATCAAATCAGGAGTACTGGCCGTTTTGTCCCATTTCTATGGCTTTTCGAAGGAATGTCCGTATGCTTTCCTGGAAGAATTCTGCAGATACTGTGATATTCAACCCGTGCCAGCTGGATCCTCATCCGAAGATTACAGGCTTAAGGCTATTCCCTTCATTTTGAAGGGTGATGCGGGTGTCTGGATGTCAAGGCTGCCAGAAGGATCCATCAGGACGTGGGCTGAGTTCCGTATGATATTCCTCGATCGTTTATTTCCAATATAAAAAACAAGTGCCCTAAAAAGGGAAATTACAGAAGCCAGACAGGAGTATGACGAGCACCTCCGCCAGTACTGGGATAGGTTCCAAGGGCTGCTTCAAGCATGCCATAACCACAAGCTGGGAGAGAAGGAGATCTACTCGATCTTCTATGGCGGACTCACGGTGGACAGCAAGAACGACCTCAACCTCGCAGCACAAGGGGATTTCTCAAAAACCCTTTTTAGCCAAGCTAAGAATATTTTGGAGAGGCTGATTGAGGCTAAGCGGTCGTACGAAACATCTCGAGGGAAGTACAGAAGAGGAGCAGTGCATGCAGCTGAGGCGCACAACGAGGAAAAGCTGGAGGCTCGATTTGAGTAGATGGTGAAGAAACTGCTGGAAGCAGTAGAAAAAATGAGACCGCCGCCACCGCCTGCACCGAAGGAGACACAGTATGTGCCGCAGCCGCAGCCGCCACCGCCAGAAGAGCATCATTACTATTACCGCGAGTTTCCCCCTGAGGTAGAGCAAGTAAACACTGTAGGCCACTGGAACACAAATGGCAACTGGATCCAGGGTAAGCAGAGAGATGCTCCATGGAGGGACCACCCCAACTTCAGATGGACTGATCAGAATCAAAGCCAACCACAACAGGCAGTCCAAACACTAGAAGGAATAGAATGCAAGGAGGTCAGACATGTTGGTCAAGTGGACCTCAAGGGAACTGGTCAAGTGGACGACAACCTAACTGGTCAAGCCGACAACAGGAAGGAGAATGAGGGTACCAACACCAAGTCCCTCAGTATAGCAACCAGGGTAGGCAACCAAGTAATCAAATGGTGAGTTATGTCCCGCAGTACCACAGGGGAAACCAGCAATCCCAAGGGAACCAACAGTACTTCCAAGGAAACCAACAAAATCATCTGTCCCAGAAGCAACTAGAGCAGTATGGGTCTTTCGGTTTTTACCAGCAAGGCCATGGAGGAGGCCGATTTAATCAGAGAAATAACAGGCAACAAAATGAAGGTCCAGGGGATATGATTCCACACTAGTGCCATGATGCTGTGCGAGAAATGCAGGAAGCCCAGAGAGAACAGAGAGCTGCATTAGAAATGCTTACGAAGCAGTTATCTCAGGTCGCCATGTCACTGGGCGAGCTAAGAGGTAATGAAGGAAAGATTCCGGCTACAGTGCAACCTCCAGCAGGGCGAGAGAATGTCAACACACTCTCTTTGAAATTAGAAGGAGTTTATCAGAGCTCAACTGCAAGTTTTCCAGCATCCAGGACAAGTCTTAATAAAAGCCTTGAATCCAGAGCCCTTGATCAAGTCATAGTGAAAGAAGAGTCAAACATGTGTGAACAGGGTGCTGAAAAGAGGAGGAGGTCCAAGCAGAGGAAGTGACCGGTATGATCCAACCTAGTGATCTTCCCTCCAAGAGAACTGACCCAGGGATAATTTACGCTCCCAATTTCCATCAGAAACGTTCAAATGGAGCACGCAATGTGCGACCTAGAGGCTTCCATCAATATTATGCCATATTCTATATACAAGAGGCTGGAGAATGCTAAGCTCGTCAAAACCAACATGGAAATACAGCTAGCAGACGGGTCTTGCATTTACTCCGAGGGAGTTCTGGAAGATGAAATCGTCAAGGTGAACAGATTCATGTATCCCGCCGACTTCTTTGTTATAAAAATGACGGAACCAGGAGCAGAGGAATCTATTGGGATCCTTTTCGGGAGACCTTTCCTATCCACCGCCAACACAGTCATTGACGTCCGCCATGGGACAATTAATCTGGAGTTTAAAGGAGAGTGACTTACGGTCGGCATTAATGAAGTGGCAAAAAAGCCACAAGGCAGAGAGAGCATACAAACAGTAAACGCTATCAGCCCTCGGAAACAGGAGTATTCGAAAAAGAAATCCTTCGAAGAGCCATCCTTTGGTTACACTGAAGATGAACAGCTGAAAAGAGAGGCAGCAGAATGGTTTAATATGACAGTAACTGGAGCAATGGATGATCAAGCCATTAGAAGGGCAATTATGGAATTTTGCCAGCCGTCACAACCAGCCGAGGCAAGAGAGATTACTCAACCAAGAAGGGTCGAGAGACCACCTGACCAAGCTGCTCCATTAAAAGGAATGCTGAAGAAGGAATCCTCGTTTACAAGGCAACTACTTTCCGTATCAGCATCACCGATGGCTTTCAAGGACTTGTACAGCCAGACAGATCACAAAACAGTCAAACCACGATTATAGAAACAGGAAGATATACTCTTCCAACACCAACCCCAGCTGATGCCCAATAAGCGAAGTTCAAACTGGTCGGAACCTCAAACAGTCATGGCAAGGCACACTCATGTGGCAAAACTTCCGTACCCTATTAACCAGGAGGAGATCAGAGCCATGTTAAAGTACGCTGGGGCCCGTGGAGGACTCATCAAGGATTTCACCGGAAGAGCCCAAATCCTGACGAAGTTTCCCCAGGATGACGTAAAGTTTAAATTTTCTGATGTCTGCAATGCCGCGTTCCCATTTCTGAAAGATCGATTGATGAGTTATTCTATATTACGCGGCCCTGACTAGAATCACTCATTTGAGGTGATATGTGAGACTAGTAACTGTGCTTTGGGAGCAATATTAAGTCAGAAAATCCAGGGGAAAAGTTATGTTGTCCTCTATGCATCAAAAACCTTGGGTCAGGTGCAAAGGAACTATGATGTGACCAAAAACGAGATGCTATCAGTAATCTTCGCATTTGAGAAGTTCAGACAGCACCTACGAGATTCCAAAGTGATGGTGTATACAAACCATGCGGCCATCAAATACCTATCGTCGAAGAGGAGATCAAACCCGCATTTGATCAGATGGTTACTCCTTCTACAGGAGTTTGAGTGGGAAGCAATTGATAGGAAAAGATGTGAAAGCATAGAGGCGAGTCACCTATGCCAAATTCTGCAAAAAGAAAATACGGAAGCCATTCCAGACAAGTTCCCTGAAAGGCACATGCATCTGATCAAGTCGAAGTCTGAAGGATAGCGGATCTGCCAGGAAAGGAGGATTGATCAAAGCAAACAGAGAAGCTGGGAGCAACTTGCGCCTAAAAGGGCAAAGTTCGCAGGAAGGACCAACAGTCTGGAGGAAAGCAAGTTACCCGGAAGGAACGGAATGGAGGCGTTTGTAGTAGACGACATTTCACTACCAATGCCTAGCTCACGCCAGTAAACAGGTAGAAGGAGTGATCGGGTATTCATGGATAGTCTGCTTGATCAAGCGACAAATTCTAAATCTCTTAATCTGAGCAAGTGACATTCCAAGGAGACCCGGTCAAATCCTTGTTAATGTAAATAGTTTTTTTTAAGTGTGTCAAGTTTTTCTTAGTTAATAAAAAAAATCGGAAGTGGAGGAAAGGAACTGATCAAGTGGAATTATGTGAGCTGCCATCGGGATTTAATGTTCCACGTGATCAGTGCAAATTGAATTTAATTGGTGGTGCAGTGATTGAGTTGATAAGAGCAGATGATGATAAGACGTGAGCAGTAATTATAGAGGTGTCAGACGGCGCCGACTGTTGAAATGAAAGGACGACCTAGAGAGAGGAAGGAAGCGTATCGGAGAAGCTTTGCCATCTGGCATTCTGAAAAGGCACGCCAGTACGCGAAAAGTTGCAGAGATCTCAATAGGCAGGGATCTCAACAGTCGGAGTTTGAGTATAAAAGGGGGTTTTCCGAATCTCACTTTCTATCAACTGCCTTCAGAACCCTTGTGCTATCCTCATCTAATTCTCTCCAAATTCAAGTCACCAGCAAACATAATCAGAAAGAAATGTAGGGCAATCAACCCGAGACCTGCAATACCTCCTCATTTTCTTCAGGAGCCGGTCTCAACAGTAATAATCAGAGATTCTTTTCACCACCGAGTCCACCAATTACCAAAACACCATTATCGCCCCCTAGATTCATCGGCCCACTCCAATATATGGACCCGACTGACATAGGACGTGTGGACTCTGTGCTCAGAAGTTTTCCCGTCAGCACTGACCCCGTGGAGATTTACAATACCCTAAAAGCTCGCCTAAGAATTTCTCGGTCTAAAGACCCTGCTCCGCCACCACCAACAGAAAGGCTGCCTCGTCCCAGTGACCTCCTTCTACGACGAAAGGAGGCAGAATTTAACCTCTCATCGACTATAGAGGAAGACTCCATCCCGAGATGGACGCGCCACCAGACAATGAACCAGCTACTTCTTGAAGCTGAGGGTTCAAGGCAGCAAGAAGACTGTGGAGAGCAACCAGGTGAGAGTAGAGGAAGGGGGAAGAAAATATCCTTCCTTCCCCTAGTACGGGCCACCATACCAACCAAGGTATGAGGCTTGCTAACGCTGCCAGCATGCATCCCCCCTCCCCCAAAGGAAAAAAAAGAATAAAAAATATACCAAAGAGGAGGAGCTCCGATAAACATGAAGCCTTAGAAGCAATAAGGAAGGCCTGTGTAATGGAGGCGATAAGGAAGGCGCGCAACATTCCCCTGATTCAACAATGTAGAAGGCAGTAGTATCACCTTTAACCCTATTCCTTTGTGTAAATTGTGTTTTTGACTCCATTCTCACACTTAGTCCTATATCTGTTTATGGAAGTGTGAGAAGTTTATGGAAGTTGTTCTCTGTTTTGCCTATATCTGTTTTATTTTTTGTGTGGTTATTAGCATGTTTTGATTGTTGGCACTGCCTCACACTTAGCCCAGTGTCTGGTCTAAGTGTGAGAAGTTCCCTTGATTGTTGCTATGCCATCGCCTGTGCCTAACCCTTCTTTCCACTGCATCCAGTCCCTCGAGGACGAGTTCATATGCAGTGGGGAGGGGGGACGGGTTAGTTACAATAAAATCATACATGCTAAATTTTTTTCTCAAAAATAACAAATTCCATGTAGTAATAAATAGGCAATATGCATGAAATTGGATAAATGGAAGACTTGATTACTTTTTGGGAGAGTTAGAAAAAGGATTCAGTATGCTCACATGTAAAACTTGATTGCAAAAACTTAATCAATTTGAATGACGCAAGTATGATGGAAACGCTCAATTTCTAAACCAACTGTGAAACCTCTCTATATGTAAGTTATAAGCCAAAATTAGAACACTTTCTACTATTTTTACAAAAGAAAAAAAATTACGAGAGGCTGACTTTTAATATTGAGATGAAAATTGCACAAGTAGTAATGACTAAAGGCATTAGGACTTAACCATTTGAGCCGTGTTCTTCTTTCGTTCCACAAACCCGCCTCATTAGTCAAGGCACCCCCTAGTAGCCAATTCGAGCCCATACACTCTTTACCTTTCTTTGAAGCGTTAAAACCAAATTCTAAGTTTCATATCACATAAGTAAAGATGGTCAAAGAAATGAAGTTTGTCAAGGGAAACAAAGGGGGAATAGCAATAAGAATGGTTGGAATAAAGGGTAGTTGGGTTGATCAAGTTAGACAATCAGGTTGATCATATGAAAATAATGAAAAGGTTTGAAAAAAAAAGAGGGGCAGGAAATAGTTGTAACCTGACCCAGGAAATCAAAAGTAAAAATAATAATAAGCCGAAGGTTATAAGGCTAAAGGTCGAAATCTGACCAAGAGGGAGCACCAAGAAATAAATATCTCAATTCTAATCCAGCGAGTTTAGTCAAATCTCTGGCCTTTCGACTCATGTGATTTTTCTTTAAAATTTTTATATTTAAACTTAGAACCCCTAGGACCCTAACCTAACACGTTACTACCCTTGATCAAGCAAAGGCGAAAGAGAAGGAACCCAAGCTACTGACAAATCGATTGACCTCGACCTCGAGTATGATTGTTGGAAAATTATTCGGTCTAATGCATACATGTGAATACGTGTTTTTATCTTAAAGTTTTGTTTTTCTTTTCGTTTTCCTTTACTAGTGAAATAAGTAAACCATGCCTAAAATCTGTCTTATCTTTTTCTTTTATTTTTCTTTATACTTGAGGACAAGTATGTTTTAAGTGTGAGCAGTTTGATAAGGCTCATTTCATGCATCGGTTTAAGGGTGAAATACATGCTACTTGATCGGTTTATCGCGCAAAACAAGTGTTAAATGTGCAGAAATACCACTTAACCAAGGCAGCAAGGCCGAACTGATCAAGCAAGTACAAAAGGCGATAAAAGGCCAAGAATCGGGGGAGTTGATCAAGGGGGAGCGATCAAGCAGTTAGGTGGGGACCGTTGGCTTCTAGAAGAAGAACACGTGAGGAAATGAGCTGGATATAGCGCACCATTCTGTTATCAAGGACGACGTTCTAGAAAGGGACACGTGCTGGAATATGAGACGCAAGGACGGGGCTGAGTCACGAATCTGTTATAAAAAAGTGTCGTCATTCTAGAAGAACAGCACATAGCAATCAATGAGTCGCTCACTCTCAGAATGAGCGAATATTTCCTGTCAAGATCGTTATCCAGCTGGCGGCCGAATCGAGCTTATAAATAGAGGGTGTGCCACCACAAGAAGGCAATGGAGCCTGCAATGGCGGCCAGCCGAGCGGATCAGCTAGCGCCCGAAAATCGGCTTCGGGTCGCCGATTTTTTTTGCCGAAATTGCACTTGCCGGTTCTAACGCTTCGGCGAGCAGACCGGCCAGCGTCGAGAATCGGCTAGCCCGTCCGCTCACTGCCATTGGAGATGCTCTGAGATTGACGATCCTTTGTGGATCAAATCAGATTTCTGAGTTACAAATGTACTATTATTTCAATTAATGAATTATATCTATCCGTTTGACATTAAGAGTCTCAATTTTCTCAATTTTTGACGGCAAGTTGAAACGATGAGATTTCTTCTCAGGGTGCTTAGGTGTCGTTCAAGCAAGGATATATCCTACTGGTCAGGATAGAGATCCTAACTAAGCCTAGACCCTGGTTTCAAAAATTCCTCAACCCACTTCTACTGATCAGTATAGTGGTGGTAAGGGTCGAATCCCACAGAGATGGTGCGTTAAAACTATTGTGGTGATATTCTGGATGGTTTGGTTAGCTACCACGCTCGGGTTGAGTCTCTACCTAGGCAAGAACTTAAAGGTAATTTTGTAACACCCCGACTTTTTCTACTCTTTTTATTGTGTTCTTGAAAGGACCGTCGTTTGTACACTTGAAAATTTTTTCGACCTTGTTTCTTTTGTCGAGAGAATAATTTTACAATTTGGCTTTGGGCTATTAATTTTAAGAGTGTTGGGTCATCCAAATTTTCTTATTCTTTAACCAACTTAGCCAAACTCTACAATTTACATGTTGGGCCCAATTTCATCAAAGAACTTTAAGTTTCCAAGCCCAATTCATTTTATTTGGAAACCACACTTTGAAGCCCAATTAGAGATTAATGATTTCTATACATGCATCCTTTCCTCAACCCCACGACACCTTCCACCCTTCATCTTCCACCTTCCAACTCCCTCAATTAATCCTACAACCAAAAGACACCCCATTTAAACATCCACCCTTTCACTTCTCTTCTCACTTTATACTTTACAACAAGAACAAAGAGAGAGAGGAGAAGAAACCGAGAGATGAGGGGAGAAGAAGAGTGAGGCAGCGGCGATGAGGAAGAGAAATGGCGACGTTAGAAGCGTGAGGGCTCCGGTTCAATCGAACGCAGCAACGTCAGTTCAGCGGCAACGATCCAGCAGTGGCGACGAACAGTGGCCCCCTTGCTGCGTTTTGAAAACTGAAACGAAAGAACATATTTTTGAAGGAGAACTTATCTTTCGGGGCGGTTCGGAGTTGGTTCGGGGCTGTTCGGAGATGTTTCAGGGGCTGCCGTGTCGTTTCGAGGTTGAATCGGTGAGGAACGATGGCTGTCCGAACAGCAAACAGACAATGCAGTGGCTAATTGCGACTGACGGCGACGCTGCGAGACCTTCGACTGCACAGCAGCGACGACGCAGCAGCGCCGAGCGTCTGTGGTGGACACGGGTGACGAATCGGAGTCAGCAGCGGCGACGTCGGCGGCGAACAGGCTGACCAACGGGCAGTAGCCGACGACGACCGATCTGGACCGTGAGTTGCAGAGTTTACAGTGATGGAACAAAACGAATTGATAGAGAGATGAGTGATGGTGGTCGAAAGAGGAAAGGGAGCGACGGCGGAGCAGCAACGTTCGTACAGCAGCGTCTCCCGGCTCTGTGCAGCAGCCAACAACAGCAACAACGTGCAGCAACGGGCCGAACAGCGATGGCACCGCTCGTCTGCTCGACGAATTCCGAACAGTAAGTTCCGACACGTTTTTGACCGACCAAATGAACTCCGATTTGACCAATTCTTTTTCCTGAGTAAACTTCATGATGTCTTCTATGTTGTGTGTAAATTTCAACCCTTTTGGATTAAAGATGAATTTTTGGTGAATTTTTGAAGTTAACTGCGCAACTCTGCCGAAAATGTTTTCTCGACCAGTAGGTTACGTGGTTGTTTTGACTGACCTAAAAGGGGTATTTGGACATGAAATTTTAACTGGAAGTCCTTTGATGAGTCTTCTGTATTGTGGTAAAGTTTTAGCCCCAACGGAAGTCGGTTGTTTTTTAAATGATTTTTATAAAATCGTTGCGCAGTACTGCCAGTTTTCAAATGAAATTATATATGTGATGAAGTGATAGGATATGCAAAGATGTATGTTATGATGTGATTTATGTGATTGGAAAATATGTTGATATATGTGCTATGTAAATTTTTAAAGGTGAAACATCGCAAGTGAATCGTGATCGCAAGGGAAAGAAAGTGTTTTCGGATTAAGCACTCGAGGTGGGCTTTATTCTTTAAACTCTATTATTTGCATGTATATGAAATGGAGAGATAAGGGTGGTTTCAAATGTTATGTCATGCCGAATTTTATGTTTTGAAATGCCTATCTGATTGTCTACTAGGGAGTGAGTCCCTACTAGACTTTGATGGTTAACGAATTCGGGTCTAACTAGGGAGTGAGTCCCTACTTAGGCTAGTGCACTGATGGGGATCGTGAGCCGTTCTTTGTGGTCGGCCGGTCCAGTGATCGAGTTTGTGGCCACATTCTCGTTTCACATATGATGGTTCAGATATGGTACATGATGGGGAATGATGATGATGTTTGCATGCGCATGCACCTTTTGATGGAAATGATTTTAGTGGTTCTCGGCATTTTAAAGTAAAAGGCTGGCATAACTTAAATGATAAAAATGTTTTTGGGGCATGAGTTCACTGAGTGCATCAAGTACTCTGCCCCCTGCATATGTTTTCCCTATGTGCAGGTTGAGCGTTGACGAGGACGGAGGATGTTGAGCATTTGGACAAAGACTATTCAATAAATGTTCCGGTTGCTATTATGTCTTCATACATAGTAGTAGCTAACTCTCAAATGCTTCCGCTATGTCAAGTTTTAGAACTCTGATGTTTTCTTTAATCCGTTGGACTATTTTTTATTCGAACTATGTTGCTTCATGATTTAAGACTATGATTTGTTAATGAAGTTCGTCTTTTGATCTACATTTCGTACCCCTTTGATTGTTTTCCCCTTTCTTCCCCGCTTCTTAATTCCCCCATTAGTCGCGATCCACCGTATTTTCTATCCTTAGGAAGTGGGGTCGTGACAAATTTCCTACTGACTAGAATGGGTAAAGGAGTGTAGGGGTGCAGCTGTGTACGTGGAAATGGGGAGACATTTTTTGTAACAGAAAATATTTGGAAAGTACGGGATTCTATTTTGGGCTAGACAGAATATTCAGAGGGTAGTGGTAGTCATGGTGACTAGGCTGACAGATCTGCAGGTTATAACTAAAAAGTAAAGGATAAAAAGCAAAAAGCATCTAAAAAGCAAAGTGGTCCCGAACATTAGACTTGGACATCATCTTCTTCAACAACACAAACCAAAATCAGAAAATAATTCCAGATTCAACACGGAAACACAGTTTATCAAATCGCGAACACAGATCCACAAATAAGAACACCAAATCTGAAATCAAAACACAGAAAATGCAGCTCCGCGTACTGGTCAGCAGGAAAACGAAAACGAACTCAAACAAGACTTCTCATGCAGCGATTCACTCACGATCAATAGTTCCACATTTAACTAAAGGAATTTTGACGGAAACAAAGAAAGGAAAGTTTCGGCACTTAAAACACCAAGGAACCTTAGATCTAAGCTAACTAGGCGAAATAGGAAGGAAAATAAATCAACACAATAACCGAAACGGAAATCAACTTCATAGCATAAACACGTTCAGATCTTCCAAAAATACTTCAAAAGCAGAAAATATCCAAAAGCAACAAAGATCCAACGTGAAGAAAGCAAGTAAATTAAACTACGAAAGCGAATAAAAGTGTTTTGCCACTCCGGGCGATGATATCTCTAACTACGGTCTTGCTGGCTGGAACGGACGATTTGGAACTCCGGGAACATCTAAATCTTCAAGTGACCATGGCAGTGGCGAGGAACGAGATTCTGGACTGGGCTGAAGGACTGAACTCCGAGAGAATTCTACCTAAGAGTGATGATGATGATTCGATTCTTCCCCTTTCTTTCTCCAAGTGGCTTCCTTTTATAGGGAGGCTTACCCTTGATTTTTAGGGTAAGACCTTGCGGTGAGATGACTTCTTTGCCCTTATTTGTGATTGAGCAGTCCCAGCTATCCTCCTTCTCCATCTCGAGCCATATTTGCATGTATATTGGTCAGTACGTAATCGTCCTGACGCCCTTTTCACTTGAAGTGTCTGAAACTCTGCCTACTGGTTAGATGCTTACCCTGCACGCTTAAGCAACTAGTTTTTGCAGATATAATTCAATTACGCACATCATACTGACCAGTAACCTAGGCCTAGAATACGACTTATCAAACTGCTCACACTTACCACATGCTTGTCCTCAAGCGTGAAGAACAAACAAAAACGAATAAGTCGAATTCTAGCCTGGTTACTCCCCTGACCGACTCTACCTAAACTAGACTCGACGCAAAGAAAAACACTTGGGCAAACACAGAAAAAGACACACAAACACACAAACACAAATAAAACAAAAACACAAAGATTTGGGCTATATTTTCAACCATCCCTTACCTCGGGATCTGGTGCAATCCGGCCTTAGACAGCCTTGAACTCCTGCCACCCCCCATTCCTTCCTGGTCAGTACATCCGTTTGTCAAGATCGCCCAAACTCTCGGCCAAACACTAGATTCACTCGGTCTCTCATACCTCACCGGGAATGTTAGGACCGCATTCTCTCAATATGCTCAACCACGCTTGCTTCGGACTTAGATCTCACGTGCAGCTACTGAAGGACTTAAAGGCTTGTAATGGGGCTATTGGGTTGCAGCGTTTTGGGGTAGATGTTCCTAAGGCTCTAAGTTTTCAAAATTTCTATTTTATTAATGCGGGAGAACTGTGTGCTGTAAGCTTTTGATCAGTTGCTTTTTAGCTGGCGCTTCCGGCTTGGGTCTCCAACTGTTCAGTATCATCTTGTGGCTTTGCCACCCTTATTCCTTCTTTTTTTTTTGTGGTCAAGTTTCTGACCATTTTTCTCCATAATTTTTTTTTTTTTTTTTTTTTTTTTGTGGCTTCGCCACCCTTATTCCTTCTTCTTCTCCCTCTTTTTTTTTTTCTTTTTGTGGACCCGGGATAACTCCCTGGTCGATTTTCTTCCGAACCTTCTTGCCCAGCTGGAGTCTGCTTTCTTGTACATCTTTCTGGCCAGTAGGCTTCATTCGCCTCACGCTTTGCACACACACAGTCCCAGTGGCTAGGGGTATTTATCTGGGTAAAAGCGTTAGGAAAAAAATGTTCTAAGGGTGTTTTTTTTTTTTTTTTTTTTTTTTTTTTAGATGGGGGTTTCCTACTGCCTTCTGTCTTTGCTACCCGTGGTCACTTCCTCCTAGGCAATTTGTGGCAGCCTCTCTTTCTTTTCCATATATGTGGAAAGTGGTTCCACTTAAAGCTTATAACTCACATTTTAAGAGGGCTTTCGCGCTTGGCTCTAAGTATGGGCTTTTCTCTCATACTCACATCATCTATCCTGACTAGGAGGTACTAGGGAGGGTGGTTTCAGTTTTCCAGCACGTCTTATCTCCCTCAGTTCCCTTCACCGTCAGCTCAAGACGGTTGAGTTTTAAGCCCAATCAACACACAAAAATAAAAAAAACTAAACCTAACAGGACACTAACACAAGCACGAACACAAAAACTACACATATACACATACTCATCATACTGGTCATTGCGTCCCCCCTCCCACTTCACAAGTGTCTGCCCTCAGATAGGGCTGTGAAGTGGAAAAGGTAATGGCCAGTATGATGAACACATAGACAAACAGACAAAAACAACAAATTAAAACTAAAACTTCTCACACTTAGACTATGGAATAGGCTAAGTGTGAGATTTTGAAAACCTAAACATCAACCAACAAAACACATATATATACAAAACTCCTCACACTTAGGCCGTGCAACGGACTAAGTGTGAGTTAACATGCTTACGAAAAACAGAAAACACAAACACATGCGCCAAAAGACAAACCCTTAACTTCTCACACTTAGACTATAGAATAGGCTAAGTGTTATGAACGGGGTTTGCGCACAAACAGAAATTATACTACCTAGACACACAAAACACAATTAAAAACGAAAAGCTAAAAACGAGAAAATAAAAAGAAAACTAACTGGTCAGATGGGGGTGGTCTTAGCGAAGTCTCCTGCTCCTCCGTGGGGCAGGTGGTGTAGGCTGCTTTTCCAGGGGTTCCTCTTCCGTTCCAGTGTGATCCTCACTCTCCTTCGCCGGTTCCTCGGCTGCTGCCGGCACCTCAGCGTTCTCTTCCTCGGGCTCGTCTATCATTGTCTCTGGTGGGTGGGTCTCATCGTCCTGGCCTCCATGGCCGCTTGTTCCTGTAGCTTGTTCTTTCTTCCGACTGGTCACTTCTTCCAACAACACATCTATCACGGATGCCATCAGGCCCATCTCCGTGATCAATCGATGGTTTTCCTCTCCCAAAGTAGTCACTAACGTCTCCATAGCGTCTTGCTTTTGAGCCAATGTCTTCTGCTTTGCAGATCTCTCCAACATCCTTTCCATCACTGCCGCTAGCTTGACCATCTTTGCTTTCAATTGCTTATTCTCCTCTCTAACTTCATCCATTTCTTTCTCCATTCTGGCTTGACGCTGTTCCTGGTCCGATGCCAATCCGATCATTTCTGCCCTTATCTGTCTGCTTCCCTCCGCTATATCCTCCACAGCTTTCTCCATCCCCTCTTGTCTCTGGTCGTGTGCCGGTGCTTCATGAGCTGCTGCCAACCGAGCAGTGGGTGTAGCTTCCTCTCCCATCGCGTAGAAGTGTGGCACGCCTTGCCTCATGTATACCGCATTCGTCCGGACGAATAGGGGGTATCAAACAATCCTGGGGCGTCCACCATCGTCAAGGGGGTTAAGTCTTCGTCCTCTGAAACGGTGACGTTGTTTCTCACAAAGATTCCCAATATATGGCAGAGGGAAATATTCCGTGCTGGGTAGGTAGCGATGAGGTGACATGTGTATGCAGTCCAGAACCCTAAGTGCAACTTCTTGCCTCTCTTGGCACACCACATAAGATACAATTCCGTCATCGATGTCCGGACTGCCGAATTCGACTGTCCTAAAAGGTTGTAACCCAAGAAGAGTTGAACCAGGCGTAGATTAGGATCGTTGAGATGGATAGATCGGGAGATAGTGGACTGAAACTGTCCTGCCCCGGGGTGAGTAAGCTCTTCCCAAGCTACCTGGGGCTCAAAGTCCACATGCCTGCGGGGAATCCCCCGCTCCCTATCTCTCCACTCGGGCACTATGGCCTCCTCCAAACTGCATATCCCTAGTCGAACAGTCCATTCAATCAGATTCATCCTAATCTCTCCTCCAAATATTCTGAAACTGATGCACTCTACATCCAAATCCGTTGTGACCTTGAATCGAAAGATCGCGAAAAATTCTTTGGCCAAATCGACCGAAACATTCAAATTCTCATTCCTTAACAGCCATTCAAAACCCAATTCGTGGAAAAGGGCGAGAAACGATTCCCGAACCTTCAATTCATCTAACGAGGGGAGATGAATTACCTTTCCACACTTAACCTTCTTGCCTTTTGCGTTCTTGGTGCGATAGATGGATTGGAGCTCCTTGGAGTCAAAAACTTGCATCCCCTCCACCACGTCATCTGTGAGCTCCACCGTCCAACGCTTATATCGGAGTGGTTCTGCAGGTGGATGCAATAGTTCCCGATGATCGTTAGGGAGTTGCTGCTCCTTGTACTCCTCATCTTCCATGGTCGTATCGCTATCGGATTCAGATTCTTCATTGATCTCATATTCACTGTCACTCTGTGTTTGCCGGTTTGATGGGGTCCTCTAGTCAGCCTCAGTGATCACGATGCATGTGTTCACGGTACGCGGTTTTTTGGTACTCAGCTTGTCCTTCACAACGGCTTTTCCTTTCCTTTTTCTTTCTATCTGGTACATGGCTTCCTCCTCAGCTTCACTCAAGATTTCTACCGGATCTGCCTCTGTGTTCGGCTGATCCCTACTAGCTGCCCACCTTCCCAAGCATCTCTGCGAAATTCTCCGCGGTTTGGGCGAGTCTGCCTTGGGGTCTGCTTTCACCACCAGTTCCCGCTTTATGGGCTTGGGCTTCACTACCGGAGGTGCCACCGGTTCTGGTTCATTGGTTTCTGCAGCTGTTTCCTCCTCTCCTACCTGCATTCTACCATCCCCTACTTCTACTCGGGGATCTACTGGCTCTTTTTCTTTACTCGGTGCTTCTCCTTCCCCTCCTACCAACTGGAAAGGTCGGCCTTCCGGTATGTTTCCTGATGTGGCTTTCTTCCTGTTTCCTACTGCCCCCAATGCGAGGTCTAGACCCTCAGCCATTGGTGCAGTGTCCTCTTCTCTCTGGTTGACCCTGTTCAGAATCGAGTCAAATTCTTCGTCTGTCATTAGGCCTTGTTTTCTGGCCGATTCATTCAAATCTATTTCCGGCCTTCTCACTTCTTGAACTACCGGCTCCGCTTCGGGCGTTTTCTCTGTTCCTTCGCTCCCCTCCGAAGTTGTCTTGCCTGGACTCGACTTTTTCGTACGCTCCTCAGAGTCGGAGTCGTAATGTGCGGTGATAGCGTCGAGCTCTGCCGAATTCGGCACTGAATCTGCTGCATGACTGTCCGGCGCAGGCGGGAGTTCACTGGGTGTGGTTCCTACGCCCTCCATTTGATCAAAACCAGTCAATGCCGCCGTCCAGTCCCGAGTAGGGTCCTGTTGACGAAGAAATGCCATCATGGCATCCATGGAGATCATAGGTGGTGGCGGAGCGGTCGGTGCTGGTGGCGGTGTATTTTGCTGTGGTTGCGCCTCCTGGGTTTCTTGGCGGCGCGGTTTGATTTTCCGGGCGAAAGCTTTCTTTCCCATGAGTGGAAATCTGCGATTTAGTGGTGAAAAGGTAGGGTTGAGGGTTGAGAATGATGTTTCCGCGAGAGAGATGGACAAGGATTTCTTGAAAGCGAATTGAAAATGAGGGTTTGTGAGGGAAAAGTGTTGGGACGGTAAGTTTAATTCGGGTGAGAGAGAGTAGTTGCAGGTGGTTGTAACCGGTTATCAGGGGTAGCCGGTCGCGACGTTTAAGACGGGATGGGCGGTTGAGGTTGCTGGCCTCTGATTGGTCCGCGCGTCTTTTCCCTCTGCTCATGCGCCATTTCTCTTGCTGTCACCCTGCAAAAGCTGCACAAGTTTTAATTCAAATTTTTGTCCTTTCCATAATTCCTCCTCTTCTTGCCTAAAAAAAAGACTAATTTAAATGGGCACTTAAAGAACATTTTGAAATAGCACCAGATAAGCAATCCTTTGGTCAATGAGCTCTTCAAATTAAAATTAAGGCCCGAAAATATTTTTTTGGATTTTTAGGAATTATCTAGCGTGCAAATATTAATTACGTATTTACAATATTTACAACTTTCTTAGGTAATTTGGAATTCAACTTGGCCAGTATATGCATACTATTCAAAGGGAAACTGGCCGCGCGGAATTCCAAATTCCTATCTTACTGATCAGTATGAAACCGATGTAATCCCTGAATATTTTCAACCTATGCCCATTTACTATGAAAGGTTCAGAGTTAGAAAAACTCCCTGAAATTTCTACTGCCCCGTTGGACCGGAGTGCAGTTATGATGTAAGGTCCTGTCCATTTGGATTTGAGTTTCCCTGGCATAAGCTTCAATCTTGACTGGAAGAGTAGTACTTTCTGGCCAACATGGAGCTCCTTAGTCCTCAGATTTCGATCATGCCATAATTTAGTTCGTTCTTTGTACCACATGGCGGAATCGAATGACTCCAATCTAAGTTCCTCAAGCTCTTGCAGTTGCAGCTTCCTTTCCTCTTCACAGGCTGTAGCATCCATATTCACTTTCTGTACTGCCCAGTATGCTCGATGCTCGATTCCAACTGGTAAATGGCACATCTTTCCAAAGACAATCCGGTAAGGGGACATGCCTATGGGAGTCTTGTAGGCTGTTCGATACGCCCAGAGAGCATCCTCTAACCTTACACTCCAATCCTTCCTAGAAGTGTTCACCGTCTTCTCCAAAATTTTCTTTATTTCGCGGTTAGAGATTTCTGCTTGACCATTTGCTTGCGGATGGTAAGGGCTGAATAGTCTATGGTGCACACCGTATTTCTTCATTAAAGCTTCAATTGTGCGATTACAGAAGTGTGTACCTTGATCGGATATGATCTCCCTGGGCACACCGAATCGGCTGAAGATATGACTCTTTAAGAATTTGGCCACTTCCTTGGCTTCACACGTGCCTGTGGCCTTGGCTTCCACCCATTTGGAGACGTAGTCTACAGCAACTAGGATATACAGATTCCCATAGGATGAAGGGAAAGGCCCCATGAAATCCATTCCCCATATGTCGAATAACTCGCAAACTATTACGGGTACCTGTGGCATTTCATCCCGGGCAGATATTCCACCGGTCAGTTGGCAACGCTCACAACTTCTACAAAACTCGTACGCATCTTTGTTGAGGGTTGGCCAATAAAAGCCGCTATCCAAAATCTTCCTAGCCGTCTTCTTGGACCCGAAATTTCCTCCGCATGCTAACGAATGGCAGTGGGTCAAAACATCCCGCTGATCCCAGTCAGGAATGCACCTCCTTATCACTTGATCGGACCCTATCCTCCACAAATAGGGGTCGTCCCAAAAGTAGTATTTCGCTTCACTCTTGATCTTCATTCTTTGGGCTTTGGTAACACTTGGCACTTCTGGAAGCTCTCCAGTTACCAAGTAGTTGGCCAGGTCCGCGTACCAAGGCTCTTGCCCTACCTTCTCTTTTCCTTTCGCTGTATCATTCTGACCAGTAAGCTTGAACACTTCTTCCCAATCAATTTTTCCGGGCACAAAAATCACCTCACACAAATGTTCCTCTGGAAATTTATCATGCACTTCGTCACCGTTTCCATCTTGCACTATTCTGCTCAAATGGTCCGCCACTTTGTTCTCGACTCCTCGCTTATCTTCTACCTCCCAGTCAAATTCTTGTAGCAAGAGTACCCATCGGATCAAGCGTGGTTTGGATTCCTTCTTGGCAATCAGATACTTAATCGCCGCATGGTCAGTATACACTATGACCTTAGATCCCAACAAATACGGCCTGAACTTCTCGAAAGAATACACCACTGCCAGCATCTCCTTTTCAGTGGTATCGTAATTCTGCTGGGCTTGATTTAAAGTCTTGGACGCATAAAAAATTACGTACCTCTTCCCGTCGATCTTCTGACCCAGCACGGCTCCTACCGCAAAATCGCTGGCGTCACACATTACTTCGAACGGATGGTTCCAGTCAGGAGCCCTTATGATAGGTGCGGATATCAACTTTTCCTTGAGAAGGTTGAAAGCAACCTTGCATTGCTCATCAAAGATGAATTCCACGTCATTCTGAAGTAATCTAGTAAGGGGTTGGGCGATCTTGGAGAAATCCTTGATAAATCTTCGATAAAATCCGGCGTGCCCCAGAAAACCCCTTATTCCCTTCTGATCAGTAGGGAATGGTAATTTGGATATAACATCTACCTTGGCTCGATCCACTTGGATACCTCTCTCTGAGACCACGTGTCCTAAAACTATCCCTTCAGCAACCATAAAATGGCACTTTTCGAAGTTCAAAACCAAACTCTTTGCTTGACATCTCTCCAAAACTATATCTAAGTGGTGAAGGCAAGAGTCGAACGAGTCTCCGTAAACCGTAAAATCGTCCATGAATATCTCTATGCAATCCTCAATCAGATCAGAAAATATGCTCATCATACATCGTTGAAACGTACCTGGAGCGTTGCACAGGCCGAAGGGCATGCGACGGTATGCATAGGTTCCAAACGGGCAAGTGAAAGTAGTCTTGTCCTGGTCCTCAGGATCTACGTAAATTTGGAAATACCCGCTGTACCCATCTAGAAAGCAGAAAAACTTCTTCCCAGCTAATCTCTCCAACATTTGGTCGATGAACGGCAGGGGAAAATGGTCCTTCCTGGTCGCATTGTTCAGCTTACGGTAATCGATGCACATTCGCCAACCCGCGACTAGCCTCGTTGGGATCAGTTCATTCCTCTCATTCTGAACTACTTGGATGCCCGACTTCTTTGGGACCATGTGGATCGGGCTGACCCACTCACTATCCGGTACTGAATAGATAATCCCTAGCGACAACAACTTCAAGATCTCCTTCAATATCTCTTCTCACATGTTAGGGTTTACCTTCCTTTGAGCATCTCGATGTGCCTTCGCTCCTTCCTCCAACCTAATGTGGTGCATGCAGACGTCGGGGCTAATCCCCAATAAATCTGTAAGACTCCATCCAATTGCCTTCTTGTTCTTGCTCAGCACGGTCAGTAGCCTAGCCTCTTGTTCTTTCGTGAGGCTGCTACTGATGATCACCGGATAGGAGTTCTCCTCTCCAAGGAAGGCATACTTCAAATTTGGTGGCAACTTCTTCAGCTCAACTTGAGGTGGAAGTGTGTCTTCGGGTAGAGGGTTTTTCTCAATCTCTCCTTCTTTTTCTAAACCTCCCCTCGATGGTTCTTCTCTACTGGCTGGTAACTGAACCCCTGCGGCTCCAGTGAACTCCGATTTCTGACAGAATCCCTTGATTGCTGCTTCTATTTCTTCATCAGTCAACCCTTGGCTACTGATCATTTCACACCATGCAGCGGCTTCGACGTCAGCCTGCTCATAAGCATCTAATGCTTGGAGTTTCTCCTGCAATAGTTCGGTCTCAAGAAAGTCTTGGACAAGGGGGTCAATCACGTCAACATAACACAAATTTTCAGAATCAATCGGTTTCTTCATGGCTTCATTGATATCAAAAGTAAATTTCTCTCCATGGAAATTAATGCAAATTGTCCCCTCGGCCATGTCTACTATTGTCTTAGCCGTTCTCAAAAATGGCCTTCCTAACAACACTCCACTAGATTCCCTAGCTTCATGCTCACTCATTTTGATCACATAAAAATCAGCAGGATAGGTAAAATCATGCACTCTTACTAACACGTTTTCTAAAACTCCCTCAGGACTTATGCACGACCTATCAGCCAGTTGGATCAACACCCTAGTATTAGACAATCTAACTCCCTTCAATCGGTTATAGATAGACAATGGCATATCATTTATAGGCAAAGTGAACATACCTGGATCGGCTCTCTTGGGTGGTAACTTCTCTTGCACTATTGCTGACGCTATTCCTTCCACCATAATCTTGCCATCCTTCTGGGCTCTCCCGGCTATGAAGTCCTTAATGAATTTCCCGAGAGGGGGTAGCTTCACGGCTTGGAGGAATGGTATGGTGACATCCAACTTCCCAAAAATCGACAAGTAGTCAACCGGGTTCTCTTTCTTCCTCTTTGTAACAAATCGGAATGGGAACGGTTTCTCCCCTTTTTTTTCCTCTACTGGTTCTTCAGCAACCTTCTTGGAGTTTTTCTTGGGTAGTTCCTGGGTCTGGGCCTCCATTCTGGGTTCTACCTCTTGAGGGGGTTTCTTCCTGGTCAGTAGGGTGTCGGGTTCACCTCGTAAACTTGGTGTATCATCCAAGAAGAATGGATCCTTCATCCGAGGCATAGTTCTCCCTAATTCATCCACTGAAATGGTATCACCTCCTATCTTCGTTCCATTAGATCCTCCACCAGGTTGTTTCGGTTGAGGCGCGTCATAAGTGGTTCCCGACCTCAACGTAACCTTACTCACATTTGCCTTTTCAGGCATTTGGACTGTAGATGGGAGTTTCCCTGCATTTCCCTTCAAATCACCCACCGAACTGGCCAGTTGAGCTAACTGCCTATTCATCATATCCATGTTCGCCTTATGTTCCTTCTGGGCGTTTTGCATCCCCTGCACGACCTCATTATGGGATTGCAATTCTCCTTTGATGCTCTGTTGTGATGCTAGCATTTCACCCATCATGTCTTCAACGGATCTCCTTGACCTGCTCGAGTTTTGGAAGTGACTTGGCCCTTGGTGTTGATAGTTCTGGGAGGTTTGCTGGCCTTGATTAGGCGGGTATTGGTTATACTGGGCAAGAGGGGTGTACTGATCTTGAGGATATTGATTCTGGTGCTGGCCTTGGAATTGATTTTGGTTCTGATGGTTTTGGGGTCCTGGGTTTGGCTGATTTTGGAAGTTTTGGAAGTTTCTCTGGTGGGGTGGCACATAGACAGGGTTCGGGTTCTGTGGGTTTTGGTTTTGGGAATGTTGGTTTCTTCCTGACCAGTTGGGCTGGTAGTCTGGGTGGTTCACTGGTCCACGGTTAGGATTTTGGTTCGGATGGGGGTTATACTGGCTCTGACCTTGGTTCTGATTTTGGCTCCCGTCACCCCATCGGAAGTTTGGATGATCCCTCCATGGTGCATCCCGTTGCCTACCTTGAATCCAATGCCCACTAGAGTTGAAGTACCCCGCAGCATTAACTTGCTCCATATTCCCGAAGTCATTAGGCTGATCATAGTTCGGTCCTTGATTTCCCTGCTCTGCACCCTTGTAATTCCCAGCTGGGGAGGTGGTGGAGTGCTCTTCTCGATCGCACTCAGAAGTGACTTCTTCAGCTCATCCATTTTCAAATCCATTTTCTGCTCCAGTGTATTTTCCTGATCAGTAACCGAGGCAACAGCAGCCCGCTCTCGGTTATATCCTTCCCTTGAATGGTCATACTCTTTCTTTGCATTCAGTAGCTTCCTTAGGACTCGCTTTGCTTCGCTAACCCGCAACTGCGTGAAGCTTCCTCCCGACGATGAATTTGCCAGGTCCTTGGTTACCGCGTTCATGCCTTTGTAGAAAGTATGATGTACTTCAATGTCCGCCATGCGATGGCTGGGACACGATTCCAAAAGACCCATGTATCTTGCCCAATAATCACTCAAGGGCTCATCATACCCTTGCTTCACATTAGTTATTTCCCTCTTCAGCGCGCTTGTCTTGGATGACGGAAAAAACTCGCCCAGAAATGCTGACTTGAAATCTGCCCAAGTCTCGATGGAGTTGGGGGGCAGGCGCATGAACCAGGTGTTAGCTTCCCCTTTCAGCACAAATGGCAAAGCCTTCAACCTATAATCATCCTCCGTCGCTCCTGCCGGTCTCCTCTGCGCCCTACAAATTTTGCAAAACTCATGAAGAAACTCATACGGCCCTTCATAGCTCTTCCCACAGTATGTAGGCAGGATTGCGATCACATGAGGCTTCACATCGCAAGCGGTTTGGCCTGGAGTAACGACTATGGCGTGCGGGGGCTCTCCTTCAGTATGCGCGATCAGCGTCCCGATCTCCGGGTCCTCATCTCCCTGGTTGGCCATTTCCCTTGGGTTGCCTTCCAACAGTGGTATCTCTTCTGGTATCGGTCCCTCTATGGCGCCCTTCTCCTCGTCACTACTCGTCCCTAGGTCAGACAAGGTGGTCGACAAGCCAGAACGAGTGGTTACGAGTATAGATCCTCGCTGAAGTATCTTCGGTCTCCCCTGGTCAGGAGCCGAACTGCTTCTCATAAACTGAAATGGAAAGAAAAGGAAAAGAAGATTATGCACAATATATACGCCAAAGTATCACACACAAAAGTAACTAGTAACGCCATCCATCCCCGGCAACGGCGCCATTTGAAACGATGAGATTTCTTCTCAGGGTGCTTAGGTGTCGTTCAAGCAAGGATATATCCTACTGGTCAGGATAGAGATCCTAACTAAGCCTAGACCCTGGTTTCAAAAATTCCTCAACCCACTTCTACTGATCAGTATAGTGGTGGTAAGGGTCGAATCCCACAGAGATGGTGCGTTAAAACTATTGTGGTGATATTCTGGATGGTTTGGTTAGCTACCACGCTCGGGTTGAGTCTCTACCTAGGCAAGAACTTAAAAGTAATTTCCTACTGACTAGAATGGGGAAAGGAGTGTAGGGGTGCAGCTGTGTACGTGGAAATGGGGAGACATTTTTTGTAACAGAAAATATTTGGAAAGTACGGGATTCTATTTTGGGCTAGACAGAATATTCAGAGGGTAGTGGTAGTCATGGTGACTAGGCTGACAGATCTGCAGGTTATAACTAAAAAGTAAAGGACAAAAAGCAAAAAGCATCTAAAAAGCAAAGTGGTCCCCAACATTAGACTTGGACATCATCTTCTTCAACAACACAAACCAAAATCAGAAAATAATTCCAGATTCAACACGGAAACACAGTTTATCAAATCGCGAACACAGATTCACAAATAAGAACACCAAATCTGAAATCAAAACACAGAAAATGCAGCTCCGCGTACTGGTCAGCAGGAAAACGAAAACGAACTCAAACAAGACTTCTCATGCAGCGATTCACTCACGATCAATAGTTCCACATTTAACTAAAGGAATTTTGACGGAAACAAAGAAAGGAAAGTTTCGGCACTTAAAACACCAAGGAACCTTAGATCTAAGCTAACTAGGCGAAATAGGAAGGAAAATAAATCAACACAATAACCGAAACGGAAATCAACTTCATAGCATAAACACGTTCAGATCTTCCAAAATTACTTCAAAAGCAGAAAATATCCAAAAGCAACAAAGATCCAACGTGAAGAAAGCAAGTAAATTAAACTACGAAAGCGAATAAAAGTGTTTTGCCACTCCAGGCGATGATATCTCTAACTACGGTCTTGCTGGCTGGAACGGACGATTTGGAACTCCGGGAACATCTAAATCTTCAAGTGACCATGGCAGTGGCGAGGAACGAGATTCTGGACTGGGCTGAAGGACTGAACTCCGAGAGAATTCTACCTAAGAGTGATGATGATGATTCGATTCTTCCCCTTTCTTTCTCCAAGTGGCTTCCTTTTATAGGGAGGCTTACCCTTGATTTTTAGGGTAAGACCTTGCGGTGAGATGACTTCTTTGCCCTTAATTGTGATTGAGCAGTCCCAGCTATCCTCCTTCTCCATCTCGAGCCATATTTGCATGTATACTGGTCAGTACGTAATCGTCCTGATGCCCTTTTCACTTGAAGTGTCTGAAACTCTGCCTACTGGTTAGAATGCTTACCCTGCACGCTTAAGCAACTAGTTTTTGCAGATATAATTCAATTACGCACATCATACTGACCAGTAACCTAGGCCTAGAATACGACTTATCACAAGTTTTAAGAGATGGTAAGGAAAATGTGCGGAAAAAAGTTAGTGAAATATGGATCTCAGTATTAGTTTTAAATGAAACGTGAGTGGAATGAGTAAGTGGAGTCTGAGACCCGATTAACATTAATAGTAAAAATGAACCGAGACTCTTATTCAATGACATACTAAAATAAAAAAACAGGATTACTTTCCGGGGACCGAGGGAGTACAATGATTTATGAGATACTGTTGTTTGAAGTAATGAATTATAGTATACTCCCTCCGTCCACGAAAAATAGGACACATTGTGTATGACACGGTTTTAATGTGGAATTGGTAAAGTGAGAGAGAAGAGAAAAAAGTATGACAGAAGTAGTGTTAGTGGAATGTGATGTCCATATTATTAGTATGAGAAAAGGGAAAAAAGTAAAAGGGAAGTTGTTGAAAACTTTCCTTTTTGTAAATGTGCTATATTTTTCTTAGACACCCAAAAATGACAAATGTACTCTATTTTTCGTGGACGAAGGGAGTTGGAAGGCCTCGAACGGGAGGTTGCGTGAATGGATCAAGTTATATGGAAGATAACCGAACCGGTTGAATCAGTTAGCAAATGTCGTTGCCACTTGATCAATGCAATCTCGCTCTCACTCGATTCCTACCAAAGTAATTTATAACTCCCAATTTGTACTACTTTAACAGTAAAGCGGCAAGTTCGGGGTCGATCCCACAGAGAAGCTAGTGTATCGAGTGTGTGAGTAGTGAACAGAGGGTTGACGGCTGCCACACTTTAACTTGGGAGTTTTTAACTACTGATTTTACTCTAGGCAGAATTAAACTGGCTAACTAGAACAATGTAAATCTAACTACTGGTCAAGTGCATCGTAACGAAACTGAAACTAAAGCAGTAAAATGCGAGGATGAAAACGAAAACAACTTCGATTAAACTAGAACAGTACAACGTGGAATTTAAACTAAGCTAACACTCTGGAAACTACGAAAGCAAGTAAAACCGAGGAGATCCTCAGCGGGAAACTTAAGAAAACGCCAACAGATATCAAGTATTCTGCAGCGCTCCTTCGATCGCCCTTTATAACTAAGCATTACTTTATCTAAGCTAAGCTAAGCTATTCTAGAGAACTGAACTAAACTAAGACGGAAAGGAAAGGATCAGATCCTTTTCATGTGGTGGCACATCCTCTATTTATAGGCACGACACGAGCTCCAGCTGGATAACGATCTTGGCAGGGAATATTCGCTAATGCTGAGAGTGAGCGACTCATTGATTGCTATGTGTTCTTCTTCTAGAATGACGACGCTTTTCAGCAACAGAATCGTGACTCAGCTCCGTCTTTGCGTCTCATATTTCAGCACGTGTCCCCTTCAAGAACGTTGTCCTTGATAACAGAATGCTGCGCAACATCCAACTAATAGCCTCGCGTGTCCTTCTTCTGACATCCAGTGGTCTCCTCCTTAATTGCTTGATTACTCCCCTTGATCAACTTCTCCCGAAATCTAGCCTTTTCGCCTATTGTACTCGCTTGATCAGTTTGGCCTTGTTGCCTTGGTCAAGCGGCATTCCTGCACATTTAATACTTGCTTTGCGCGATAAACCGATCAAGTAGAGTACAATTTACCCTTAAACCGATGCATGAAATGAGCCTTATCAAACTGCTTACACTTAAAACATACTTGTCCTCAAGTATAAAGAAAAAGAAAAGAAAAAGATAAGGCAAATTTCAGACATGGTTTACTCATTTCAAGAAAGTAAAACAAAACAAAAAAAAGAAAACAAGACTCGAAACAAAAACACATATTCACGAGTATGCATTAGACCGAATAAATTTCCAACAAACATACCCGAGGTCGAGGTCAATCCATTTGCCAGCAGCTTATATTTCTTCTCTTTTGCGTTTGCTTGATCAAGGTGTCAGTTTTTCAAGATTGCTTAATTTAAACCACTGTTGGATTCACTCAGTCACTCATTTCTCACCAGAGATGTTAGGACTGTTCACTCGGTATTGCCACAATTGTAATACCTTGAATCGGACTGCACAAGATAGT